>NC_138982.1:39752730-40241970 GCF_964341445.2 Mesoplodon mirus | reverse complement strand
GGAAGGGAGGGAGGGAGGAAGGAAGGAAGAAAAAAATATAATTTATAGCATTTAATTTTTTTCACAGATATACCAGAGACATGCATTTGTTGTGAACAGTTGATAAACGGCATGTAGTTAAGTATTATTGTAGGGTTAGGGTAAAGAAGGAAGAATAAAATAGTAATATAGTTGGGGAGCAAGTTATGGAAGGTCTTGTGTGATCAGGCAAATAAGATGGAATTTTCACCAAGAGTCAATAGACTGCCACACCAATGTGGGAACTAATTTTAACAGACTCCTAATTTAGAAAAGATAAGTCTGGTGGCAAAATGGGTGATAGATTGGAGATATGTTGAAGTTCAAGAGAGGAAGACAAATTGAAAGGCTATTATAAAAGTCCAGGTAAGATATGATATAGGCCTACATTAAAATATGAAAAATGTGCCAAAGAAAAAAGACAAATGTCAGAGGTTACTTTTGAGGCCTCCTTGCTTTTATTTCTTTCTCACATGATAGCATTTCCAGAGTGCTTAATAGCACAGTGGTCATCTTCTATGCATTTGCTGGTTTGTAGTCTAGAGTATCTAGATATATTAACCTTCCAACTGCCTTTCTGGAAAGCTGTCTTCTCATTGGCGAAAGGAAAGACTTAGGGCTACAAGCTTTTCTAGCATTAGTTCTGATCTTTTAGAGATATGTAGGGTTTGTTTTTTTTGTTTTTTTTCTCAAGAGCCTGATACAATTTCTCTACCAAATGGACTATCAGTCACTGTAAAGCTTCCCATTTATAAACTATGCTTCATCCAGTACCAATAGAACTTAACTTTATACCTCTGTTATGAAGGCACTGGCTTGGCTGAAATCCTTCTAATTTTATTTTTCATCCAAATGTGTGTTGTAATCAACACCTGAAGATGTAATACAGAGAGGTAAATTTCAAATCTGGTTAAAGCAAATTCATGTCAGAACCACTGAATGAAAGCACAGGCTACCTAGATTGATCTTCTTATCTAAATTTATTTCATTAAACAAAAGGAGTATAAATGTCTCTTTTTCCTCTTTAGCAGGAAGTCAGGGCAGTTGGGAATTATTCTGAGTTATGATTCTTTTCTATATAAATTTACAGTGGTATGTATTGGGGGAAATAAAACACCTGTTAAAGGAAAAAAGAATGCTCATTTAATTAGAATTAAAAATGGGGAAGATTCACCAGACCATCTGGTTCTTTATTCCCACAACGAATTCAGGGTGATTTCAGCCCCCACTTATTTGCACAGCAATCATAAATTCTACACAATATTTTATAAACATTGTCTTCAAACTCACTGAAAAAGTATGTAATATCTATTTTTTTTTTTACTTTTAAAAATTTATATTGCTCTTAGAGTTTGTCTTCTAGAAGCTGCAAGAGTCGAAACATTGGCCAAGAATTTGGGTATACATATTCACATATTTAAAAGGCATCTTCTGAAAGGATTAAAAATGCATTTTTTTATCACTTTGGATTTTATAATAAATAGATCATCAAACTCTTGGTGACAGATTCTTTTTTCTTAACATCTTTATTGGAGTATAATTGCTTTACAATGGTGTGTTAGTTTCTGCTTTATAACAAAGTGAATCAGCTATACATATACATATATCCCCATATCTCCTTCCTCTTGCATCTCCCTCCCACTGTCCCTATCCCACCCCTCTAGGTGGTCACAAAGCACTGAGCTGATCTCCCTGTGCCATGCGGCTGCTTCCCACTAGCTATCTATTTTACATCTGGTAGTATTTATATGTCCATGACACTCTCTCACTTCATCCCAGCTTACCCTTCCCCATCCCAGTGACAGACTCTTGTTAACTAAATTCACAAGGTTGGCCAATAGAATAATTTGTTAAATTATATAATTTGTGGTAGAGCATTTTAAGTGCCTAGCTTCTGTTTAAACTCAGGACTAGCTTATAGATCATGCTGAATTAATTTTAACATTTTTAAAAATTATTTATTTATTTATTTATTTATTTATTTATTTTTGGCTGTGTCGGGTCTTCATTTCTGTACGAGGGCTTTCTCTAGTTGCAGCAAGCGGGGACCACTCTCCATCGCGGTGCATGGACCTCTCACAATCGTGGCCTCTCTTGTTGCGGAACACAGGCTCCACACATACAGGCTCACTAGTTGTGGCTCACGGGCCTAGTTGCTCCGCGGCATGTGGGATCCTCCCAGACCAGGGCTCGAACCCGTGTCCCCTGCATTGGCAGGCATATTCTCAAACACTGCGCCACCAGGGAAGCTCCAAGTTTTACATATTGAGGGAATCTGCTTTCCCTGTAGAAAGTGGGATGGATACCTGTGCCTAAACTCTGCACCTCCTCTCAGTTGGTGTGTGGTATGAGCTCACACACACAGACACACACACACACACGCACACCCCAGCCAGGCTTGATTTAATCTCTCTTTTGCTCTCTCTTTCTCTTTCCAGAATGATGGTGCTTTCACAACCACATAAAATCTCTTTTCTAAATACTACTTTGTTGTGTTATCCCTGGGTCTTAGGTTACTGTAGTACTTCTACAGAGTTTTTAATAACACTGATTAAGACTAGGAGACATTCTGCCCTCATCCAATAAATGATGAACTAGTTTAAGCTAGAGAACTACTTTATTTTTCTTATCTCCAATTCTTGGTAGGAGGGGCATCTAACATAGCAGAAGTCTATGTTCCATGATAATTAGAAAAAAGAGGAACCAAAGTAAGAATGGACCAGAACCACAGGAAATTAATCCATGAAAGAACTTTCTCCATTAGATGTCTGTCTTATTGATAGCTTCCTTTAATATTGCATACTCTGTGCTGGCTTTGTAATCAAACAAAATTCTGACATCAAGTCAATTTCCCAAACACACATCCCTACTTAAAAGAGAATGAACTCACTGGTTAATCCAGATATATACACAAATTTTCTGACTCTAAGTCTTGGATTCTTTCTACTGTACCAATGATTCCAAACTTACCAGTGCAAAAAGTTCAAAGTGCTTGCCAAGAATTTTCTGTAGACAAAAAAAAAAAAAAACATTAATATGTTTCATACTTTTGGGTATTACTTTTCAAATGTATTTGGATACTACTGTAATTAATAACAACAATTACTTAAAGCTTTGCTGAGAGCATAATTGCCAGAACTTAGAGGCAATCATGATGTCCTTCAGTAGGTAAATGGATAAATAAACTGTGATACCTCCAAACACTGAAATGTTATTCAGTGCTAAAAAATATGAGCTATCAAACCATAAAAAGACATGGAGGAAACTTAAATACATACTACTAAGTGAAAGAAGCCCATCTTTTTTTTTTTCATTTTGTAAAAGCTGATATATTTGCCTTTGCTTTTGTGTAATCAAAGCTGCCTTATTCTATGAGCCTAAAGTTTGCATTTGAAATTGACATTAGTTTTGGTTTTCTCAGGCTCAGCTTTTTGTCCTGAGGCTCTTAACAGATTCTCATTGGCTTTGGTCTCCACTGGCACGTCCCATGTGTATCATGTGGAATGCTGTCTATAAAATTTTGGAGAAGTCTGTTGCTTTGCAAATACTATGCACCCTTTATACCTTAGGTAAGCTTACCAGTTCCCAGCCCCTTTAGGAGGAAGTTCATCATGTCCACGGTGGCAGAGATAAATCATAAAGAGAAGCAGACTTGGATGGAGACAGCACGGAGGCTAATCACTCTTCAGAGGCTATACTCATTTCATTTTTTTTTTTTTTTGTGGTATGCGGGCCTCTCACTGTTGTGGCCTCTCCCGTTGCAGAGCACAGGCTCCAGACATGCAGGCTCAGCGGCCATGGCTCACGGGCCCAGCCACTCTGCGGCATGTGGGATCTTCCCAGACTGGGGCACGAGCCCGTGTCCCCTACATCATCAGGCTGACTCTCAACAACTGCACCACCAGGGAAGCCCACTCATTTCATCTTTGAGGGAAGTCATACCTTCACAGAACAGAATCTCTCATTGCTGATATCTACGGGAGGCTAGGCAGAATTTCTTCTAGGATCTCAAGAGTATCATACACACAACCTCTCTAACACTGAATGTTACCATTTTGTAAAGATCTGTGTCCATTAAGTGGCAGTTGTCCTGATAGTACTCAATCAGAATGATCTCCAAGGCCCGTATGCCACATAATTTGCCAAACGACTAGAGAGAATAGTCCCATGCTAGTCCTGGAGCTGTCAAAGTGGGATGTTACAGAAAATAAGGAAGTCTAGGTTAAATTCTGTGGTCTTGATGCAAGAGTCAGTGGGCTTCAGCAACATCTGTATAATCGCAGAGTTGAGTTGGCTGTGTGGGTGTCATCTTCCTTCTTTGGGGCTCCTTGTTCGTCGTCCAAATGCTTAGGGTGGTCAGCTGAAGAATCTATAAACAGGTTCTAGTTGGTGATCTTCCTTGTGAATATCTGTTTCATGGAGGCAATCTGAACAAGAATCACAGAAATCCAAAGACATTTCTGTAGGACAACCCTGGCAGTGCCACCGAACACCCTGGATAGGTTCTATGTCATAGTTATCACACTTGAAGCCCACATGTTGCACAAATCCACTTTCAGTTTGCATTTGCTGAAGTTTCTGTTTTTTAACTTTTTAAACTGTTCCTTATATTCAGGTAAATTCTTATGCATAATAGGAATATTTTCTTCATCTGATGCCCCCTCCATAGCAGCGTTCATGTGGTTACAAAAATAGGATCAGTCATCATTTTCATCCATATACACTGGTGGTTCATGGGAAGTCATGAAAGTGGAAGGTTTAAAGAGATGCTTATTAAGGGGGCACTACTTGTTGAAGACTTTTTGGGGTATATATATAAGTTTGGTGTTCTGCCTGGGACTGGAATGCCAGCTTTAGTTAGTTTTATGAAATAATTCTGCACTCAGCTGGCAACCTGTTTTGCTGTCCTATTGCCCAGTTCATCTGCTATCTTCTTCCAGTGTCGAGATTCTACTTCTTCAGGAGGGTATTTCAAGAGTAGTTGTTCAAGATTTTTCTGTTCTTCAACAGTCCACAATTGGTTAAATGTTTCAGGTTTGGTATCATCACACAGGCGTCCTCTTATCATCTGAGGACGACTGTTTGAGCCTTCTGGACCATCACTCAAAGGCAACATAGAGTATGAAAGGGACTCTCTATCCTTCCTAGGACCTAAAGGACTTTTTGGCCTAGCAGGTAAACCTACTTTATCAAAAACTAGCTTAACCCTCCTAGTATGTCTTTTGTGATTTTTAAATTCTCTTTCAAAGTTCCCAAGGCTATTGGTATATTGGTCCCATACAATCTCGGGCAATTGAACAACTCTCTGTGGATATGGAAGCCCTATATCAGCCTTCTTCTGGAGTTTTTCCACAAATCCAATGGGAGTTTTTAGCGCTTCTCTCTGACGTCTGCCTGAACTTTCAAGGTCCTGGACTGCTTGAGAACGTTGAGCCTCGAGTATAGCAATCGTCTGTAACAGTCTCTGATAACCATGACTCTCGAGTACTTTGCTGTTTTATATCAGTAGTTCTTCCATTATTATTTCCTTTCTGAATTTGAACAGGCTCTGGTCTCTTCTTTGGTGATCTTGATCGTACTTGAGAATGAGAAGAGATTTCTTCAGGATGAGCAATGCTACAATTCCTTAAATTTCTACCACCAAAAGATTCATCCAAGCCGTTTAACCCCACTGTTGATCTTGTAACACGAGTAGATCGGGAAGAAGCCATACTATGGCAAGTCCCTACAATACGGTCATCATGATCCACTCACTGGGAAACCTGTACAACCAAAGATCTATCATTGTGGAAATATCTCTTTTCCTTATATCCTGAAGGAGTTGGAGCTATGATCTAGAATAGAGCTTAAGCATCATGGTTTCAGACTCTCAGCTTCAGCCATGGAGAATACTAGGACTTCCTAAATTCCTTTCTTTTTTAAAAGTGTTTCGTTTAGTATTTGATTCCCAAGCGTCTGCATTTATCTGTCATCACTGTTAATGTCCATGTTACACTGAGACTTCAGGTATTAATTATTTATATGGTTGTACTAGTACAACTCGATATCTTCCAGACGGGGCCGAGCACCGCAGGCCACTCCGGGATTCGCCGCCGCCGTGGCCGCTCTCCACCCTGCCACAGCACTGGCTCGGCTGGCCGCCGCCGCAGGAAGCTGAACAGCGGCTTTGGGGCGCTTCCAGGTGGGTCCCCGCCTCCCATTCCTGCCAGAAGTCAATCTTAAATAATAACATAATGTTTGATTCCAATTATATGACATTCTAGAAAAGGCATAACTATGGAGACAGTAAAAAGATCAGTGGTTTCCAGGGCCTGGGGCATGGTTTGAGGGAGTGGATAAATAGGTAGAGCACAGAGAATTTTTTAGGGAAGTGAAAATGTGATGCACATAGTTATTTCACATTGTGTGCTGTCAAAGACATAGGTAGGACCTACCTATTCAAAACACAGCACATTATAGCTTTAAAGACTAATAACCTTGGATATGATTCTGAGTTTTCTTTAACTTTTTTCCTTTTCAGATGCTTGAGATCCCAATGTTAAAACATATTGAGCCATTATTAATGATCATCATTCTATTATTATTCATATTATTTCTCAAGGTCACAGCTACCTGTGAGAGAAGAGGACTCAGGATTAATTCTGATGGGAAGAAAGGAAAAGTTTCAATCTGTATCACTGGTTACAGAGAATTGTCAAACAATAGCTAGATAAGTGGATTGATGGATTTCCTTTTCAACAAAAGGAAAGCAGAAGAGTTTTGTTTTATGTTAACTAATAAAGGAGATTCTATTATTCTGGGGGCAACATTTTAGTGGTTTTAGTATCTAATACTGAAACATTAATAGCATTAACATGTAAGTAGAAGTTACTATTTGTCTGCTTTATAAATTCTGAAGAAGACTTTAAAGAGTATAATAAATGATCATAATGTTGAATGTAAATTTAACGCATATACCAACTGCTTTTCAGAATGGTCATAAACTGTAAATTATTAAGGCTATACTCAATTTTCTTTGGATCTCTAAGTATCGCTTATGTTTAAATATCCTGCCTACTACAGTATGCCATTTTGCAAGCTCCTCTTTAGCTCCCATTGCTATGTCAGGCACTGGGAATTCAAAAAGTAAGTCACAGTTCTGACAGCAAGGAGTTCTAGACTTTGTGGCTAGGATGAAAGGGGGATAACCAACATAGCCTGATTTGGTCCAAGGAGGACATCTTCAAGAAAGGGGAGACCTCAGCTCATACTCAAAGCATAAATAGAAGCTGGTCTTCAGCATAGGCTAATAAGTTGAAAGCTCCTTCAAGCAAATATTCATTAAATATCTGACAACATTAACAGTCAACATGTTGAGTGGCTAAGAGCATAGACTGGACTCAGGTTGCCCAAGTTCAAATTCTGACTCAATATCTGTGTGACTTTGGGTAAGTTACTTAAACTCTATGGACTTCAGTTTCCTCATCTGTAAAATGGAGATCATAATACTAGTCCCTACCTTATAGATATTTTTGTGAGGATTACAAGAGTTAATACATGTAAAAACTTAGAAGAGTTCCTGCCACGTAGTAGGTGCTAGTCAAGGATGACTATTACTATTTATTTTCAGAAGCTGGCTAAGGACTCTCTGTGAGATGCTCACAGAAGTATCCAGCCACTTCTCTGTTGCCCTAAACAATCCAGCTCTGTCCCCAACTTTTTATATTCCACACAGAAGATTATATTCCTTGCATTTGTCTGGACTCACTGTCCTTAGAAAGTAATTTAGAACTCTATTGCTTTGGGTCTTTGGCCTTTGGGAACCTCATCCTTAGGGTGTCCTTGTGAAAAATATAATAAATTCAGTTTGGCCAACTTGGGTGTGAGTTGCTGAGAGACATCTGGTTAAAGAGGAAGTGCCTTGAATGTGTAGCACAAGCTACCCCTGGAGACATGAATTAGCAGGACAAGTGTGTTAGTGGAAGCAGTGAGGGTGAATTATAAATTAGATCAACCAGAGATGGTGTATGGACTTCTTAGAAGAGAAGCACTCTGTTTAAATTGCTGGTATTGATATGAAAATGATAATGATAATACTTTTATTCAACATTGTATTGGAAGGCTTAGCCAGAGCAATCAGAGAAGAAAAAGAAATAAAAAGAATACAAATTGGAAAAGAAGAAGTAAAACTGTCACTGTTTGCAGATGACATGATATTATACATAGAAAATCCTAAAGATGCTGCCAGAAAACTACTAGAGCTAATCAATGAATTCGGTAAGGTTGCAGAATACAAAACTAATGCACAGAAATCCCTTGCATATCTATAAACTAACAATGAAAGATCAGAAAGAGAAATTAAGGAAACAATCCCATTTACCATAGCAACAAAAAGAATAAAATACCTAGGAATAAACCTACCTAAGGAGGCAAAAGACCTGTATTCAGAAAACTATGAAACACTGATGAAAGAGATCAAAGATAACATAAACAGATGGAGAGATATACCATGTTCTTGGACTGGAAGAATCAATATTGTGAAAATGACTATACTACCCAAAGTAATCTACAGGTTCAAAATGCAATCCCTAACAAATTACCAATGGCATTTTTCACAGAACTAGAACAAGAAATTTTACAATTTGTATGGAAACATAAAAGACCCCAAATAGCCAAAGGAATCTTAAGAAAGAAAAATGGAGCTGGAAGAATCAGACTCCCTAACTTCAGACTATACTACAAAGGTACAGTAATCAAGACAATATGGTACTGGCACAAAAAAAAAAAAAAAAAAAAAAGAAAAACAGAAACATAGATCAGTGGAATAGGATAGAAAGCCCAGAGATAAACCTGCATGTGATCACCTTATCTTTGACAAAGGAGGCAAGAATATACAATGGAGAAAAGACAGCTTCTTCAATAAGTGGTTCTGGGAAAACTGGACAGCTGCATGTAAAAGAATGAAATTAGAACACTTCCTAACACCATACACAGAAATAAACTCAAAATGGATTAAAGACCTAAATGTAAGGCTAGACACTATAAAACTCTTAGAGGAAAACATAGGCAGAAATCTCTATGACATAAATCACAGCAAGATCCTTTTTGACCCTATCCTAGAGAAATGGAAATAAAAACAAAAATAAACACATGGGACCTAATGAAACTTCAAAGCTTTTGCACAGCAAAGGAAGCCATAAACAAGACAAAAAGACAACCCTCAGAATGGGAGAAAATATGTACAAATGAAGCAACTGACAAAGGATTAATCTCCAAAATATACAAGCAGCTCATGCAGCTCAATATCACAAAAAGAAGCAACCCAATCCAAAAATGGGCAGAAGACCTAAATAGACATTTCTCCAAAGAAGACATACAGATGGCCAACAAATATATGAAAAGATGCTCAACATCACTAATCATTAGAGAATGCAAATCAAAACCACAATAAGGTATCACCTCACACCGGTCAGAATGGCCATCATCAAATTATCTACAAACAATAAATGCTGGAGTGGGTGTGGAGAAAAGGGAACCCTCTTGCACTGTTGGTGGGATGTAAATTGACACAGCCACTATGAAGAACAGTATGGAGGTTCCTTAAAAAATTAACTTAGAACTATCATATGAACCAGCAATCCCACTACTGGGCATATACCCTGAGAAAACCATAATTCAAAAAGATACACATACCTCAATATTCATTGCCACACTATTTACAATAGCCAGGACATGGAAACAACCTAAACGTCCATCAACAGATGAATGGATGAAGAAGATGTGGCACATATATACAATGGAATATTACTCAGCCATAAGAAGGAATGAAACTGAGTTATTGTAGTGAGATGGATGGACCTAGAATCTCTCATACAGAATGAAGTAAGGCAGAAAGAGAAAAACAAATACCGTACGTTAACGCATATATATGGAATTTAAAAAAGCGGTACTGATGAACCTAGTGGCATGGCAAGAATAAAGACACAGACGTAGAGAATGGACTGGAGGGCACGGGGGTGAAGGGGGACCTGGGATGAAGTGAGAGAGTGGTATTGACATATATAGGTTATCAAATGTAAAATAGATGGCTATTGGGTAGCTGCTGCATAGCACAGGGAGATCAGCTCTGTGTTTTGTGACGACTTAGAAGGATGGGATAGGGAGGGTGGGAGGGAGACACAAGAGGGAGGAGATATAGAGGTATATATATATATACATATAGCTGATTCACTTTGTTGTACAGTAGAAACTAACACAACATTGTAAAGCATTTATACTCCAATAAAGATGTGAAAAAAAAAAAGAAACTTACCATAAACTCCTTGATAAGCAGCAAAACTTCCTTGGCAGAAATATATTTTACTAGGTCTCGACTGCCTATTAGAATTCAATAAATTCCACTTTCTTTTGCATTAATTCCACTTCTGATTTCCACAAGTTATACAATATCATATCTACCAAACAAAGCGTGACATTTTAAGTCTATGCAACACTCAGAACACATAACCTTTTCAGAGTTTCCTTTTCCCTTAGACAAGATTATCTCCTCCCATTAATTAGAAGCTGTTATTTGGATTAAAACAAACAAAAAGTGCATCTTCTTTACTTAAGAATCACGTATATATACCATAATATAATATTTTGCTTTTCTGGAGGGCTGACATTTTAAGAACTTACCCAGCACCAACTTATCATTGTCATTTTAAAATCAATTTAATAATGTTGAAAACTCACAAATTGTCATAATAAATAGAGCATTAGAAATGAAGGGTATCTCACCAGAAAATGCTCCTCTCCTCAATAAGCAAGTTAATACTTTTTTCAACCAAGAAAAAACAATAATGATAATAATCATATTTTATTTTGAGATAAAAAGTATCATCTAGAAAACACTTACATTTGCCTTATTTAATATTTTTAGTAAATTAGGTGTGGTAAGTATTATTACTCTAATTTTAGCAAAAAAGATACAGCTGCTGAAAGAGTTAAGTGCCTAATGTTGCACAAAGAATAAGAGATACTGAGTGAGGACCTGAATGAACATCTGACACCTAGTCTTGTTTTCTTTCCACTATCCCATAAAGGCTCTAAAAAACTGAAAACGAGAGCAGCAAGCCTTTGAGATCACTTTGCCTGTCCCCTAGCAATCTGGTGAGGAGCCATACCTTAAATCCACCCTTGCTGTATTTACCATTTTGCTCAAATGATTTGTGGCAGGAACGTAAAGAAGTGTTCTGTGTAAATAACTAATCAATAAAGCACTATGAATAATAAGCAAGAGACCTGGCAGTTTGTCACAAGTGCCACTGCAGTGAGTGGAAGATTGGAACAAACACACAAACACACACCCTGTGCCCAGTAATGTAGGTGAAGTCCTGTGATAGCAAACTGTAATATAAGTTTTCTGAGAATCATGATATGCCCAGTGGCTTCCTATTAGAAGCCTATTGAAGGCATGCCCTGGGATATGAATGAAGAAAAGTGTCAAAGACAGGATACAGTACCAGGAGCTGAAGGCTAACAGCCTCAGCTTCTTTCCATTTGAAGAACATCCTAATAGGAATGTCTTTGTTAACTATGTAAATCTGATCTTATGTCTGCAACCATTGTTACCACTGCCACAAAAGATCCTTCCATGCCCTTCAAAGTCTCTAAAAATCATGAGAAATCTATTATTCAGCTGTCACAGAGGAGTATATGTGATTTGTACTAGAAAACCACATTTTTCATTTCTAAATTTAGGGAGCATGAGAAAAACTAGAGGTAGTAGTATAGGCCTGATTATGTTGGTTTTTGAAATTCATAGTTTATTAAAATAAGTAAACAGATCAGATTTCATATTTCAGTTTTAAGTCTAGTCCATAGGAATAAGTATTCAGAGACAGGTAGCTTGGAAATGAAGCTACCGGTTAATTTTTATAAAAACCATAGGTTCATGACCATGAATTCCCTTATTTTTTTTTTATTGAAGTATAGTTGATTTACAATGCTGTGCTAGTTTCAGGTGTAGAGCAAAATGATTCAGTTATATATATATACATATACATGTATATATATATTATTTTTCAGCTTCTTTTCCCTAATAGGTTATTAAAAAATGTTGAGTATATTTCCCTGTACTATACAGTAGGTCCTTGTCATTTATTTTCTATATAGTAGTGTGTATCTGTTAATCCCATACTCGTAATTTATCCTTCCTCCCCTTTCCCCTTTGGTAACCATAAGTTTGTTCTCTATGTCTGTTAGTCTATTTTTGTTTTGTAAATAATTTCATTTGTATCATCTTTTTTGATTCTATATATAAACAATATCATATGGTATTTGTCTTTCTCTGTCTGACTTACCTCACTTAGTATGATAATCTCTAGGTCCACCCGTGTTGCTGCAAATGGCATTATTTCATTCTTTTTTATGGATGAGTAATATTCTACTGTATATATCTACCACATCTTCTTCATCCATTCCTCTGTTGATGGACATTTAGGTTGCTTCCATGTCTTGCCTATTGTAAATAGTGCTGCAGTTTCTAGGAATTCTAGCTGAACACAAGACTCAAGAGGTTAATATTAAAATAGCCATGCAATTATACTCTTAGATCCAGTAGATATTTGCCCTCACAAAATTCACTGGCTTCAAAATGGCCTTATATGAGGTTGATTTTGTTTCATAATAATCCTGTGATGCAGAATTAATTGGCTTAATTAAATATATGGAGAAACAATGGTCTGTGACTTACCTAAAATTTGTGAAACCAAGAAGTGACAGAGACAGAATATGAACCAGCTCCCCCAAACCCAGGTCCAGTGGTTTATGTGATATAAAGAAGAAAAAAATTGCAAAAATTCAATTATTAGCAACATGACCTTAAGAAAGTCACTGAATAATCTAGACTTGTTCCCTCAGAAAGAAAATGATACATTGGAAATGGTGCATCCTAAATTCTCTGCAGCAGCTTGAAAGGTATTGTGACAAAGCTATATGGGAATGTGCTCTTTAGAGCACAACTTGCTAGAATTCACACATCAAATAGCACACATTTGGGCAATTCATTTCATCTCCCTGTGCATCAGTTTTATACATGAAAATGGAGATAATAATAGTACTTACTTCATAGAGTTGTATGAAGGTTAAATGAGTTTGTTACACAAAACAAATAGAAGAGGACCTGGCATGTAGTAAGTACTCTACACATATTAGTCATGGTAATTATTAAACTGATAATTTTATAAAATAAAAATACATAAAAATAATGTCATTTACTTTATTTACTTATTTATGTGTACAGTAGAAATAATAGCCTACAAAAACATGATACTGAACTTCCTTCAGATTAGAGCATAGCTTATAAAATGTACCACACGTGGTACATATGCAATATTCTCATTTGAAAGAATGATCTGAGTGAGAACAAGCCAAACTATTTGTAAAATGTCTATCATAGGATAAGGGTAATTCACCAAGTTTCTCCATAGTCTAAGTGAAATAGCCTATGAACATGTGCAGTTCTCTGTGGTCTGATTTTGTGCTCACAAAGCAAAATTCTGGTTATTGATTCTATTCCACATGTTCACTGGAACTTAGAAGATCACTTCTTGAACAATAGATGAACGTGTTTCCAGGCACTGGACTAGTTTTCTCCTCATCGTTCAAATAACTTGGCATCTAGTTTATCAGTCATTCTTCTAGAAGTCGGTTCAGTCTGATTCAGTCTTCCAGATTCTGGTTCCTTGTGTGTGAATTTTGGAACAGTAGAGCAGAAGACCACATTTGGGCTCTGGTCACCTCATTAAATGCCCTCATTCTGTCTCGCCCATTCTGCAGGACACTGTCACTTAAAAGCCCAGGCCCACCCTAACATCCTTTAGATAAAATGCCATAGTTCATTTAGAGTAACCATTTTCCATTTACATTATCTAACAGTTTACACGCTTGTCATCATATTACTTGGTTGAAGCATTTATGAAGAAATGTCATTTAAAAAGGAAGAATAAAAGCCAGGATCACATAAGCAGCAAAAGAAAAAAATAGATATATTCAGGTGCATCAATATAAAAACCTTTAGTTTATCAAAGGGCACTAACAACAGAGTGAAAATGCAACCCAAGAAATGGAAGAAAATATTTACAAATCATATATCTGATAAGAGTCCAATATCCAGAATATATTTTTTTAAAACTCCTACAACTTAACAACAACAAGAAAAATAAAACATCTAGTTTTTAAAAATGAGCAAAGAACTTGAAGAGACATTTTTCCATAGAAGATTACAAATGGCCAACAAGCACATGAAAAAATGCTCAACATCACTAATCATTAGGGAATTATGAACCAAAACTACAGTGAAACACAACTTAACAGCCAATAAACAAGCAAAAACAGAAAATAAAAACTGTTGACCAAGATGTGGAGAAATTGGAATCCTCATACTTTACTGATGAGAATGTAAATATATACAACTACTGTGGAAAATGGTATGACAGTTTCTCAAAAAATTAAACATTGGATTTCTACATCATCCAGAGAGTCTACTTCTGGGTATACACTCCAAAGAATTGAAAACAAGGATTCCACAGATATTTGTGCACTCATTCATAGTAACATTATTCACAATAGCTAAAACATGGAAGCAACACAATGGATAAATAAAATGTGGTATATACATACAAAGGAATATTATTCTGCCTTAAAAAAAGGAAATTCTGACACATGCTATAACATAGATAAACCTTAAAGACATTATGCTTATCAAAATAACCAGTCACAAAAATGACAAATACTATATGATTACACTTATATGAGGTACCTAGAATAGTCAGCTTCCTAAAAACAATGTAGAATGGTGCTTGTCAAGGGCTGGGGGAGGAGGGAATATGGAGTTAGCATTTAATGGATATGGAGTTTCAGTTGGGGAAGATGACACAGTCCTGGAGATGAATGGTAGTGATGGTTGCATAACAATGTGAATATATTTAATGCCACAGAACTGTATACCTAAAATGGTTAATTTCATATTATATCTATTATAGCACAATTAAAAATATTTTAAAAATTTAAAAAGTCAGGATCAAAGAACTAAGGACAATTTACATGGCATACCACACCCCCGGCTAAAAATAAATAAATAAAAAGCAAAGAGATAAGCTAATAATGGTTGATGCATGCATTGATGAGGCAATAAATAAATAAATAAATAAGCTACTAACCCTAACTGGAAACATATGACTTCTCCTCTAGTCTCTAAAGTATTTCTCTTGGCAATAGTTCTATTGCACTTTATATTCAACAAGGGGTCAGAATGTACTAGTGATTCAACAAGAATTTAATAAGAAAGACTTTTGCATGTACCTGGGTCTGAGTTTTGAGCTGTAAAATCACTAAAATCAACTCTCTTAATACGTTCATCCTTCCAGAAAATATCTAGATATTATTATCCTGTATACGGTAGAGTTAACACGAATTGTTAATTAAATCTTCTTGCCTGCTGCCTGTTTTCTTTTGACAGTAGGTTCTCCAAAAAGTATGTGAAAATCCTTTATTCTGAGGGTGGACACCACATCTGACATAGTCACAGAATGCTAAGTTAAGAATTATTCTAGATCAATTTCCATTAGCACCTTTATAATGAAAGTTCCTAAAACAAAATCAGATGAAATTTAAAATTCATTTTGTGACCAGGGCTCTGAGTCATGGAATCTAATAAAACAAAAACATTCTGATATTTAGACCTAGGATCTAAATCTTACACTCCGTCAAATGCTTTAGTCTATAAATCTAAGTGGTCAGCAATATTTCTAACAAAAAATAAATATATATATGCATGAATACACAGAAAGAAAAAAATACATGTGTATGATCCATTCATTTCTGTTCCTTTTCCCTTTAGGTTGCTTCAAGAAGCAACACAATTTTAGTTTATATTCTTTCCCATAGGAAAAAAATTACCTAGAATATCGCAAAAAGCCTATAAAAAGGTTTTCCCTCAGTTGTCTCTAGCTGACTTATCAAGCATATACTTCCCGATTATTTTCCTAAAGCACATCTTTGGTCATGTCACTTCCCCATCCAGAAACCGGCAAGAGTTCTTCACTGTTTGCCAAGTGAAGCCCAAAACCTCACTCAAACAGTCCATGCCTGTAGCAGTCTGCAACTTCCTTCTCCAAGTGCCCTGCACTATTTTTCTTTATTCATCCTCCTCTCTAAATAAAACAGGCAACCTGCCATTCCTGAACAAACTTAAAATTTCCAATCCCTAGACCTTTTCATTCTGCCTGATTGCAATGCAATTCTATGTATCTAAATTCCACTCTTCCAAATCTAAATGTGTAAAGTAATCTTCTCTTTTTAGTTTTTAAGAACTACAGTTTCTTTTTACTCTTCAAGGGTCAAAATTTCCAGAGGAAAAAATTGAAAATGACTACATATTTTTTCATTAAACTTACTTCCAGAAAGAGAAACTTACATAGAATCATGTAGGACTTAGATTTCCAGCTTCCTAACTACCGTTAGACCCAGCAATCCCACTACTGGGCATATACCGTGAGAAAACCGTAATTCAAAAAGAGTCATGTACCACAATGTTCATTGCAGCTCTATTTACAACAGCCAGGATATGGAAGCAAATTAAGTGTCCATTGACAGATGAATGAATAAAGATGTGGCACATATATACAATGGAATATTGCTCAGCCATAAAAAGAAATAAAATTGGCTTATTTGTAGTGAAGTGGATGGACCTAGAGTCTGTCATACAGAGTGAAGTAAGTCAGAAAGAGAAAAAAACATATACTGTAAGCTAACACATATATATGGAATCTAAAAAAAAAATGGTTCTGAAGAACCTAGGGGCAGGACAGGAATAAAGTCACAGACGTAGAGAATGGACTTGAGGACATGGCGAGGGGGAAGCGTAAGCTGGGATGAAGTGAGATACACTATCAAATATGAAATAGATAGCTAGAGGGAAGCAGCTGCATGGCACAGTGAGATCAGCTCGGTGCTTTGCGACCACATAGAGGAGTGGGATAAGAAGGGTGGGAGGGAGATGAAAGAGGGAGGGTATATGGGGATATATGTATGCATATAGCTGATTCACTTTGTTATACAGCAGAAACTAACACAACACTGTAAAGCAATTATACTCCAATAAAGATGTTAAAAAAACTGTATACAAAATATTGTTATTTGTATATTTGTATATTTGTATATTTGTATACAAACATTTATTCAATACCTTCCATGTACTTCAAATTATAGAAGGCAATGCCAAATTATTGGAAAAATACATTCTTTGGAGTAATGAGACATTAGAATACAAGGTAGAAAGCAATACATTGTAAAATGAGAGAGAAAGAAAAAGAAGAGAGATTGTGCGTGCTTGGGAGGATCCTAGAAAGCATCATGTTAAAACAAGATGTTTCCATTTGTCTTCAGCAAATGTCAACCACAATGGAAAAACATTAAGACAGCTAAGTATAAAATACTTCATCATGAATCTGTTTCCATGGTGTCAATTCTATATGTTTATATGGACTATTTTCTTGGTCTCATGAAAAAGATTTTAATAAAGCTATAAACACAAAAGTATTAAAAACCATATTTGCCACAAGATACCAAAGTTCTTAAATATTAGTGATTTGGAATATTACTGTGTATATTCCCATCCTGGATTAATTCTCTTTTTGAGATTTGGGGAATTATTTTAAGACTATCTGTCTTCAGAAACTATTGATGCTGTATGACTTCAGCAGCACAAATTAGGTCCATGAGTAGGAATATAAGTGCTTACTTCAGGAGCTATGTTTTGACTTTCACAAAGTCAGAGGTGACTTTATGAGCCAATTACAGTTCATTTCAGGACTCCTCTTGCCTTTAGTGTATCTCTGAAGAGATATACTCCAGAAGATGTGCTTTCCTTCTTTAAATAAGTATATGCATTCCTGTGATGAAGGGAAAAGCAACCAAGAAATCCTGCTCAATTAATACATGCTGGAACATTGCCATTAATGAAGGATAAATAAACCTCTATAGTTGTTCATTTGAAACGTCAAGAAAAGCAATGGATTTCTTAAAAATAACATTTATTTAGTTCCTATAAGGTGCCACAGTTTTAGGCATGGGGAACCTTGCAGTGAAAAAGGCAAATGGCCCATGGTCTCCATGCAAGACATTTTGCAGGTGTATGAGATGTGGGTTACAGGGAGAAGGGAGGCAAGAGATTGGAGAGGAGAGGAGGTAAAATACATGCAATTAACAAGTAAACAAATTTCAAAATGTAATTTCAAATAGTGGCAAGTGCTATGAAGATGATAACTTAGGGAGATCTGATAAACAGGGAGTTGGCAGAGACCTTAGGTTAGGTGGGCAAGGAAGGGAGCCATATATAAGAAAATGATATTGGAACTGATACCTGAGTTATCAATTTACAAAACAACAAGCCAGGTAACAATCCAAGCACAAAAGCAGTAAGGGCAAAGGTCCTATGGTGGAACACAGCTTGGAAGTTTCCAGAAAAAAAAAAAAAAAAAGACTAGTATAACAGAAGCATGGTGGCTGAGGTGTAGGATGCTCCAAAATGAAATTGTAGGGTTTGGCAAGACCATGTAAGATGATGTAAGCATATAGAAGCAGTTTGGATTTTATTTTCTTAAAGCTCTGATTTGAAGCCATGGTAAGGATTTCTGTATACTTTTACATATACTAGTGAAAGGAAATTTTGATGTTTATATTTATTCAAAAAGCAATTATTGAGGAGCTCCTATGTGCTACAGTGTGGAATTGGAATAGAAAGTAGACAGGAGGACAGACAGTACTTACTCTCTAAGAATTTATAGAGTGATAGAAGAAAAGTGTTAAAAGTCCCAATATATTATATTACATGTATAAAGTATTTTGGGTAGTCTAAAAAATGATATAACTTCATGTTGGTAAGATATTTTCATATAATATGGCATATATGTTGAGCCTTGAAATATAGGTACGAATTGAGTGTGTGGAAATGGGGACAAGGGTAGGTTCTGGAAAATGGATTAAGACAGAAGGAAAGATACGGGACCTTTTATGGAATGCAGGGCACAGCATTTAACCAAGTGTTGCTGATAATAGCCATATATGTGAGGCAATGAAGGGAAATTAATTAATTCTCTCATTTATTCAGTGAATATTTATTGAGCAAGTATGATGTAGGAGGTGTCATACTAGTTGCTAGAGAACAGTAGTGAATGAGATAAAGTCCTTGTTCTTATGGAGCACTCCAGTAGGGGGAGACAGACAATAAACAAATAATATAGAGTTAATATAGAGTACACGAAGATAGTAAATGCTATGGAGAAAAATAAAGCAGAGAGTAAGGGAAAGCAGTTTGTAGGTACTTAAGCTTTTACAAAATTGATTGAGAAAGCCTTCTCTAATAAGTGACATTATAGCAGAGACCTGAAGGACATGGGGGAGTGACTCATACAATCATCTGGGGAAGAGAATCAAAGCAGAAGAAGCAATACATGGAAATGCCCTGAAGTGGGAACACGCTTAGAATGTTCAAGAAAAAAGTATAGAGACAGGTGTAACTGCAATATTGGGGATGAGCTGGAGAGTGATAGGAAATGAGTTTGCAGAAGTGCTTTGGGAACAAGGGGATTTCGACATGAAGCACCTAGGTGATAGCAAGTTGGGAAGCCATTGGAGTGCAGTGAACAAAATGGTGGAATGTTCTGACTTTCATTGTCAAGAGATGCTATGACTAGTGTGGTGAGAAGGCCCAAAGAGGATGGAACAGAAGCTATGGACATTATCCAGGTGAGAGGTGTTTGTGACACGGATCTGGACTTTTATGGAGGAAGTGATGAGAATGGTCAAATCCTGGAAATACTTTGAACTGATAAAATTTGACAATGGGTCAAATATTGATAAAAGAGGAGTTAGATTGACACCAAATTTTTAGCCCAAGTAACTGGAAGAATAGAGTTGACATTCACTCAGATGAGAAAAACCTCAGAAGAACAGGGATTTGTTAGGCAATCTACATGTCAGTTGTAGACATAGTTTGAGATGACTATTTGTAACTAAGCAGAGATTTTGATAGGCAGTTGAATGTATGGGTCTAGAGTTCAGGGCAAAAGCCTGGGCTAGAAATAAAAATGTGGGAGTCTTCAGGAGATACATGGTCTTTAACACCTTGTGACTGGATTATATAAACCATGGAATAAATCTAACTGAGAAAAGAAGAAGGCTTGGCATTGAGTCCTGAGGTACTACAGATTTAGAGGCCAGGGAGAAGAGGAAGAATCAGCAAGGAAAGGAGTGCTAATGAAGAAAGAAGTAATAGGGGAGTCAAAAGGAATGAGTGCAGCAATAACTTAATGAAGCAAAAAGAGAGTAATCAACAGTGACAAATATGTTTAAGTAAGTTGAGAACTGAAAAGTGACCTTTGGATTTGGTATTGGGGAAGTAATTAGTGACTTGACAAGAGCTGTTAGAGTAGACTGGTAATAAATAAAACCTCACCAAAGTAGGATTAAGAGAGAAAGGATAAAGAAGAAATAGTGAAAGTTACCTCCTCTCAGAAGTTTTGTTGTAAAATGTGCCAAAGAAATTGAACAGTAGCTAGAGGAAGAGATACAGTCAAAAAAAGTTTTGCCTCCTACATTGTTGGTGGGAATGTAAACTGATACAGCCACTATGGAGAACAGTATGGAGGTTCCTTAAAAAACTAAAAATAGAACTACCATATGACCCAGCAATCCCACTACTGGGCATATACCCTGAGAAAACCATAATTCAAAAAGAGTCATGTACCAAAATGTTCATTGCAGGTCTATTTACAATAGCCAGGAGATGGAAGCAACCTAAGTGTCCATCATCGGATGAATGGATAAAGAAGATGTGGCACATATATACAATGGAATATTACTCAGCCATAAAGAGAAACGAAATTGAGTTATTTATAGTGAGGTAGATGGACCTAGAATCTGTCACACAGAGTAAAGTAAGTCAGAAAGAGAAAAACAACTACCACATGCTACCACATATATATGGAATCTAAAACAAAAAAAAATGGTTCTGAAGAACCTAGGGGCAGGACGGGAATAAAGATGCAGACGTAGAGAATGGACTTGAGGACACGGGGTGGGAGGGGAAAGCTGCAGCAAAGTGAGAGTAGCATCGACTATATACACTACCAAATGTAAAATAGTTGGCTGGTGAGAAGCAGCAGCATGGCACCAGGAGATCGGCTCGGGGCTTTGCGATTACCTAGAGGGGTGGGATAGGGAGGATGGGAGGGAGGCTCAAGAGGGAGGGGATAGGGAGACATGTGTATGCATATGGCTGATTTGCCTTGTTGTGCAACAGAAACTAACAAATTATTGTGAGGCAATTATACTCCAATAAAGATTGATTTAAAAAAAGTTTGCCTGAGATGAGACATAAGTTAGTCTAAATTGAATGCGCTGGAATGGTCCAGTTGAGAGAGAAAAAATTATGAGAGAAAACAGAAAAGGAGAACTACATAAGTAATGTATTTGAGTGGTCAAGGAAGTTGCTTTCTAGCGCACCAATGGTTTATCCATACTAATAGGAGGGAAAGCAGAGTATATTGGTATTAATATTTACAGGTGAGTAGATGGGGTAGCAGAAGTTTGTAGACTTTTTTTTTTTTTTTTTTTTTTTGTGGTACGCAGGCTTCTCACTGCTGTGGCCTCTCCCATTGTGGAGCACAGGCTCTGGACACGCAGGCTCAGCGGACATGGCTCAAGGGCCCAGCCTCTCTGCAGCATGTGGGATCTTCCCAGACCCGGGCATGAACCCGTGTCCCCTGCATCAACAGGCGGACTCTCAACCACTGCGCCACAAGGGAAGCCCATGTAGACTTTTTTTTTTTTTATAATTGCTTTCTTCTGCTCAGTGAAATAGAAGGCAATTTTATGAGCTGAGCGTGAGGCCGGAAGGAGGTGGTTAGAGAAGAGTGGTTAGAGAAGAGAGAAGATTTAGAGGAGTCTTCTAAAGAAGTAGGAAGAAAAAAAGTACATTTCCCTAAATGGACTATAGGTCAGGATAAAATGTCTGTTTGAGATTAGCAGGCATGCATTTAAAAGTGATATAATTAAGCAGAGCGTGTAGGTTTTACTCATTATGATTGCAGAGTCAGTGATGATTTTGATCAACTTTAATTTTGTAAAATTAGTATGATGTGAGGGGCAATATGATGTGTGGATGGATTCTAAGATATATGAAGATATAAGGGGTATAAATACAGTGAAAAGGTGATAAGATCTAAAAGGCATAATCCCTGGAGTATTGGAGTTTAGATACAAGGTAGACTGATTTAGAGCTGGTGGGTTTGAAGATGTTACAGTTATTCGCATTTGATAAAGTCTAGTTGTTTTCACTAAAGTGAATAGTCAAAGACAGACAAAAAATAGATTATTTACAAAGCAGTAAAGAAATCAGGATAAAATGATTAATTGCCATTATAAGGAATAAGGACCACAGACTTAATCTTAGAGTATATAAGATGCTCTGAAATTCTTAAGAAGAAAAGTGACATGATCATTACTTTGAAACAGGTAATCAGAAAGAAGCATGGAAGGGGAATATATGTAGGCAGAGACTGAAAGCAGGAGAAAAAATTAGCAGTCTGATGGCACCATGAATAGCAAAAAGACGAAGGAAAAAACTGAGGAGAAGTCGGGTTGTGTTCTGCTCTTAGTGTAAAGAAACATATGGACTGGATGCGTTGTCTCAAGAATTTGGCATTCAAACCAGGTAGATAGGCGTGTAAATAAATAATTTTGACCAGATGTGATAAATACTATGTCATAGGTATGCACAAAATGTTATGTAGATGCCAAAAAGAAATTGAACAATTCTGATGATTCTGCTATGAACAAAATTGAGGGATAAGGAAAAACTTAATTGAAGACATAAATTGTTAGTTGAAAACTGAGTGGTAATTTTCCATGTAGAGTAGGTAGAACTGGGTGTGCTAAGTAGAGAGAAGAGGAAGCTTAATATCTAAGGAGTGTAAAGAATATGACGTGTCAAGTATATAGTGCTGTTTTGGATTAGTTTGAACATGGATGCTAGAGGAGACATCATGGGAAATAAGGATAGACTTAGAAGTTGAAGCCAGTTGTGAGTGACTTTGGATTTGGTCTTTTTTCCTGCAGGTAATGAGGATTCACTAAAAGTTTTAATTGTGTACTCTCAGAGGTTGTGTGTGTGTACGGTGAAAATGTGCACATGTGTCTGTTTAAGACAGCAAATGATGTTCCTTTTTTTGCATAAGTCTGAACTTATTTGGTCACACTTTGTTCTCCCGTGAAATGAGTGACAACCTAAACTTGGATTGTGGTACAATTAAAGAGTGTAAAATTAGCCTTCCTTTCTAGTAATCCAATTGGAAACATTGGCCTCATCACTATTACACTTTAACAAATGAAACTGATAAACAGTTATGTGATAGGAGCAGAACCAGAGCCTGGTCAATATCATCTGGGGTTTAGATTCTCTTTGAATCCAGTTCCACGTCTGTAAAGTGGCAGATGGGGGATGGACATATTTGATAACTCTAAGTTTTGTTCCACGTCTAAAAGTGTGATTACTCCATGCTAAGAAGAAAAAAGGCAAACTATACCTAAAATTTCACTATGAATATCCACATATCAAAGAAAATAAAAATGAAAGTAGCCATCTTCTTTTTCCAAATCAAGAATAAAATGTAAAATACAGTTGTCCAAAATAGAAGTTGGTTAATATACTATTAGGCCAACATTGAATAAGTACACAATTATATTGAATGCTTGTACATCTATATTGATTTTCAAGGATAGTGTGGAATGTTTCTGTCTAGTCTGGTTAGCATAATTTTGTTGATGTTCAGTTTTTACTGAATTTATTTCATTTGAATTCAGAGAAATAAACTAAAACTTTAAAACAAAGCCAGCAATTTTTTTCCTGTGTTTATATGTTCATGTAAAGTTTGTGACAAAATTTTGTGACAAAACCACAGCTTTCAGTGGCTGCATGAGGTTTAAGTGGTTTCATCTCAAACTGGAACCAGATGTGAGGACTGGTGAAGTGACCAAATGTCATATTGCAAAACCAAAACAAAACCACCGTTCACTGTCTTCATCTCTGCTAAGCACCAAAATAATGTGTTTCAAGGACCAGCAAAGGTCTGAATGAACTTTGTCTTCACTGGGAATTAGGACTTAATCCAAAACCAGCAAAGAATAAAATCATCAAGGGATTTGGGTGAAATATTTGAACCATATATTTCAGAGGAAACTGCTAATTGTTGACCAAACCCATGGAGCCTGGTAATTAATCATATGGAGGTATTTTCTCTGTTCTATTGTACAAAAACCATATTCATATCCATTTTAATATTCTGCTTCTTTTATATCCCCAAGTGAGACTACTTTCCTCTTTTATTTTCCTCTTCAGTCTCATTGCTCATCACTAATGGTCCAGCTCAAATTCATTTATGAAATAACACTTGCCATGAAGACTCCTTTCTTTCACTAGAAATCATTGAATCCCCTTACCTTATAAATGTGAATCTATGTCTCAGAGATATTTATTACATTATTATATATAAATATTTGATTATATAAAGATATATTACACATATAAAGGTTTGGTAAAGTCATACAGTTTATTGGAGGTTTATAATTCCTCTAAATTTCTACAGCTTTAATTATCTATAACACAAAATATATTTACCATAACTAGAGAAGGATACCGCCCAGTTTATGAACATTCAATTTGTGAACAATATAATCTCACGTTGAACATTGGGGGAGCTACCTATTAAAAATTCTAAGATGTGAGAAATAGCCACTGAATGCTACAATCTGTTGTCTAAACTAATGCTTTCTTCGTAGTTCCAGAAATATGGGGGGAGCAGCACTCTTTTTAATGTCTTTAAGGGGTTTCAAAGTCTGAAACTAGCACTTTAGTTTTACAGGTCCTCTACTATTGCACCATAAGGTATTTTTATTCCTGTAGTATTCAAACGCCCTGAGTTTTCTAATTCCTTCTCATCAATTATTCAACTAGTGAAGAGTAGCAAGATAAATTTTACTGTTCACTTGACATGAGCAAAGTTTTCAAAATAGGTAATGTCAATCACTTGGAATCAAGTAGTGACCTAGGAGAGAAAATAACACAGTAACCTAAAATTGTCATATATATATATATATATATATATATATATATATGTAACCTCACATATCATATAAACTAAAACTCAGAAAAGTAAAAAAAAAAAATTGTATAAGATCACCCCACTATCTCTTAAAGCTCCTCTCTACAGTGATGATAAATTCCTGTTAAGGTTGTAATTGGTAATCTTCTGAAAAGAGAGACAAAATATTTGTTTCCTCCTCTGAAAAATGTAAAGGACTTACAGCACATAGCATGAAATTAGGACACCTAAAGAGCACCCAAATATCTGTAGATAAGTAAGCCTTTTTACATCCTGGATCTACGGTGTGATATATTCAGGATGTTGTTGAGGCCTCAAACGCTCTCTAAGCCAAACTTATAAATAGCTCCCAAGTGAGCGTTTGATTTCCTGACTTCCCCTAAGGGTAATTGCCTCCAGTACATAATCCTTCAATAAACTGGCTACTTTAAGTAAACACCAAAGTTGGCAATGGTCAAGGATATAGTGATTTAAGGTAATAATAATACCGGCATATGAGGCCTTAAGGAGCAGGGATTAATATTCCAGTAAATTGGTTTCTCATCTCTTCTGCAATTCCATTCTCTGAATTTATAATTTTAGTAGATGCCATTATCATCACTTATATTGACTATTATTCAAAAAACATAGAATCGGACCTGCATTCTATACTTTTGTCCATTTATGCTTCACATAGTAAACATATATTGATCACCTAATATATGTCAGGTACCATGCTAGGCTCTGAGAATATAAAAGTGAAAAGAGTGACTTTCTTTGAGGGGTTTGTATGACAGCAATTCCAGAAAACAGAGAAGACTGAAGCAGTGAATTACAAGGTGCATTTATTTATTAACTTATATGTAAGGGAAAAAAAAAAATAGTAAACCCGTACTTCCACAAGGCAAACATTTGGTTGCAGAGATCAAATGCCTCTTGAATAAAGACTTTATTAGTTTACTTATATAAAATAGTTATATAAATATGAATATATAAAGTATATTCATAAATTAGTTTATTTATATAAAATTCCAAATCCTAAGTCTAGCAGGTGAAAACACAAATGAAAATACATAAATTTTCATCCTTTCATATATCCAAAGAAAAGAGGGGTACAATTTGTTCTTTACAATATTGATTCTTTATGAAATTATAAATGGGCAAATGAAACACCGCTCCTTTAAACTTTATTATAATATATTTAAAAATCTAGCAAAATAGATGCTTAAAATATATAAACTTTGCTCATTTATAAATATATATCTATATATACTTAAATATCTAACATATACTTAAACATACAAATATAAATGAGTAATGTTTATAGCAAAAAAAAGGCTGTAAAACTGAAAATCCAATACCACAGAGGGAACAAGCAAGTATACTTAAATATATATTCTTACCCAGAGGAACTAATATGTCCTATGTTATGTAAACTCTTCTAAAGTATTCATTGTAGATAGAAAACTGCTCAATCATTATAAGACACTAGATACCAAAACCACCAACATGCGCATGCACATGCGTGCATGTGCACACACATGCACACAAACACTCTAAACAAAGTCCCATTTTTATACTTACATTCCAAATCTCCTAAATAATGTATTTTTAAAAATCTGACATGTAGTGAACTAAATGTGCAATATATTTTGTAAAAATAAAAAATTTCCCAAGAGTACATCTTCTTCCCCTCACTTGATGTTTCTGTATTTTGTTAGAATTTGTTAAAAATAGATTAGAATTTGCCTGACATATGTTATATTTCAACTTCATTTTCAACTTTTTTTAAAAGTTATGTTTCTCTTCAGAAGAGTGTTTAACTGATAATTTTTGTTAGTTTTTTATTAACTCGTTAGCTTGACTTTACCCAATTCAAAAGTGTCTATCTTTGGAAGGGGATAATTAATCCTTTTACATTTATTGTAATCCTTATCTGTTGACCTATTTCTCTCACCTGTTTTTTCTGTAAGTATATGGAAATTTGGAAAAGGGATTGTGTTTTTTTGTTTCTTCCTTTCATATATTTTGTTGAAATTTATAGAATTTTTTCTTCAACATGTGTACCTCTGGTGATATATTTACATCATTGTGATATATTTATATACCTAGCCTGGGGCCTCCTTATTTTAGTGTGAAAGCAAATAGTTTTTATGAGGTGTTAAGTGCTGAGCCCCTCACTGATGGCAGAAAATAAGCCGGAAGATCTCTTTTGTCTGTAAGGACTTAAATGAGAGGGTGAACCTACAGGAGTTTGGGGAAAGAACATGGATAAATAGGACCAGATCCCAAATTTGGATATCTGAGTCCCATCCAAAGAACAACTCAGAGATTAGCCACGGACATGCAAGCACCAGGACAAAGGGCTGAAGGAAATAACAGGACAGCATACAATTGCCCAGGTCCATGCAACTATTGGGCAATAACTCCAGCCCAAGAATGTCTCATCAAATGCAAGATAAAATTATAGTTGCAACTCTGATTATTCAACTTAGTGTTTGACCTTGGATACATCCCTTTATACTTTTAAACATCATAAATTAAAGTGATAATGATTTTATAATTAACTAGAACTTCTTCAAAACTCAAATTCTTGACAAAACTTCTTTTCTCAGACTCTGCTGCTTTTGTTTATCACTTAGGACAATATGAATTGGAAATTCCTTTAGAAAAGAGGCCACTTTTAGTCTATTCTAGGTTTGTTTCACCTGGTTATCATTTTATCCCATATTTGAGAAGGCAGAAAAGTACCTGGTACAGTACTCGCTCTTTCCTGTTCCCCTCAGGTGACTTTGAAATGATGGCACCAGACACAAATTATGGGTCCTCCATAAACTTTCAAACAATAAAGCTGTAATTTTAGAAATAGCAGAGAAGTTACCCTATTCTTGTTCTTCAATTAGCTAGAATATTGGGGGCTGGAAATCTTTTTGGAACAATCCCTCACGCCTAATTAGTCTTGCTTGTCAGTTTATATGATAGGTCTCTGGGTGCCAGAAGACCATGTCAACCCTGGAATGTGATTTTATGAGGAAGTCCCTTTAACTGACAGTGAAAAAAAAGGGGTTAATAACAATCATGTGCATGCAATGGTCCACTGAGCTGACTGACTTGCGAGCATGGCACTTTTGAATGACAACTCAACTTGTAAGAAAACTTGTACTCTTAGGTCTGTATAATAATTTATAGATACAGGTTAGAATCCTATGGAGTGCTTTGGAAATTTATTTAGGTAGACTTTATTCCAGGAAAATCTCATCATGTAAGTTTGATAATTAAAACAGTGTGCTAAATGTTCCAGGCAATTGCCTGCTAACTTGAAATCTTGTACACTCAATGTAAAAATTATGGCCACTGAATTTTCAAGAAAAAAAAATGAAAAAGTTTTTTTAAAATTTTCTTCTTGGGCCTCCCTGGTGGCGCAGTGGTTGAGAGTCCACCTGCCGATGCAGGGGATATGGGTTCATGCCCCGGTCTGGGAGGATCCCATATGCCGTGGAGAGGCTGGGCCCGTGAGCCATGGCCACTGAGCCTGCGCATCCAGAGCCTGTGCTCCGCAACGGGAGAGGCCACAACAGTGAGAGGCCCACGTACCGCAAAAAAAAAAAAAAAAAAATTTCTTCTTGTAATTCCACAGTATATTTATACTCTAAACTCATGGAATTAATAAGAAGACTGGATTCAGATACCATCTGACCCACTCTCTCTTTTTTATACTAGAAAACGGAGCCTTAGAGGGGAGAAGTGGCTAATTTGGTTTTATAGATAATTACTGCAGATCTACAAATAGAACACAGCTTTCCTACACCCAGTGTTCTTTCAAGGCACTCCAGATCATACTAAGTTAATTGTACATAAATGTGGTTATGTCCAAGAATGCAAAGTTTCAACCTCTAGTTCTGATATATTAACTACTAAAATGAGACAAATTCTTTTTTCACTCAAATAGGGTAAATTAAATAAATAAAGTTTTGAAAGAAAACAATTTCCAACATATATAATCATTAATAGTCTCACTGATTAAGAAAAAAACAACCAATTTATCTTTGAATTCTAATAAAAATCAGATTTTTAAAATAATGAATTTTAAGTATGAAAGGAAAATAACCAAAAAAAAAAAAAAAAAAAAGGGGAAACAGGTAGCCTTCTAGGGATGTTTATTCAAATGTAAACAAGCACCCTTTTAACATACCATATCTATGGAGCTGGAACTAGAAATGATAGAGAAAAAAACTTGGAAGAAAATAGCTTCCTCACTGTGTCTTCCAGTTTACTGGATTATACTCTGTTGCATTATGGTTTAAAATGCCATGCTGAGCAATGTATAGGGCCAATAATTTTTTGACATTTTATAGTTAAATAAATTTTAGGTTTATTCAATCATTCAATCATAAATCATGCAGCTTGATTTGGATTCAAACTTATTCAAAGTCAAATCAGTTCCTTCAATAGCAAGGGCGTGCGGTGGGGAGGAAGCAACAGTGATAAATACCACAGAGGATGTTACTTTATACGAATTAGAGTATAAACCTATATTTTATTTGCTCTTATTCAATGAAATGAAAAAAATTGCCAACCTGAAATGGTAAATACTTATAAATGTAATCTTTTTTCTACCTTTTTTTTTTTTTTTGGACTTTTGTTTTAAAGATAAAGAGACTGAAAAAGTTGTTTTTAACCTAAAACACAAAGTTTTATGGAAATATTCAGAGGAAATTGTGACTGTTTAAGAAAATGTTGCTTCGGGGTAGTGACACCACAGGGAAGGGATTTCTTAAAACAATCCCTTAAAGATGGTTGAGGTTTCTGACCCTTGGCTTTGTGGACTTAGATTGAGGTGTAAATTTTGTAGACCAAATTTTTTGCAATAGATAATATTAAAGGGAAAAAGAAAAAAAGAAAATATATCCAGAGTGTTTCAAATTCCTTTATTTTCATTCATTTTGAACTTTTCTACTAACTGAAGGTCATTCATATTCAGAATTATATAGCTTCATCTGATTTATCAAGCTTTCTCTTTTATAGAGGGAACTATACCTAAATGTTAAAATATTTGTATATTATTAATTTATGGAGGTCAGAAAACAATTTTAAGGTAATACTGCTTTTTCCTTTGTTCTCTGAATCTTTCCTGCAGCCTGTGCAACTCATGTAAAACCTGAAACATTACTGTTGCTGAAATAAGTGTTTTGGGTTTTTTTTTGAATGAATGAATGAACTCATATATATTCAAGTTTAATCTTGGAGAAAATATTTGATGAAAGTATCACTAATAGTATTTTTATTATTATCGCCTCTAAGTAACATGTAAAAAATCTTTACCAGGGTCAGAGTGGATAACAACACAACAACCAGTGTTCATTGCAAATTTATTCTGCATCAAATTATTTGTTAAAATCCTTTCATAGATTATTTTATTTAATCATCAAAACGACCTTAGTAAGTGGGTACTATTAAATATATCCATAATGAAACTGAGAGAGCTTAAGTAACTTGACAAATATTACAGAGTTATCAAGGAGTATAGCTAGATAGCACCAAATATGGAATTTAAACTTAAATAGTATAATTCCAGTGCCCTAGGCTAGACATTATCAGACTATTTTTTAGGTTGGAGGAATCAATCTATTTAGGAATGGTGAAGACGGACATGGCAACCTGAAATAAATGCCCTTTATGTAAAATTTTGAGCTCTCTTACATAGGCTTAAAAGGTATATAAAGCATATACCAAGCTGTATTCCAATGATGATTTAAAGAGAATTAAAAAGCAATAAGCAATGTCTAGTTAAAACAATTCTTTTTTTTGGCTTGACTTTATCAATTTATAATTCGTGAACTTATGATCCACAGTGTTCTGTCTGACATTTTGCTTTCCTTTCTTGCCCTTGTAGTCTCTTCTCCAAACATCAACAGAATGATCTTTTTAAAACATAAATCAAATCATCCCCTTTCCAGATTTAAATCCTCTAGTGGCTTCAGTCACGTTTAGAATAAATCCCACTCTTTACTAGGCTCTGCAAGGCCTTATATGAGCTAGCCTTTGCCTATCTGTAATAATCTCCATCCATTTCCTCCTTAGTCACTTTACCTTCCAAACACTAGAATCATTGCTCTTCCTAAAATATGCCCAACTCTTGCTCTCCATGAAAAGCTCTTCGACCTCAGATTATTAAATAGTTCATTTCATCATTTCATTCAGATCTCCACATATGATATCTCCTTAGAGAGGTCTTCCTTCGGGAATTTAAAAAAAATCAACCTAAACCTCATCACTCAATTCCCTTCATGGTTTTCACTACCTGCTTATGTGACATGATAGTTTACTTTTTTATCTATAAGTTTCATGGGGGCAGAGACTTAAGAGCAGCAACTGTTCACTGCTGTGTGTTCATTGCTCTGACAATGCCTGACACTTAGTAAGCATTCATTAGCTGTATGTTAGAAAATAAATTTTATAACCTTGAAATATTACAAAATCATTTTTTAGGTCTAGTCAGGCACATTTGTTCATTTTAAATCAGATTGAATAAAGCGTTGGACTATAAAGATGTTTAGGAGACAGCAAATAATTTTATGAAAGCACATTTTAGTTTACTCATTAAGTCAAAATCATCTTCTAATTTTTATATATTCTAGCCTATATTTTTGCTTTTGCTAGTGTTTAAAGGAGGAGGAATGATAGATTTTATTTCTCAATACTTACATATTTCAAAGTGAATCATAAAATAGCTGAACCTCTTTGATTATTTCAAATAGCTACAAATGGAAAAATAAGGATAGATGACTCAGCAATGAAGACAGGGCTCTCTTGCCTGTTTCCCTCATTTGCAAAATCGAGGAACTGTACCTAATGGTCTCTAAGACCCATTTGGTTTATTGTCCTACAAACTGAATATTGTAATTTGAAAAAATAAATCCTCATCTGTAACTCTAAAATATCAAAAAAATAATATAATTTTACAAATTTAATTTTCATAAATTATAACTATAAGTGGCAATAACTTGCAAAAATCCTTTTTGATTAGTAAATACTACCACTCAAATCATCCATTTAACTAATTGTGTGACATTAAGGGAGTAACTTCACCTTTCTATGACTCTATTTCATCAATTGTAAAATGGAATTAATTATACTATACACCTTATAAGGTAGTTATTAAAATGAAATGGGCTAATGTGTGATACAACATTAATGTAATATGTAGTATATTATAAGTGTTAAATAACATAAAGATAATTAATTAGGGTTTCCCTGGTGGCACAGTGGTTGAGAGTCCGCCTGCCGATGCAGGGGACATGGGTTCGTGCCCCGGTCCAGGAAGATCCCACGTGCTGTGGAGCGGCTAGGCCCGTGAGCCATGGCTGCTGAGCCTGTGTGTCCAGAGCCTGTGCTCCTCAACGGGAGAGGCCACAACAGTGAGAGGCCTGCATACCAAAAAAAAAAAAAAAAAAAGAGGTAGCCTGCCATGATATCTTTTCTTAACTCCTCTAATTTTTATAAGAATTCACATAAAACATGTGACAAATTATAGTTCTTCACTGTGGCATTTAGAGCTTATGCTGTGTTTTCATATTCTAGTCAATTTATTTTCCCATCTACCCTATCATGGGTAGATGGGAAACAGTCTAATTAATTCAAACATTCTAAGTAATTCTCTAATTCCCTTACCTACCTCCTTTACTCTCAGCGTCCATGGCTTACCTCCTGGAATGCAGATCTGAAGAGTTAAGAGATGCCTGAATAGCTCCACTTAGATGTCACATGGGCACCTAAAACTTCTTTCTTCTTAAAATATGTCTTTTTTTCTGGGATTTCCTATCTCATTAAATAACCTATCTATTACCCAGTTTTCAAGAGAGAAATCTAGGAGTCTATTAAATTATCACTCTTCATTACACACCTCAGACTCATAATCAGTTGCCATAGATTGGGTTCACTGGGAAGTGAACTCCGAGGCAGAAATTAGCATTCAGAAGTTTACTAGGAAGTGCTCTTGGGATCAACAGCTATGGAAGGGAAAAGAAGAAAACAGGATTATGTAGAGGGAAAAGTTGGGTCGAGATGCAGTCTCCATGCCAATCTCATGGTTATTCTTGAATGAATATTTATATCCTCCCACTGATTATTCATTGGATGTGGTCACCCTAGAAAGGGGTGCAATCTTGGGTAGGGGAGATCTTCCCAGCTGAAACTGGGGTTATTTAGAAACAGCACGCTCTAAAAAGTGGATTTGAATGGCACAGTATTCACCATACCAATAAACCACCTCATTATACCGTTTTGTTTCTTAAATAGCTCTCAAGTCATCCCACTTCTTTATGCCCCTATTTCCACTATTCTAGTTTGCTACTAACATTTCTCCCTTGTATACCAGCTTTATAAAGGGTTTTACTATATCCAGTATATTTCTCTTCTACTTTATTCCCCACCCAGCTGTGAAATCTTTGTAAATCACTTATCGGACCACGTTTCTCCTATTCTTAATAACTTTCAATAGTCTCCTATTGCCTTTATGATAAAACATCAGTTTCTTACAAAGACCAGTAAGACTGTAATGATCTGCCTGTCTCTTTTTTAACATCCTGAAGCCACTTATCCCCCCCTTACACTATACCCTGCCAAAGCCTGACTATACCAAGACTTTCAAATGGACCACATGCTCACCTCTCAGATTTTCTATACATTGCTCCGCACCTGGGAATACACATTACCCAAGTCTGTCCTTATGACTTATTAGCTTACTCTTCCTTAGAGAAGTGTTTCATGAATCCTTAGAATAGGTTATATACTTCTACTTGTGCTCCCTTAGCACCTTTTATTTCTCCTATCATAACACTTCCCTATCATAACAATGGTTTACAATTTTCTATCATTATTATCTTAATTTGTACAAATTGCCTGCCAATAGTCTCATGAACACAGAACTTGTGTTTGCGATAATAAGCAACATGACCCAAGATAGAGCCTTTATCTATAGTCTTACTCTTATATAACATTTACTCCTATACACATTTCAACAAATAAGTAAAAGAGAAAAAATTGAAACTAAACATACCAAAACAAAACATAGCTCAAAATATTTTGAAATAAGTAGGCCTTTGTCATAGAATTTTTGGGAGAAACAAAAAGAATGAAATTTCATGTAACTCAACAAAACTTTCTTGAGATATTCCTCTCCCTGTGGCGTGGCTGCTGTTAAATTATCTTTCAACTCCCCTCTCTCTCTCTCTCCCCCTCTGTCATGTCCCTCCACATAGTTTGATTCCTTTCTTATGTAACAGAATTTAGCTCCATTCATTACCTTCCTTAAGCAAAAAAATATATATTCCTTCCAATCCACCCACCTTAAATAGAGACAGTAGAGATTCTAAATCTTGTAGATAAATTTGTAGTTTTTTAATAATAATCAATTCACAACTATTCATTGACATTAGTGCAGATGAAAACGTCTGTGGGTTTGTGTAGTTCCCAGAGCACCACTTTTTTCTCAACTACTCTAGAAAGTATATTGAAATGCTTATGAGTGTTCACGAGATCACTCATTTATTAAAAAAAAAATTAAGTGCCCTCTGTGTGTCAGGCACTATACTAGTTTGATGGAATACAGAAGCAAACAAGAGATACATGATCTCAGGTTTGTGGAGATTTATTTCCAGTGAAGGGACAGGAAATATATAAACTGAAAAATAAAGTAAAAAGGCAATGTTAATATAGAAAGTTTCAAGAAAATAAAAATGGATAATGATAAGTATGGCCAAGTGACTATTAGGTTAATTGGCCATGGGAAGCCTCCTTGAGGATGATCCATTTGAGCCAGAAAGCTAAATGACTAGAAGGATTTAGTTTGCAAAAATCTGAAGAAGAAACCTTCCAGGAATCTGGAATAGTGACTGCAAAAGCCCAAAGGTGTGTATAGTTAGATTAGGCTATTATGTTGAAACACAGGTATCCAGGCGAGAAAATGATACAGGCAGATGTCAGATAAAGTATCCACGGTCAGGAGTTCAAATTCAATTCTATGGCTATGTAATGTAGCTAAACTATTTTGATCAAGGAATTAAAATGAAGGAAGGCACTGTGGGCTAATTACTAAGAGCATGGCTTTTGGGAGCCAGGCTGTATGATTTTGAATCTCAGCACTGAAAATTGCTAGCTGTATCTTACACAATTCACTTAACTTTTCCAGCCTCGGTTCCCATAAAATTGCAATAAATATAAAAGTATCCATTATATTTTATATGACTGCAGAATATTAATAGCTATCTAATTTCTATTTTAAAAGATCACACTGTGGACTGGAACCTACCCGGGCTCTTTGGTGGAGCTAATGGCAGACTCTGAGAAGGCTCACGCCAAGGAGTACTTCCCAGAACTTCTGCTCCCATTATCCTTGTCACCACAGTGAGCCACAGCCACCCCCACATCTACAGGAGAGCCCCCAACACTAGCAGTTGTGTGAATGAAAGGCTCTTGGTGCTCCAGCCAGGAGTCAGTGCTGTGCCTCTGAGGTGGGAGAGCCAACTTCAGCACATTGGTTCACAAGAGACCTCCCAGCTCCACATAATAACAAACGGTAAAAATCTCCAAGAGAACTCCATCTCAACACCAAGACCCAGCTTCACTCAATTACCAGCAAACTACAGTATTGGACACCCTATGCCAAACAACTAGCAAGACAGGAACACAGCCTCATCCATTAGCAGAGAGGCAGCCTAAAATCATAATAAGGCCACAGACACCCCCAAACACACCACCAGATGTGGACCTTCCCACAAGAAAGACAAGATCCAGCCTCATCCACCAGAACACAGGCACTAGTCTCCAACACCAGGAAGCCTACACAACCCACTGAACCAACCTTAGCCATTGGGGACAGACACCAAAAACAACGGGAACTACGAACATGCAGGCTTCAAAAAGGAGAACCCAAACAGAGTAAGTTAAGCAAAATGAGAAGACAGAAAAACACACAGCAGATGAAGAAGCAAGGTAAAACCCACCAAACTTAATAAATGAAGAGGAAATAGGCAGTCTACCTGAAAAAGAATTCAGAATAATGTTAGTAAAGATGATCCAAAATCTTGGATATAGAATACACAAAATAAAAGAAAAGTTTAACAAGGAACTAGAAGAACTAAAGAGCAAAAAAACAATGATGAACAACACAATAAATGAAATTAAAAATTCTGCAGAAGAGATCAATAGCAGAATAATTGAGGTGGAAGAACGGATAAGTGACCTGAAAGATAAAATAGTGGAAACAACTACTGCAGAGCAGAATAAAGAAAAAAGAATGAAAAGAACTGAGGACAGTCTCAGAGACCTCTGGGACAACATTAAATGCACCAATATTCGACTTATAGGGGTCCCAGAAGAAGAGAAAAAGAAAGGGACTGAAAAAATATTTGAAGAGACTATAGTTGAAAATTTCCCTAATATGGGAAAGGAAATTGTTAATCAAGTCCAGGAAGCACAGAGAGTCCCATAAAGGATAAATCCAAGGAGAAACATGCCAAGACACATATTAAGCACACTATCAAAAACTAAATACAAAGAAAACATATTAAAAGCAAGAAGGGAAAAACAACAAATAACACACAATGGAATCCCCATAAGGTTAACAGCGGAACTTTCAGCAGAAACTTTGCAAGCCAGAAGGGAGTGGCAGGACATATTTAAAGTGATGAAGGAGAAAAAAACTACAACCAAGATTACTCTACCCAGCAAGGATCTCATTCAGATTTGATAGAGAAATTAAAACCTTTACAGACAAGCAAAAACTGAGAGAGTTCAGCACCACCAAACCAGCTTTACAACAAATGCTAAAGAAACTTCTCTAGGCAAGAAACACAAGAGAAGGAAAAGACCTACAATAACAAACTCAAAACAATTAAGAAAATTGGAATAGGAATATACATATTGATAATTACCTTAAATGTAAATGGATTAAATGCTCTCACCAAAAGACAAAGACTTGCTGAATGGATACAAAAATAAGACTTGTATATATGCTGTCTACAAGAGACCCACTTCAGACCTAGGGACACATACAGACTGAAAGCGAGGGGATGGAAAAAGATATTCCATGCAAATGCAAATCAAAAGAAAGCTGGAGTAACAATTCTCATATCAGACAAAATAGACTTTAAAGTGAAGACTATTACAAGGCACAAAGAAGTACACCACATAATGATAAAGGGATCGATCCAAGAAGAAAATATAACAATTGTAAATATTTATGCACCCAACATAGGAGCACCTCAACACAAAAGGCAAATACTAACAGCCATAAAAGGGGAATTCAATAGGAAAACAATCATAGTAGGGGACTTTAACACCCCACATTCATCAATGGACAGATCATCCAAAATGAAATTAATAAGGAAACAGAAACTTTAAGTGATACATTATACAAGATGGATTTAATTGATATTTATAGGACATTCCATCCAAAAACAACAGAATACACATTCTTCCCAAGTGCTCATGGAACATTCTCCAGGATAGATCATATCTTGGGTCACAAATCAAGCCTTGGTAAAATTAAGAAAATTGAAATTTTATCAAGTATCTTTTCCGACCACAATGCTATGAAACTAGATTTCATTTACAGGAAAAGACCTGTAAAAAATACAAACACATGGAGGCTAAGTGATACACTACTTAATAACAAAGTGATCACTGAAGAAATCAAAGAGGAAATAAAAAAATACCTAGAAACAAATGACAGTGGAGACACGATGACCCAAAACCTATGGGATGCAGCAAAAGCAGTTCTAAGAGGCAAGTTTATAGCAATACAGTCCTACCTTAAGAAACAGGAAATGTCTCATGTAAATAACCTAAACTTGCACCTAAAGTAATTAGAGAAAGAAGAACAAAAAAACCCCAAATTTAGCAGAAGGAAAGAAATCATAAAGATCAGATCAGAAATAAATGAAAAAAAATGAAGGAAACAATAGCAAAGATCAATAAAACTAAAAGCTGGTTCTTTGAGAAGAGAAACAAAATTGATAAACCATTAGCCAGACTCCTCATGAAAAAAAGGGAGAAGACTCAAATCAATAGAATTAGAAATGAAAAAGGAGAAGTAACAACTGACCCTGCAGAAATACAAAAGATCATGAGAGATTACTACAAGCAACTCTATGCCAATAAAATGGACAACCTGGAAGAAATGGACAAATTCTTAAAAATGCACAATCTTCTGAGACTGAACCAGGAAGAAATAGAAAATATGAACAGACAAATCACAAGCACTGAAATTGAAACTGTGATTAAAAATCTTCCAACAAACAAAAGTCCAGGACCAGTTGTCTTCACAGGCGGATTCTATCAAACATTTAGAGAAGAGCTAACACCTATCCTTCTCAAACTCTTCTGAAATATAGCAGAAGGAGGAACACTCCCAACCTCATTCTATGAGGCCACCATCACCCTGATACCAAAACGAGACAAAGATGTCACAAAGAAAGAAAACTACAGGCCAATATCACTGATGAACATAGATGCAAAAATACTCAACAAAATACTAACAAACAGAATCCAACAGCACATTAAAAGGATCATATAACATGATCAAGTGGGTTTTTTTTCCAGGAATGCAAGGATTCTTCAATATATGCAAATCAATCAACGTGACACACCATATTAGCAAATTGAAGGAAAAAATAACATATGACCATCTCAATCAAGGCAGAGAAAGATTTCGACAAATTTCAACACCCATTTATGATAAAAACCCTGCAGAAACTAGGCATAGAGGGAACTTTCCTCAACATAATAAAGGCCATATATGACAAACCCACAGCCAACATCATTCTCAATGGTGAAAAACTGAAACCATTTCCACTAAGATCAGGAATAAGACAAGGTTGCCCACTCTCACCACTATTATTCAACATAGTTTTGGAAGTTTTAGCCACAGCAATCAGAGAAGAAAAAGAAATAAAAGGAATCCAAATTGGAAAAGAAGAAGTAAACCTGTCACTGTTTGCAGATGACATGATACTATACTTAGAGTATCCTAAAGATGCTACCAGAAAACTACTAGAGCTAATCAATGAATTTGGTAAGTAGCAGGATACAAAATTAATGCACAGAAATCTCTTGCATTCCTATACACTAATGATGAAAAATCTGAAAGTGAAATTATGAAAACACTCACATTTACCATTGCAACAAAAATAAAATATCTAGGAATAAACCTACCTAAGGAGACAAAAGAACTGTATGCAGAAAATTATAAGACACTGATGAAAGAAATTAAAGATGATACAAATAGATGAAGAGGTATACCATGTTCTTGGATTGGAAGAATCAACATTGTGAAAATGACTCTACTACCCAAAGCAATCTACAGATTCAATGCAATCCCTATCAGACTACCACTGAGGGCTTCCCTGGTGGCGCAGTGGTTGAGAGCCCTCCTGACAATGCAGGGGACACAGGTTCATGCCCAGGTCCAGGAAGATCCTGCATGCCGCAGAGTGGCTGGGCCTGTGAGACATGGCCACTGGGCTTGTGCGTCCGGAGCCTGTGCTCTGCAGTGGGAGAGGCTGCAGTGGTGAGAGGCCTGCGTACCACAAAAAAAAAAAAAAACTACCACTGACATTTTTCACAGAACTAGAACAAAAAATTTGACAATTTATATGGAAACACAAAAAACCCCGAATAGCCAAAGCAATCTTGAGAATGAAAAATGGAGCTGGAGGAATCAGGCTCCCTGACTTCAGATTATACTACAAAGCTACAGTAATCAAGACAGTATGGTACTGGCACAAAAACAGAAATATACATCCATGGAACAGGATAGAAAGCCCTGAGATAAAGCCACACACATATGGTCACCTTAACTTTGATAAAGGGAGCAAGGATATACAGTGGAGAAAAGACAGCCTCTTCAATAAGTGGTGCTGGGGAAACTCTACAGGTACAAGTAAAAGTATGAAATTTGAACACTCCCTAACACCATACAAAAAAATTAACTCAAAATGGATTAAAGACCTAAATGTAAGGCCAGTCACTATCAAACTCTTAGAAGAAAACATAGGCAGAACACTCTATGACATAAATCACAGAAAGATTCTTTTTGACCCACCTCCTAGATAAATGGAAATAAACAAATGGGACGTAATGAATCTTAAAATCTTTTGCACAGCAAATGAAACCATAAACAAGACCAAAAGACAACCCTCAGAATGGGAGAAAATATTTGTAAATGAAGCAACTGACAAAGGATTAATCTCCAAAATATACAAGCAACTCATGCAGCTCAGTATCAAAAAACAAACAACCCAATCCAAAAATGGGCAGACCTAAATAGACACTTCTCCAAAGAAGATATACAGATTACCAACAAACACATGAAGGGATGCTCATCATTATTAATCATTAGAGAAATGTGAATCAAAACTACAATGAGATATCATCTCACACCAGTCAGAATGGCCATCATCAAAAAATTTAGAAACAATAAATGCTGGAGAGGTTGTGGAGAAAAGGGAACCCTCTTGCACTGTTGGTGGGAATGTAAATTGATACAGCCACTATGGAGAACAGTATGGAGGTTCCTTAAAAACCTAAAAATAGAGCCACCATACGGCCACACCACCCCACTCCTGGGCATATACCCTGAGAAGACCATAATTCAAAAACAGTCATGTACCAAAATGTTCATTGCAGCTCTATTTACAATAGTCAGGACATGGAAGCATCCTAAGTGTCCATCAACAGATGAATGGATAAAGAAGATGTGGCAGATATATACAATAGAATATTACTCAGCCATAAAAATAAATGAAATTGAGTTATTTGTAGTGAGGTGGATGGACCTAGGGTCTGTCATACAGAGTGAAGTAAGTCAGAAAGAGAAAAACAAATACCGTATGCTAACACATATATATGGAATCTAAGAAGAAGAAAAAAAAAAAAGGTCATGAAGAACCTAGGGGCAAGACAGGAATAAAGACACAGACCTACTAGAGAATGGACTTGAGGATATGTAGAGGGGGAAGGGTAAGTTGTAACAAAGTGAGAGAGTGGCATGGACACATATACACTACCAAACATAAAATAGATAGCTAGTGGGAAGCAGCCGCACAGCACAGGGAGATCAGCTTGGTGCTCTGTGAACACCTAGAGGGTGGGATAGGGAGGGTGGGAGGGAGGGAGATGCTAGAGGGAAGAGATATGGGAACATATGTATATGTATAACTGATCACTTTGTTATAAAGCAGAAACTAACACACCATTGTAAAACAATTATACTCCAATGAAGATGTTAAGGGCTTCCCTGGTGGCACAGTGGTTGAGAGTCTGCCTGCTGATGCAGGGGACACTGGTTCATGCCTTGGTCTGGGAAGATCCCACATGCCATGGAGTGGCTCGGCCCGTGAGCCATGGCCACTGAGCCTGTGCGTCCGGAGCCTGTGCTCTGCAACGGGAGAGGCCAAAACAGTGAGAGGCCCACGTACTGCCAAAAAAAAAAAAAAAATTAAAGATGTTAAAAAAAAAGATCACACTGCCGTAGCATGAAGAAATAATTACATGAAGAAAGTGGAAATCGTGAACTCATTTGGAGGCTGTATAATTTTTTATGGCTTGCATAACAAATTACCACAGGCTTAGTGGCTTAAAACAACACAAATATATCATATTTCACTACTGTGGGTCAGAAGTCAGACATAGGTCACACTGGGCTAAAATCAAGGTGTTTGGCAGGGGTGCATTCTTTTATAGAGGCTGTAGGGGAAAATCCATTTCCTTGCCTTTTCCAGTCTCTAGAGGCCACCTGCATTCCTTGGCTCGTGGCCTCCTTCAAAGGTAGCAGTAGCAAGTTGATACATCTAATGTTACATCTCTCTTACTAGCTACAGCTGGGAAAAACTCTTCACTTTTAAGGACTCATATAATTTATGTGAACCCTCTCAAATAATCCAGATTAATTTTTCTCTAGGTTTGTACACTTAATTATAGTTGCAGTTCCCTTTTGTCATGTAAGCTAACATATTTACAGGTTTTCAGCATCTTTAAGATTAGAAAATGGGCATCATTGAGTGGTCGTTATTCTGCCTAACATATCTTAACACTGGTGGTTTTTAGGAAAACGTCTCAGTAATATTTAATAGTAATATTTTAGTAATTTTGTAATATGTAGTAATTTAGTAACTTTAAATTTAAACAAATATTTAAAGTAATATTTAAACAAGTCTTTTGCAAATTTTATGTCTAAAAAAATACTGTGGGATTCAAATTATAGAAAGTCCTCATTATCCAAAGACACTTAAAATAAATCTTCTTAAAAGGGGAAACATATCCTAATAAATTAAAAAAAATCAATTTTAACTAAAATTAATTTGAATTAATTTCATTTCAAACTTAAAAATTTAAGCTATAATACATGGTAATTCTTAGAATAAAAATTCTTAGAATAAAAAACTGAAACAAGAATGAGTCTTTTTAAAAGTAACTTTTCAGCAAAACAGTATGATAGGAGAGTAGAACACTATTTATATTGATCATTTAAAGCAAAACAATAAATAAAGGCCTTTTGGCAATTAGGAGCCCATTTCTGATTAAAGAAACTTAGTTAATTTAGACCAACCCTTCTACTAAGGATAACTAAAGAAACTGGGATAGATGATAGATAAACAGAGACAGATAGATAAACGGATAGAAAAAGGATAGACAGATATATAAAGAGAAAGATAGATAGATGAATAATCCATTAGAGTGTCCTTGCAGAGCTACTAAGACAGCAAAGAATTGCTTATTCAGTGTAACTACGTAAGAAGGAAGGAGATGAGGCTCTGGAAAAATGAGTTTAGCATTTTAGACACTTTGCCCCTGGAAATATCTATTGATTCTTTTAAAGACTACTAAGAAGAAAACAATTTGAATCACATTTTGACAACCTTACAGGGCTGGATGGATAAAAATTAGAGTTGAGGACCTGCTAAGGTGGCAGGTCTCTGTTAAACTTCTGCATATTTTTGGTTGAAATTTGAAAGAACTATATCCTGGAAGAGAATGTGCACTCAATATAAACTGGCACTTTCAGGGACTGTAGTCCAACTTCAAATCAACTCAAAAATTTTCAAATATACATGGTCAAAGTAATCAGGAACACATGGCCACAGAATGCATGAATTGCATCCAGCATAAACAAAATGTAATAGAAGCCTATTCAATGGAGCTCCAGATATTGAAGTTGGTAGACCATTTTAAAGTAATTATTATTAACATATTCAAATAAATAAAAGACGAAAGTCTATAGAGTAGAAATTCTACAATTAAAAGATTTTAAAACAAAATTAATAACTTAACAATAGAATTTAATAATTTAGACACAGTTAATAATGGAATTTAATAATTTAGACATAGCAGCAGCCATATGTGGAGATAATAGATGAGAATTATCCGGTGATAAAATTTGAGAAGGTATGTGTGATCCAAGCAATTCTGACCTAACTATATTTTACTGATATTCCTGAAAACTGGAAACAATAACAGTGTGTAAAAGAAGCTAAAAGCACACACACAAAAATTTTCAAAAGAGCAACAATTGGACTGAGAGCTGAATCTTCAACAAAAGTAATAAAATAAAATAAAATGAAATAAAAAACTGTTAAGTATACTTTTACAGTACTAAAATAAATAAAAATCTAGATTGCTATACGCAGAAAAGCAAAATAAAACAAACATTTTCAAAAATTAATGTGAAATAAAATTACCTTCATATAAATAAAAATTATGAGAATTTTTCTCAACAGATAAAATGAATTACAAGGAGTATTTTTCAAGCAGAAAGAAAATAATTTCAGATGGAAGATCAGAGATACAGGAAGGAATGAAGAGCAATAAAAGTGGTCAATATCAGGCTGAATCTAAAAAACATTGACTATATCAAATAATAATAATGCCTTAGGGTACATAGAGAGAGAGAGAAAGAGAATTAAAATATGTAACAATTGTATTGAGATGAAATGTAGTGGTAAAAGGAGTTAAAGTGTTTTTAAGTCCCTTGGATTTTTTCTTAAGGTAAAAGTGACAGTTAATTTAGACTAAGTCAAGGACGTTGTATTCCTAAAGTATTCACAAAAAGAATAACTACATAAAAATATGTAAAAGTTTAAAAAAAAAGAATAACTACAAATAATTTTCACCTAACAGAGAAAAAAAATGGAACCAGATAAATATGTAAACTCCCCAAAAGAAGCAGAAGGTGGAAACAAGAAGAGAGGAGAGATAAATAGAAAGCAAATAGGAAGCTGACAGATTTTAATGCAACTATATCAATAGTTATATTAATAGTTATATTACTATTATAGTTATATTACTTATAAGTAGGTAAGTGCTCTAATTAAATAGTTATATTACTTATATATTACTCTTATAAGTAGTTAAGTGCTCTAATTAAAGGAAAGATATAAAAATTAAAAAATAATAATATACTAACTACAAAAAACATTTCTAAAATATGAGTACTGCAAGGTTGAAGTTAAAAATTTGGAAAAAGATATAGAATACAAACACTAACCAAAAGAAATCTTCTAAGTTCTATCCGTATCAAAGTAGACTTTAGTACAAAAAAAGAAAATTTTGAAATAAAGCCAGACACATCAAATGGTAAAAGGTTACCCACTAGGATCATAGAGAATAAAGGCATAAAATATACATTTTACACAGCGTCATTGTCTCAAAATATGTGAGAAAAAAATAACAAATATACAAAAAGAAACAGACAAATAAGTGACAGGGGATTTTTTTTTTTTTTTTTTTTTTTTTTTTTTGCGGCACGTGGGCCTCTCACTGTTGTGGCCTCTCCCATTGCGGAGCACAGGCTCCGGACATGCTGGCTTAGCAGCCATGGCTCACGGGCCCGGCTGCTCTGTGGCATGTGGGATCTTCCCGGACCGGGGCACGAACCATGTCCCCTGCATCGGCAGGCGTACTCTCAACCACCGCTCCACCAGGGAAGCCCAACAGGGGATATTTTAATGCAGCTTATTCACTAGCTGATAGAACAAACAGGAAAAAACAAATCAGTAAATATAGAGAAAATTTGAACAATGTGATGAGCAAACTTGACCCAATGAAATATATGGAACACTGCACCCAACACCTGCAGAATACACCTTCTTTCAAAAACACTTGGAATATCCACAGAAAATGACTAAACAAAATAATTTGAGAACACACTATTGGCATTTTCTACTAAAGTTGAAATAACATGCCCTACCTTATGACAGAGGAATTCCACTAGTATATTTTTAAAAAATCATACATAGAGGCATCAAAAGACACATACAAAATTATTCATAGCAACAGTATTCATAATGGTCAAGAACTGGGAAATACCCAATAGCGGAAGAATGGCTATTTAACTGAGAGCACATTTATACACTGTAATAGTATATGGTAATGAAAATAAACAAACTACAGCCAAAGGCAACAATGTATTCGAATATCACTAACCTAATATTTATCAAAAGAATTCAGTCAAGGATAATATATACTGCATGTTTCCATTGGTACAAAACTCAGAAACTAAAGGGTAGTAAAAGCTAAACTAAAGGTAGTATTAGAAATCAGTCTTATCATTACGTTTATTCAGAGGGAAGAAATAGTGAATGAAGGGAGAGTGGGTGCTGACAATATTCCATTTCTTGAACTGGGTGATGATTACACAGATGTTCTCTTTGTCATAGTTAATTGAACTCTGCAAATATGTTTTCTCTGTGTTTTTTTCATATATGTGTTATACATTACAATTATGTATGGGAATGTGTAACTACATATGTATATATAAAGAAAAAATATATGCATATATGTATATACATATTATGGAGTAAGAGATGACATTACTTTCTCTAATTGAAGTCAACATACTATCAAGTCTCTATGACAACTGATAATGGACAGCACTTGACCTTGACAAATAAAGGTGTCTCAATCTCTTCTTTTTAAAAATAGTCTATTTTGGGTAGTTAGACTAGATATAGCACCAGCTGTCCTCTCTTCTTTGGCCCAGATCCCTCCCCTCACACTGTAGTCAGCATCTCCTCTAAATTAATATTGAACACATATTTAAAGGCTATAATATTTAACCAGTGCTAAAATAGTAGGCTACATAATACACCTACATGACTTGGTTGAGGCTATATATAAACTATCCGAATGTACCTATTCTAGTCCCAAAACCAATATTATTTCCTTTAAGTTCAGGTTTCATATCTAACGTTCCTTTTATTTTTGATTCTCTTGCCTAAAATAATTTACTCTACAGACTAGGCATTCATCAAATTTTTGTATCAACCATTGTCATATGATTTTTAAGTATTAATATCTACATGTTGAATAAGAGGAACATAAAATTTCAAGAGATAAACTACCCATGAGCACACAGGTAGAAAATGGCAGAGTTCATATTCAAAGTCTGACTCCACAGCTTAGGTTCTGTCTTCCAAGTTCTGTACCCTCCCTAAGCAGAAAGTTAGACTCAGATCTTTTTTTTTCTTAGTCCTCTCATTAAGACTCAAGAACATGTTCACAAGAGAAAGGACAAGAAAAATTTCCTCTTCCAAAGAGATTTGAACTAACTTTTTTACACATCTCAATCCACTCTGCTACTCAGAGTTCTTTACTATAAAACTCTTTGGTTTTCCATGCAAAGAAATTCCAGATGAGTTCCTACCATTGATCCTCCAGACGTCCCAAACATGTCTAAATCCTCTAGTGACAGTTTATGCTAAAATATAAACTGAGTCCCTAATACATAAAAATGAAGTTTGTTTTTCTACCACCAAAATAGAAATTTAACTTTGCATCATGTGAATTATTCTAGTATTCTTATTAAAAACTCATCTTTTCATCTGTGTCTCTTCTCCCTCTAGCTGGTGAATTTCTCAAGAGAAGAATGTTTGTTCTGATTTTTCTAATCATTTTCAAAGCACTTAAAACAGTGCCTAGTACAAATAAACATTCAGTTAATGTTTTTTAGCTCAAGTTTTCATAGAAATGAAGAGAATTAAGTCAAGTCAAAAGAGCAACAGGAAAATCCACTGTTGTGTCTTTATTATTAAGGTTAATTTTTTTGGCTTTTATGCTAAATAATCGAGATCATTTTCTTTCATTCTCACCTGCTTTTCATGTGTCAACATATTTAAAAAGGATGCTAAAAATCACCCCTAGTAATACGTGTAGAAATATTTCCTTAAGCAATTATATTTGCAAGGTTTTTCCACTTTTACCCTAAGAATTGGTAGTTGATGGAACAAGAAGGGCCAGTAATAACAGTTGCTAATGGTAACATATCCTGAGGACAAACAGAAGGGAGATCCTGGGAAGTAGCTTGGAGAAAACCATAGCGTTAAGGGAGGATATCAAAGTAAAAATAGAATATGTTAGAAATCGCCATCTTTCGTTGAATGGATATCCTGGCAGTCAAAGTCCATAAACAGTAGCAACTTGAGCCAAGACTTCCTTTGAAACCACTTCTATTTCATGGAAACTAATTTTTAACATGCTCAGTGGTTTAGGAACATGAAGAGTCAGTTTACAAATCATTATGCACTTCATGAAAAGAAAAATAAATTGTCAAGAACCCAGATTTTAAAATCATATAATGGAGTTAAACATTAAGTCATGTGACAAATTAGAGGGACACCAGAGTAATTTCAACACAGTCAAATCATCAGCCTTCAATCTTCATAGTGATTATGCTCTCAGCTTACATATATCTCTACATTACTGTGGTGTCTTAATAACATCTGTTAAAAATCCTGACATGTTGGTAATATGAGGAGAGAACATCCTTCAGTGTACCTATGCCAATAAGCAAATGTCTGTTCTAGTTACTGAGGTTTTAGTCTTTCTGACTATATATAGCTCATACTTCTCTGATCTCCTTACTTCAGAATAGAATGTATTGAATAGCTCAATGAAAATCAGCAAGTTGTGATTATTAACTAATTCATATGTTGGTTTGAAAACCCAGGTCTATGATAAAAAGCTCTAATAATAGGAGTGAGGCAAGTATGTACTAAATCTGGCCTTGGTAGGATAATTGCATTAAATTTATCTTAAATATAAGGCAACCATCTTGTTATTTGTTAAGATTTTTTTAAATTTTCCATTTCTGATATTAAGAAATTACACAATTATTTTATATTCTGGACCAAATATAATACCCTCTTCTTCTAGAACGTGCACTTTAATCCACAAACACCTCTGTATGTGTTTCTCATCACTGAGTACTTGTACACATCCTTCAAATCTTAACTTAACTCATGTATCTCCTACTTTATGAAACCATCGTCCACTCCCTCAGGCAGAGGCAGTTAAGCTACTTCCTTTATGTTACCATTGAATTTACAGCAGCCATAGCACTTGTTATAATAGTGTGCTTATTTTTCTCTTCTTTCGGAATGAGTTTCTCAAGTGTAGAAGTGGCTTGTTTAGCCTAGCTGTGGAACACAGTTGAGAAAAATAATAATTTTTTAAATGAGCCAATCTGCCTTCTGGATCTTATCTCCCATAATACCTCACACCAGTACCATGTATGCATTTCATTATGCTTCAGACACAGAGGAATATTTACCATTTAAAAATCTTTCACACTTTTTGTTACAATAGTTTGGTTCAAAAAGTTGTTTCAGTCTGTATGGTCCATCTCTTGACTGAAACAGAAGACATTCTTTGATAGACAGTACAGGACACCTGTTCTCTGTCATCTTTAAGGAACTCTAGAGAACTGCCTCGGTTGCCAGAGCTTCTTCCATCAAACGTCTTCATTTCCATCACTGCTCAGTCCTATGGTAACTTGCAATTACTTCTGAGAAAGACCAACCATTAATTTCCCTGCATGGTAGTGTGTTGATACTTTCCAAAATGCACATTACCTGAGAGTGAGACCACAATTTGCTCAAAGTTCAAGACGATCTCTACACCGTATTGGGTATGTGATTTGGAGCCGGCAACTTAACTTCACTTTGTCTCAAACCATCAGCTGAAAAATTATGATACGGACAGTAACCACCTCAAAATACTACCTATTTTATAAAATTCGATTTAATGTGAAACTGCGATGATAGTCACCATTTATTGAATACATATTAAGCATTTACATTTGCTTTACATACATTATTACATTTAATCATCCCTACAGCATTACAGAATAAGTATTGGTATCTACTTTCTACAGAAATGTGTGTGTGTGTGTGTGTGTGTAGGAGACTATATCTAGTATAGTAATCTGGTCACAGTTAATTGAAATATGACAGGTTGGAGTAGGGAGATAAGACCTCTCAACTAATATGGATTTTTATCAAGTGTAATAATACAGTTGTTAAGACAATAAACCAGCAATCAGCTTTCAATTGGGAGCTGTTTTTTTTTAACAAAATAATGTAAAATCTAAGAATATGTTAGCAAATAATCTGGTTTTTCATGCCAGTTCTTTGGATACTTTTCTTTCCAAGCACTATCCCCCTACTTTTTTCACATATCTTACTCCACCTCGTAAAGGAAAATAATAATTTCTATCCCCTTGTCAGATAGAGTATGCATGAAAGGTGATTCCAGATAGGACATGTTCCCTATGACTGAAATAGAGCTCAGAATGGGAAACTTTTACCTTGATAACTTGAAAATAGGGGAAAGATTCCAGAAGTCATGCACCAAAGTTTAAAATACAATGGCAAGTAAAAAATCAAATAGTCAATCCAAGTAGTAAGATAACCAGTGGAATCAGTAACAAAACCAATTTGTGGTTTAAGAAACAAGAAAAACTAAGGATAAAAAGTTGTGGAGTAGACAAAATGAAGTTATCTGGAAATGTTCCTGAAATGGAGCAAGCATGGCTCCAGTAGCCAAACCCAAGGCAGATAAGGGTTTTGTTGTTCAGGATTGTCTGATTGAGACTGAGAAGAACAGAAACCATATTTATCCTTCATATCAGGAGATATGAACAGTGTATGCCAAAAAGAAAGCCACCTTTTCAATTTCAGTTTCCATGTATTAGCTTGTCCACTTGGTCTGTCTACAGACTCCTTAGAAGCAAATCTCTTCTTGAAGCAGATGCAAGCCTGTCTTTTAAAAGAAACATTTGGAGAATCAAAGTTTTTTCTCTGCCCCAATAAGGGTGGTAGAGAAAACAAGGCTTCTGAGAAAGTAAAAGCTAATTTTTTAAGATGGTCTAAATAAGATGAAGTAATAATAAAAGAATTGTACTGATTATCATGTTTATACTCCCTTTTAATATTTTTGAATTTAAGCATAAAATGCTACATTTTGAGCCTAGAATCAGTATTTTTAAATCAACTAAGAAAATACTAAATTAAATAAATCAATTTTTGCTTACTGAGTTAATTCAATCAATCAATCAATAAAGCTTTCATTGTAAGACATTAAATGTAGAAAAACATTTCAAATAAACACTTATTTCAGAGTAGTTCAATATACTAATAGTCCTTGCATTCCAAATCTCCAGTTCTACAGAGAGCTTCCTACCTGAGATCTTGAATTCTTTGGACCAAGGTAAAGAGATACTGGGCCAGATTCTATATCTCTACATCTAATTTTTCCTTCCTTAATCTAGCCAGCCTTGTTTCTAAAAAGAGACTTTTATACACATATGTGATCAGTATATCCTCTTCCATACACTTTCTCCTAATTTTCCCAAATATTTTCTTCATCCTAGCAGAAGGTTTCTGGAAAAAAGAAAAGAAAGAATGAAAAGATACGTGTGTAATTCTAGGTAACTTGCTCTGGTTTAAAGGCTGAGTAGAAATTACTTATATTTAGGAGGTTTAAAATATGTAGTTAGAATATGGGCTGTGAAAACATCAGGTTTGAATCTCAGCCCCTACCACTTACTAGCTGGTAAACTTTACTAAGGCATTTAAGCATTCCATGCCAAAGTTACTTCTTTTCAAACTTATGGCTAATAGTAATACCCGCCTCTTAAATCTACTTTGAAGATTAAACCTGATACGGAATGTAACACTATTAGCAGAGTACTGGCTCTGAGGAAGAACTGAATAGATGTTAATTGTTATTACTATTATTACCAGATGTCATATTTTGGTAATATGGAAATGAGCTATTCTTTGCTTCAATTTCTTTTGCCTTAGTCTAAATATCACCCTTTTGTACACAGGAACAGCGGGGTCATGAAGCTGTTTAGATTAGATAATTATAACCAAATAATTAAATACATAGATAATTTTTCTTCAATAAGACAGGGTTCAATAAATCATGATTATTTAATAGTGTCATGCTCAAAGATCCATGAATAAAATAATTAAGGGAAATATGTTATTGGGAGTTTCATTGCTTAGTGAACTCAGAATCTTTGAAAACTTCAACGTTTATCATCTTGACTGATTTTTACTTCCTTCTGTTTGTTTTACATAAATAATGAAATTAATATTCTTCCAATAATTTAACCTATTTTTGCTGTTATTTCATGTTAGACTTTAAGTATGAGTAAAAAGCAAAGATGAGATGATAGTTCCCCAGTGCTGCTCAGAGAGAACTGGACAAAATTGGAAAGTATTATGGGACAGACTGGGAAGAGGGTGGTTTTCCTCCCAGATTTGACTTTCACTGTCAACCCTCTGCACAGTTAAACTCCAACTTTACATTCAGCTTCATTACCATGTCCACATTTATAATTAGATTTAAGACCAAAGTCTACATTTTAATGAAATGTAGATAGATCTGCTTCACTTTGGCAGGTCAGTGAATTCTAATACCTTGGCAGGCAACTGAGTGAGAGTTTATTTCAGATAATGAGCAAGGTTCACAAATGATGAAACAAAAGTTCAATGTGAAGAGTAAGAAACAGTATTTTTTTTAATATTCTAAGAAATATAAAGGAACAAGGCTAAGCACATGTGATTTCTATTTAAGTAAATAGTTCGTGGCGATAATTGTAGGTAAGACAATTTTAAGGCTGGACTCTAATTTATAGCTTCATTTTTTTACATCCATGGAAGCTGAACGACAATGTGAATCTTGAATATTAAAAAAAAAAGTTATTTTTGCTCATTTATGATTGTAATAATGTGGACCTTAAAGGCTTCTTCTAGTTTTGGCCTGTGGATGGTAAGATACATCCTTATTCAAAAAACATGTGTGCACATACCTAATGTTAAGGTGAGATCTGTCAGCCACTCTTCAGGTACCCTGGCAACTAAAATAATACGACAGAAGGTAAATCTCTCAAATCGTGTTTAAAATATGCTTCTATAAAACTTTTGTTATACCATTTGTATAGCACCAATCACATTGAAATGTTATTATTTTTAAAATTAACCCTCTCCTTGGCAAGACCTTAAATTGAGGTCTTGAAGATGTGGGCTATCCTGTACAAACTCTTTACCCTATACCTTGACTTTCTCAGGACCTGGTACACAAAAGACTCTAAGGAGTGTTCCTCTGTGGAAATGAACACTCAATCACATAGTCAATGTAGGCATATTTGCAAATAAGCAGTTATCTGACTTGGTAAGTCAAAGACATTTGAAAATTGGAAAATTCCTTAGAGATCACTTGAATAAGCTCCTGAGTTCACAGATGAGGGGCTGGAAGCCCAGAAAACGTAAGACTTGTCCAAGACCTGCACAAGGCAGGGAAGAGCCAGTCTCACTTCCCAATCCCAATTACATCAGTCTGTGGAGGACCAAATGGAGGCAGGGGGGCCATTGTTCCAGTAAGTATTTTACTTCTAATTTGCAAAGGGAAAACCTGTGGGATACTCCTAAATTAAATCATGCTGGCAGCCAAAAGTCCAGTTTTGCAGAAGACCATGGGATATGAAGATTCTGCATGAAGAAAAAGGTAACTTGCTTGCCTCTGCTAAATATCTACTCACTTCCAGTTCACAAAGTCATAAAAACATTAAAAATGCTAGTGTGTGTGCTTGTGTGTTTGAGAGAGAGAGAGAAAATGAATGAAAGAGAATAAGATTTGGATAAGAAAATATTTCCCTCAAATAATATTAATTAACTATACAAAAATAAATTACTAGCATTTAGATTAGACATAAACTTTAACTTTAAAAAAGGAAAATATTACCTTTAGTAATTCCTGACTATTTTTTTATGACTGAAACCTATTTCTATTCCAGCTAAAATTGACACTTGTCATTTTCTTGGCACTATGCACTTTCTATATCAATAAAAAGTAATGGCTAGGAATCTGGCCTCTGAACCATACTGAACCTGTTGACTAACCTCAGTATACTTCAGTTTCCTTATTTTCAAAATGAATATAGTAAAAGAATTAACCTCATAGGATTATTGTAATGATTTTAAATAAACTGGTACATGTAAAACACCTTAGAGCAGTATATGGTTCATGGTGAGTGCTCAGTAAATGTTAGATATGTATTTAACATGTATTTAAATAAATAAATAAAATATGTATCTTAAAATTTATTTCCAGTTCCTAAACATTGAGTTATAAACCCTTCCATATACCTCCTAACTTGAAACTTGAAAGGAAAGGAAATTCGGAATTTAAAGAACTTCCAAATCATTTGTACGTCATTCCTTCCTTTGTCCTCAGTTTGAGTTCATTATTAAAAAGACAGAGAGAACTACCATGAAACATTTGTTTTATCTTGAGAAAACAATGAAATCAAACACAAAAAAATATTACTGTAGAGCTATTTGCTTGTGGTTTGAATAAATCACTGTTATTTAATATATGGAGGTAGTCATCAGAGAGATGAGTGAAATCTGACAACAAATATTCTTGCCTAGGGCTTACATTCATACCTACACCTGTCTACCCCCATTGGGAATGAAAATATAAGTTTGTGAGCAAATGTAGTTTAATAAGAGAACTAATTCTGAACCAAAGGAGATGAACGATTGTATCACATATTACATGTATGTTTTATTCGACCAGTGTATTTGCTTAGGTAGCAAGGTGTAAATTGATTATAGGGCAAAGATGAGCATTATCAATGAAAATTTAGTTTGACTTGCCCAATATGTCTGTCAACCTCACTAGGGTATACGTTTTATATTTTAAAACTTTCATATGGTAATAACTTTGATCAATATATGACAGGTTATATAAGCAAGCCACCTCTTTATCTGTTTGAAAGTAAGTCTGTATATACTTTTCAATTTTTTGTTAATGGAATCAAAAAGCTTAGAAGAACATAACTAGTTCTCTAATCTGAGATTAGAAGTGATAATCATTTCTGCAACACCTGTAATAGATCCACTTTTTCTTAAGTATCTTTTGATGTGGAGGATCTTCTTTGAGGGAAATAATTCTATCATCAAAACATCTAAATAAAGTGTTATTGACAGTCTTTTTGCTCCTATTGAATTCAAATCTCTCTTCCTGTACTTTATGACCCAAGATAAGGATGAGGACTCTGTATAATTTTTTTTGTCCTTCAAATTAAACATATCCATTCTTCTAAATTGTTTTTAGAGTAACTGTTTTCCAGATGCCACCCTGACATGGGTCCCCATTTTGGGACACTCTAGTTTACCTGTATCTCTCTCAAAGTATGATACACTCTGACAAGCATAGAGTAGAGTAGGATGATTACCTTCATCCTTTGGATATCATCATGTTGATATCAAAAGTTTTTAGGCATCCATATTATAGTTAATTTGCACTGGGTGTTTTACTTAGAGTAAAGCTTTGCTTTATTAGATGCCTAAGAGAATTTAATAATCTTGTTAGTGGTTGTATGGTCAGGCCACCCAAGATGGCTCTTCTCTTGTTTTCTGTACATCCCCTGCTCCACCAGTCAGTGCCTGCTTCACCTACACCCTACTTATATGACTGGCCTTCCTACATACTTGCCCCAGGCCCCAGCTAGTGACTGTTCTTATCAAAGGGGAGGTGAGAGGCATACCCTTCTGCTAGCTTCCTGGTAACCAATGAGGCCACCTGACATCACTTCTCCCAGAGCTGGTGACATCTCCCTGCCCCCAGAGCAAAGCTTGCCGCCATGTCCTGACCTGCATCCACAGCGCCGGTGGGGTGTTGCTCCAGGGCCTTGCTTCAGACATGTAAGCTCCCCCATCCATTAAAGCATTGATATCTCTGTCTCTGACACCAGGCTCTTACTTCAGTCTTGAAGCTGGGCAAGCACAGGGCCTGTAGACCTGCAGGGTGCAGCCCAACAGTGGCATTTCCTACTTACTTAAGAGGTTCCAGCTTACTTATCTTAGTTATCACAGTATATTGAACAAAATTTATTTATTTTGTGATGCCTGAGGCTTCTTCCCAGTGTGAACTCATAGAGATGAATTTAAGGGATGTATAATTCAGAGACATGACTTCTCCACAATGATGGAAGTTGATGGCCTATATAGATGCATTCCAGGAATGTCAGGGATACCCAGGACTGTCAACAACATCATTGGTGTAACACAGTGGTAAACAGTGTTGAAGAAGGTTTAAAGAAGAGGTTTTGGAGGAGTCACTCATGAACACAAATCCCAGCTCTCGCATTTATACCTGCATGACTTTGAACATATTCCAAACCTCGTTTCCCCATGATTTAATTTTGGATAATTCCTACCTTGTAAGATGTGTCTAGAATTAGATGGAGAGACAATATAGTGTAGTTGTTAAAAACATAAGCTTTTAAGGTCAGAAAAATTTGATTTAAATCTTGGCTTTACCACTAACTAGTTTATTCACTTTAGCTACGTTTTGGTTTCTTTGGTAAAAAGAGGATAATAGTAATTTCTCCTTCACTGTGTAGAAGCGAAAATTTAACAATAACACTGTCACATGGTAAGTTCTCAATGAGTTATGCTGATTATTACAATGACTGTTTAAAAAACTGTAATACAGTACCTGTCTCATAGAAGGTCATCAAAAATGGTTATTCTTATTATACAGTGTCCACCCCTATAATTTCCTATAACTTTAACTTAAAATAATAGTTCCTGACTCAACATGAGAGACAAACACACTTGATATGATAATTGGTGAAAAACTTTCTAGAATATCAGGTGATCCATTAGGAAAAGAAGCCCTAAAACAAAGATACAAACAAGAGCTAATCAAGGGTTGAATTCCTCACAGGATAATATGGAGTCCATCCTAGAGTTATTTGCATTTCAACTTTGCCTTCTCTATTAGAATATATGTTCCTAGAGAGCAGAGTCACAACGTCACAAACACAGCAGAATTCCTTGCACATCCAATGGGACAGGTAAATACAATTCTTTACTATTCAGAATTTTCATCTGTATAATGGTGTTAATAGTAGTTGCCCTATTATCTAAGAGTATTGTATCACCAAGAAAACAATGACTACAGCAGTAATATAACTTATAAACAGATTTGTAAATTTTGTTGTGCTATTTGTTGATAGGTTATTATCATTATATTAGTACATCATTGTACTAATATAATAATAATCAAGTGATTTTCTCCTGGAGTGTGTGTGTGTGTGATAAAATGACAGTTTTGTCTTCTAGTGTAGCTTCTGGTGTTCCCTACATTTCCATGTCCTTAAACTGATCAAGTCAGTGATTTGAACTGTTACAATTTAGCAGATAGAATCCTGTAGTTAATGTAACCAGTAGGGGTGATCTTAATAAAGGAAGGGTGTAAAGGGTGAAGGTATCAAATGGCAAGGGCATTCCATCAGGGTCAGCCAATGTTGTGTGGTAAAAACAGTTCTTGAAATAAGGCCAACGAGTCTAGTCGAGGCTCTAGGCCCATAAAATAAAGGTGAAAGCCAATGCACTTTGGCTCAAAGGTGATCTGTAAACCTCCAGTTTGTTTTAAAATCTCCCACAACTGCAACTACATAAATACAGTGTGCCCTAGACATGGGATACATCCAAAATCAATGCAGGGACTTCCCTGGTGGTCCAGTGGTTAAGACTCTTCACTCCCAATGCAGGGGGCCCAGGTTCAATCCCTGGTCAGGGAACTAGATCCCACATGCCACAACTAAAGATCTCTCATGCCGCAGCTAAAGATCCCTCACACCACAATGAAGATCCCACATGTCGCAACTAAGACCCAGTGCAGCCAGATAAATAAATAAATATTTTTTTAAAATCAATGCAGATCAGAGTAACATGAGGTGTTCTATAGAGTCTAGAGGTAGAAATAAGTCTTCTGACCTGGGAGATTAGAATATGGAAATGTAGCCTTTTGGAGTTCACTTCAGAATAAATACAAGGGAAATATGAGGAGGCTTGTGAATGCAGATCTTACACCTCTGAATTTCATCTTTAAAGGGATGAGTTATACAGATGAAAAATGCAGTGGAAAAGGTAGGACAGGGCTTCCCTAGTGGCGCAGTGGTTGAGAGTCCGCCTGCCAATGCAGGGGACACGGGTTCATGCCCCAATCCAGGAAGATCCCACATGCTGTGGAGCGGCTGGGCCCGTGAGCCATGGCCACTGAGCCTGCACGTCCAGAGCCTGTGCTCTGCAATGGGAGAGGCCACAGCAGTGAGAGGCTGTTTTCACGTCTAAAAAATTGGGATGATAATAAATAGAATATTGTCCAAAAAAATGTAAAGGAATTATTGAAATATTGTTATACAGCAAAATAAGCATAACAATATAAGGAAGAAGACTTGTGTTTCCTTTTAGTATATAGGAAGCCACAAGACAACATCACTTTCACTAAATCATGCAAAACTTTTAACTTTTTTTGAGACCATCAGGGATTTGAGGTCAATAGATAACCAGGGTTAATAAATTTCAAATACTTGCAGTTCCTCTGAGGGGAGAGAGGTCACACAAATAGTTTCACCCTTGGTAGAACATTTGAAGAAAAGGAAGCCAACATAAGAGTGGTGAAGAACAAAAGAACCGTTGAAATTTTAACAAATTTTTAAAGTAAATGTGTCAGTGGCATGAGAGTTTAGAGTTCCCAGAGGCCCAAGATGTAAGTGAAATCCTCATTCATTTGCTAGGCCTATAATATACTAAAATTAAACACATACACACACACACATGCACACACACATGCACACACACACATGCACACACACACATACACTACTAGAGATTAGAATAAGAATAGGAAACAGTAAATGAATTTAAAGCTAGGTCAATAGAAACTATTTCAGCTGAATTATAGGGAGAAAAGATATAAAAAAAATCAGACCTTCCAAGAGGTGTAGGACAATATCTAATGATCTAACATGCATGTAATTAGAATAACAGAAGAAAAAAGAAAGAATGAAACAAAAATATCTGAAGAGATAATGGCCATTTTTTTCCCAAAATTAATGAAAGAAAACAACCAGGAAACTCAGAAACCCTCAGGATAAATATAAAGAAAAATACAACTAAGCACATCACAGGTGAAGAGGCTTCCAGTCAGACTACACAATACTAAAGAAGAAAAGCTATCACCTCAGAATTCTACCGTGAGCTATAATAAAATTTTAAAATGAAGATAAGTTAAACACTCTCTTGGACAAAAATACTATGAGAAATGTTAAGGAAAGTTCTTCAAGCAAAAGGAAAGTAGTACTACTTGGAAATGTGAATCTAAACATACACACACACACACACACACACACACACACAAAGCAGCATCAGCAATGGTAAATATAAGTTTAAATTTTTTTTAATTACTAAAACATTAACTGTGTAAAACAAATATAGAAAAAAGAATTGGGTTTATAAAATGGAAAATTAAAATGTGTACGATAATACCATAAAGGATGAGAGGGATAACATGGAAGTATACTACTGAAAGATTGTTACACGATATGTGAAGTGGAAAAATATGATTTGAAGGAAGGCTGTGGCAATATAATGATGCATACTATAAATCCATAACAACAACTTAAAAATAAAACACAGGTATAAACTATAATCCAAAATAAAGTAGAATGAGAGGAAATAGATGAGACAAAAAAATCCCAGTTTTTAAGACGGTAGTTTTAAAAATAAGTATATCAATAATTGCAGTAAATGCAAATGATCAAAACACACCAGTTGCAATTTAGAGATTGTCAGATTGGGAAAAAAATAGCAGAAACCAATTCTATTCCGTCTATAGGAACACATTTTAAATGTAATGGTACAGATTGACTGAAAGGAAAATGATGTGGGAAAAGATATACCACGCCAAAAATAATCAAAAGAAAGCTATATGAACATATTAATATCACACAAGGTAAACTTCAAAACAAAGAATTTTATTAGGGTTAAAAAGATAAATTACATAATGATAAAGAGATATGCACCTAATAAAGAGTTTAAGCATTCATAAAGCAGAAGCTGATAGAACTGAAACAGAAATAGAGAAATTTCTCAATGTACTTGAAGAGTTCAACAAGTCTTCCTCAGTAATTGAAAGAACAAGTAGACAAAAATCATTAAAAATATAGATTTAAACATCATCATCCAACTTAACTTAGCTGAGAATTATAGAACACTCCACTCAATAATAATAGAACACATGTTCTTTTTAAGCCCACATGAAACATCACCAAAGTAGACAGCTATATTGTCAGCCATAAAATAAATCTTGACAAATTTAAAAGAATTGAAATAAAACAAAGTGTGGTCCCTGAGTACAAAACAATTAAACTAGAAATCAATAACAGAAAAATGTATGGAAATCACCAAATGTTTGGAAATTAAATGACAAATATCTAAATAACCAATAGTCACAATTTTAAAGAAAATTAGAAAAAAATCCAAATCAAATAAAACCTGAAAACAGAGCATATCAAAATGTGTAAAATTTAGCTAGAGCAGTGCTTAGAGGAAAATTTATAGCACTAAATGCCTATATTAGAAGAAAAGAAATATCTGTAATCAATAATCTAAGCATCTATGTTAAGAAAATTGAAAAAGATGAACAAAGTAAACCCCCATCAGAAAAAAAGGAAGCAAACAAAACATAGCCAAAATTAGTGAAATAAAAGGATGAAAATTGAGAAAATCAATGAAACAAATGCTGATTCTTTAAAAAGACAAACAAAATTAATAAAATTCTAGAATGACTGATCAAGAAAAAAAGACTGAAGAAAAAGAATACCAGAATTAAGAATAAAATAGAGGATATCATCACAGATTGTACAAATAACAAAAGCAAAAAACAGAATAATATAAATCATTTTAATTTAATAATTTAATGAAATGGACATATGATTTGAAAAATGCAAACTATAAGAGTACACTCAGGAGAAAAAGATAAAATGATTAGCCCTACACCTATTAAAGAGTTTGAAATTTAGTTAAAAACCTTCCCACAAAGGCAACTAATGTCACAGATGACTTCATTGGCAAATTCTACCAAACATTTCGGGAGAAAATAACACAAATTCCATACAAACTCCTACAGGAAATAGATAAAGGTTGTTATGGGCTGAATATTAGTCACCCCCCCACACACAAAATTTATATGTTGATATCCTAACCCCCAATTGGATAGTATTAGGAGGTGGGGGTATTTGAGAGGTGATTAGGTCATGATGGTGGAACCCTCATGAATGGAATTAGTGCTCTTATAAAAGACACCCCAGAGACCTCTCTCATACTTTCTGTCATGTGAGGACACATTGAGAAGTTCATCATCTATGAACCAGGAACTAGGCCCCCAGTAGACTCCAAATGGCCAGACACCTTATTCTTGGACTTCCCAGCTTCCAGAACATGAGAAATAGATGCTTGTTTTTTAAGCCTTCCAGTCTATGGTATTTTTGTTATAACAACCTGAAGGGACTAAGACAAGGGTATAATTCTTCCCAATCATTTTATGAGACCACCATAACTCTCAAAACCAACACCTAAAAAAATATATTTTAAGGAAGTGAAAAGCCTATCTCCTATCTCCCTCATGAATAAACATCCTTTAAAAGTTTTAGCACTCCAAATCCAGCAATGTAGAAAAAGAATAATATGTTGTGATCAAATAGAGTTTATCTCAGGAAAGCAAGGTTACAATTCACTTTCAGAAAACTAATAACAGAAGGGAACTTCTGCAGCCTGATAAAGGGCAGCTATAAAAACCCTACATTATCATATTTAATGGTGAAAAATGAAAGCCTTCTTCACCCCAAGATCAGGAACAAGGTGGGGATGTTCACCCTCCACTTCTATTCAGTATTGCACTGGCAGAGCTGGCTGAGGCAATAAAAAATTACAAAGATATAAGAGACATACAGGTTGAACTAGAGATACAAAACAGGTTTTCTTCCCAAACAAGAGAATTTTATATACATAGAAAATCCTGTTTAATCTATAAAAACCTACTAGAACTGATAAATAAGTTTACCAAGATCACAGAATAAAAGATCAATATACAATAATCAATTGTATTTTTCTAAACTAGGAATGTCCACTTGGAAATTGAAATTTTAGAAACTACATTTATAATAGCATCAAAAAACATCAAATAATTAGTGATACATTTAACAAAATACATACAAGATTTGTACCAATTTGAAATTTAAAGAGAAATCAAAGATCTAAATGAAAGAGAAATATACTATGTTCACACATCAGAATACTTTTAAGATGTCATTTTTCCTCCGATTGATCTATAGATTCAATGAAATCCAAATAAAATCCCAGCTAGTTCTTTTTTGTACATTGATAAGCTAATCTTAAAATCTATACGGAAATGTAAAGGACCTAGAATAGCAAAAAGAATTTTGAAAACTTCTAGAAAGAAACACAAGAAAAAAATCACTACAAACCTGAGTGAGGGAATGATTTCTTAGGGTACATAAAGCATACTCCATTTTTAAAAGATGGCTAATTGTACTTCATCAAAATGATAAATGCCTGCTCTGTGCAATGAAACTGCTATGAGAATGAAATGACAAGCTACAGAATGGGGAAAAATTCGAAGAACACAAATCAAAAAAATTCTTGTATCTAGAATATATAGCGAACTCTCACAACTGAATATTAAGCAAAAGTTTTAAACAGACACTACACCAAAGAAGATATATGAAGGGGAAGTAAGTATGTGAAAAGATTCTCAACATCATTAGTTTTTATGAAAATACAAATTAAAGATACTAGTATACATTTATTAGAATGGCTGAAGTTTTGAAAATGGCAATGACTGTCCAATGCTAGCAAGGATGCTGAGTGATTGGAACTCTCATACATTTCTGGTGGAAATGCAAACCGGTAGAGCCACTATGGAAATCAGTTTGCTATACCCTATCAAGTTAAACATACACTTGCCACATGATCTAGGAATCCCATTTCTATGTATTTGCCCAGGTGAAATGAAAACATATATCCACTCAAAGACCGCTATATTATTGTTTATGGCAGCTTTATTCATAATCACCAAAAGCTGGAAGCAACTCAAATTTTCACCAACTGGTAAATGAATAAGCAAATTGTGGCACATCCATCCAATAGAACATTCTCATTATTAAAAAGAAACCAAGTGCTGATACATTTAACAATATTGAAAAATCTCAGTCAGAAGCATTATTCTAAGTGAGAGAAGCAAGACACCAAAGACTATATACTGTATAATTTCTCACAGCCTTCTGGAAAAGGCAAAATTATAGGTACAGAATTCAGATTGGTGGTTACCAGGACCTGGGGGTGGGGTAGAAGATTGACTGTAAAGGGCAGGAGGGAAATTTGGGAGGGGGGATTATAGACATGATCTTTATCTTGATTGTAGTGGAGACTACATACTGTCTACATTGGTCAAAACTCATCAGACTGTGCACTTTAAAAAGGTGAATTTTGTGTATGTAAATTATCTCTCAATAAACCTGACTTGAGAAAAAGCATTAGGAAGTATGGCATAATAATGTGGGTAATGGTGGCATTTGCAGTCATGTTGATCTTTACAAAGGAACACATTTGTATGTCTCTTAGTGCACTTTTGAGGTTAAACAATGTGCTGGGTCCTTTATCTCTCAGGGTTTGATCAGAGGTAGACACAACAGGAGATTGTATCCAGGAAGCAAAGTGAAATCTCAGTGTTTGTTTCCTAGGTTCCCTCCCCTGTAGATCACTCTTGACTACCTGTGTCCCTTGACGAAATGTTACACTCCTGCCAGGCAACTTTCTCCACTAGGATCCCTCTGTTCTGGGTCCCTGTAATCTCACTTTTAATCCTTCAGGTTTAGGAATACCTAGCTATTAATGGGGGTTCAGTATACTGCATGATACTTTCTGGTTCCTCCACACCTGCCCACATTAAATTATTCTCAAATTTCTCAATTTGAATGTGCCACCTCTAGAAAGAGGTGCCAGAGTCCTGACTGATAAAGAAAGCGAGATTCAGCTCCTGTTCTCATCACCAATTTTAAGCTGTGAGCTCTTGGGCTATCCCTTTCAAATATTTGAGCTTTAGTTTCCTCATCTGTTATATATGAATAATAATACCTCATTAGCAAAGTTATTATGAGAATTAAATAATGATATAAGTTTTCAGTAATTTTTTAAATCTTTTTCATCTTAATCTCTTCATCTATTATTGGGTGTTTATTCTCTTTCTATTTATTCATATGCTTCTATTGTAGTCTCTCTTTTAAGTAACAGAATTTCTTTATCATGTATAAATGTATAAGTCATTTACTTAGGGCTTTATAATGTGCAGAAGCCCATATAAATGGCTTAAATGTACCATGGTTATGTTCCTGGAATAAACTGTTGCTAAAGAACAGTTAAGTCGAACTTTTGAATTAGGTCAACGAAATCCACAAATAGGGTGGAATCTTTGGACTGTTTAAGCAGGGACAGATCTGGAATAAATCAGCCACAGATATCACTTGTCAGCATGCTAACAGAGGCATTTCAAATAAGGGTAGAAGGTACGTCAAGAATATTGGCTTCTAGTAGCATTATGATGAATCCGTTAAATCTATATTGAGAGCTTTCCAGCATGTGGATTCAAGTTAACATAATTGTTTTATGGCAGTAATGTCTAAACAAGGACACGATTAGGCTGTATTTTTATCTTGACTTGTGAACTATCACTGCCAACTACTCAAATTTCAAGCTTGTTGAGACATATGTTATCCCTGGAAGCCCTTCACAAAAATGAAGCATTTTACTGTCCCACCAATTCAGTGTGCTCTGGTCAGTTCTCCATCTAGATCTAAATTAACCATGTACTAGTTCCTATACAAGTGAGTAGTATTTTAAATGCCTTTTAAAGCAAAACAAAAAAGAACAAATTTATTTCTATTTGTGAAAAAACATAATCTGATTTGGATTCTCTTTTCCAGCTTTTTAAATAGTGAGACAGAATGAAGTCGTGGGAAGAAAACTGGATATGGAATTAAGATCTGTGTTAGAAATCTGGCTCTGCTGCTACTTCCCAGCTGTGTGATCTCATTAACTCATGAGACTCAATCTATTTATCTGTTAAATGAGGATCTACTGGTGAATTAAATGAGCTAATAATCATCTGGCAACATATTACCTTTAGGACTTAATAACTTATAACAACTTATTTTTTAGAATTTGTGTATGTAAAGTTACAAATCTGATTAGTAGGAAATGGGAATGAAGGAAAATTTCAGACACAAGCAGGTATGTTTTGGTTAAAAGGAAATTAAAATACTGGAGAACAAGAACAAGATAAAAATGATTACAACGACTGCATTTATAGCCCACATGTCCAGTTCAGTATTTATAGGTTTGTTAGTGACAGCCTTCCCAGTATAGCAATGTTAATTACAAAGTAGCTGTCAGTTTCACTGACAGGGCTGCACACCTGACTGAGGCTGAAACTACTCACCATTTCCATACATGATCATTTAATTTAAGGGTCCAAAATATACATCAATAAATCAGTTTGCATTTCTGATTTTGTTTCCCTAAACCTTACACTGAAATATCCTAGTGACTTTCTTTTTAATAAATCTTAGTGCATCTTACTTCCCAAATGTGATTTGTAATTATCAGAGCTAGACTAAAACCTCAGGAAGAAGTGATGGGTCTAAGCCTGAACACAATACTAAATGTATACTTAAATTTTCCAGAGCCCATGCGCCTGTTGCTACTTAAATTCCATGGTCAAAGCAGTAGATAGAATAAATATGGAGAGGAAGAACAGGAGAGGGAAACAGAGAAAGAGAGATAGAGACTGGGAAAGACAGAGAAAAAAGGATGAGAGAGAGAGAGAGAGATTGAGGAGAAGCTTGGGAAAATGTTCAGTGGAAAATCTGTAGAAATGATGTAAGAGAAAACAAAGGCAGGGATTGGAGTAAGGGGTGTATAACTGAGACTATAAAAACTCAGAGCAAAAACTCACCATCAGAGCTGAGTTTGGGAGAAACTGCACAGACAGGACTCTAAAGTGAGAATCTCCTGATTTTTCACAAGGTAAGTTAAATATAAAAGCTGATAAAGAGTTAGGCTTTTTCCTTTTAACTTTTAAAAAAAATTTCACATACTTTTTAAATGTTTTCATTATATCTTGATTTAGCTAAAGTCAGAAATGTTTTTGGAAATATTTTCCTCTCTAAAAATGAGTAAAAAATCTAAGATATTTTTGTAATACAAACTTAGGGTGGAGATAATTGTTTGCTCAGGCATTTTATATTTATTACATTATTTTTGCTTTTATATTCTATTTTAAAACAAAGAGAAAGGGAACTCAAGATAATAATCTTATAAGTGTGTTAGATGTATTAATTTTGCTTTCATCAAATATATCTAGTGTTAGGAATTTTCTAAATGTACAAAGTGGCCTAATTTTAAAAACCTAGCTAGAAAAGAAAGATTTTCTCTTATCTGTATTTCTATTATAATTGGAACTTAGGAAACATCCCTAAACTAATAAAATTCTGTATTCTATATTCTTCAAACCCATATTATCTGATTTTATGCTTACAAAACTCAAATAGGCAAGTATAATATTAATAACATAGCTTAGAGTAGACTTAGATCAATGTCTATTCTTCAGTATTTGAAGTGCTCTTGCTATTAAGTTATTGAATTGAGTTAATCTGAAGCATACATTTGAGTTCTGTTTAAGAAGAAATTTAAAATTTTGTTTCAGGTTTTGATCTGTGGAAATAGTGTACACTCAATAAATTAAGTTCTAGCAAAGCAAAATATAACTCCTTTGAATTACAATTATAGATATTATAGGTTTAGGAATTAGATTATTATTTATTTCTGAGTTATCGTTCTAGAAATTAGATAATTTAAACAATGATTTATGATGATTTTACTGCTCATTAAGCTATAGAATTGATAGCACTATATTTAATGTTCCCCCACAAACATCAGCACATTTTGTGTCTTCTCTTTACTTTGGTACTACTCTTCATCACTCTTAATAGAACTTTTCTAAGAAGAGCTTCCTGCAGATATGCATTCATCTCCTCTTTATAAGTTAATTGTACTGTGGTTTCATTCAATAAGTTGTTTAAGGTATTTAAGGTTATTTGTTTTCACCCTTTATTTCTCAGAATTTTAAACTGATTCCGATACAATGAATCATGGGCAGTAAAGAAGCAGATATGTTTAGTAGACTAGGTATGGGGACCTCAGGGCTATAATTTTAACGTCTTATTCAAATAATTTCAATGATTTGAACATTAATTAATAAAATTAGATTGGTTGAGCTTGTCTCAAATGAACAGAACTCAAAGTAAGCAGTCTCAAAATATTACCCCAACTGTGTCACTATGTAGTTGTGCAACTTCATGCAAGCTTAAGCACAGAGTAGGGCTCGACAACAATTTGTTATTATTGAAAGAGACAAAAGAACTAAAAGCGCCAGTGATACTGAATGTGAGAATGACCTGGGGAAGCTCCCATATCAGTCACTTTTCCCTATATTAGAGAATGAGGACTCAGCATCACAGAATCTTGGGGCTAATCCTTAGACATCATCTAACTTAATCTCCTTGCCAATATTTCATCCACTGTGATCTCTACACATCAGACAACGTTTGCTTAGGTTCAATGGTGTTATCAGAGGAACACATGATTTGGAGTCAGGAAACCAGCTTTCTAATCCCAGTCCTGTCTTCAACAGCTTTTACTCAGCTTCCTAGGGGCATTTTTCTCTCCTCAGTAAAACTAGAGTCTGTGTGGGTACAAATGATGAGTCACAAGTTCCCTCCTAGGCCTAGGCACCTCTCTACACAGGCCAACTCCCATGTGCCTAAAGATCTCTCTGACTAGAGATATTTTTAGCTGAGTCCTCCTTCTCCTTTCTGCAAATAATTTTCAGGGTACCTCTCTGGAGCAGTGGTTAGCATCACTAGCCAGTGATTGCTGGTGCCTTGGCTGGCTTGAACTGGCTGTTACTCACCCTTGCCTCTTCACCCTTGTCGATGCCTCATCAGCTCTGGTCTCAGAACAAAGCACCTGCTCTCTCCAGAAACAACCCCTCTGCCATGCCTTCTCCTCTTAATCCATTTTACATCTCCCCTTTATTTCCTCTCCCTCGAACAAGTTAATTACCTCTGAGTCTGGCTCTCTCCATCTATTGAGGATGGTAAATTCCACAGTTTCTAATGAGAGCCTCCTTCCCTTCTAAAACCCTATGTTCCTATGACACATAAGACTCTAAACATGTGAAAAATGCACCTTTAAAATATCACCTGGTCCACCACTGAGAACATGGATGCTGACCCACCAAGTAATAGCTGTGGCTTTCCATGGACCTCTCCGTGGCTTCCCTGTGGTCCCACTTTGGTGGTTGCATTTCCTTGCAAACTCTGACTTGTCCATCCATGCTGGGGCACTAAGAGCTTTAGGAAGTGACATCTCCTCCTCTACCTCCTTGGCAGTCCATCCCTCCCTGACTGCTCCCATGCTTCTGTAAGGTCTAGTTCCTGTAACAAGCTCCTTAATTCCCATAACCCTCAGGCTGGCTCTGCTTCCACGACACAGCCTGACTATGCTACACTGTCAATATTACAAAAACTATGGGAAAATCACGACTGTAACAACATAATTAGTGATTTTTAAAAAAATATTTAATAGAGATATCTTATGAACTATAAAACAAAATATAAATCATATAAAATCATATTAAAATTCAATTAAAATTTAGTTTTGTTAATATAATTAGAGTTGGAAGAATAATTATGTTTTAAGTATAACAGATTTCTTCCTTTTGTTTTCTTCTCATTATAATATTCTTTATAGTTGTATGCTAATATTTTCATAAAATATTGTGGCTGAAATTAATGATAATGCATAACATACTGTAACATTAAATGTTAAGAGTGATTGCCATTTATAACTCTCTTTAGTAAAATTTCCTTCCCCCAATCAATATTACTTTCTTTATTATATTTTATTTTCTATCACCCTGCTATAATTCTATTTTATTAAATAGTATACATAAGTACAAAGTGGAGTAAAGGGTGAAGGAGGTGGTAGTATTCCACATTACCCTGATGCTAATATATGCCATGTTTAACTGCAGTTATCCAACTTTACCCTTTGAAAGCCTTTTTATACCACATAAAAATGACCTAAGTATCAAATGGCTAAACAGAATGTTTATGTGCAACTCTACCAGCCTTTCCCTATCTCTAGGTTTGAAGATTCTTATTTTTCCCATTATTCATTATTAGAATTAAAGAACAAATTCCCTTACCAGAATTGCACACAATCATACACAAAGTTCTCTTGTCTTTCTAGATAACATAGTTTTATATGAAGAAACTTATAATAATTCAGGGATCTGAGCACAAATTAGTGTTTGATAAGGAGAAATCTTAAACTTTACTGGTATAATGATTAGGGAATAATGATGCAGATCTCTTTTATTAGAATGAGAATCTGTGATGTGAAACATTAATGGACATACCGGGATTTTGGCATGAACTTCATCATATATTACTGTAGATGTAAAACTTGGGCAAACCTCTTCCCATCTCTAAGCCTTAGTTTCCATATCAATAAAACTGGGAAGTTAGTATCTGTCCCGCATTTCTGTTTACCTACCACATAGGGCTGCTACATTCATTCATTCATTCAACACATAATGTTGACTCTCTGCCAGGCGTTATGTTGGGTGCTGAGATACAATAGTGAACATGTCATAGTTCCTACCCTCAAGGAGTTTACAGTAACATTTAAATAGTTTGTTAAACATACATACCTGGGCTTTATGATAGTGGGATCTTACTAGTGTTACTGTAGGTTTCTGCCTTCTTAACTTTGTGCAAGAAAGATACTAGTAGTATGATTGAAAATTCCATATAGAAAAGAAAATTGAGATATTTAACAACAAAATTTTGATTTTGGAAGGCAGTAGTGTCTGAAAAAGAACAAAAATAGTGCCAGACATAATAAAATCAGTTAACACATGTATACCGTAAATAATCATTCTTCCTGAATTTTAGCGTTCAGGGAAATTCATTTCAAAGAATTTTTTTTTTTTTTTTTTTTTTTTTTTTTTTTTTTGGCTATGTTGGGTCTTCGTTGCTGTACGCAGTCTTTCTATAGTTGCGGCGAGCGGGGGCTACTCTTCGTTGGGGTGCGTGGGCTTTTCATCGTGGTGGCTTCTCTCATTTGGAGCACAGGCTCTAGGTGCATGGGCTTCAGTAGTTGTGGCACTCGGGCTCAGTATTTGTGGCTCGAGGGCTTAGTTGCTCTGCGGCATGTGGGATCTTCCCGGACCAGGGCTCGAACCCATGTCCCCTGCATTGGCAGGTGGATTCTTAACCACTGCACCATCAGGGAAGCCCCCCAAGGAAAGTTTTTTTTAAAATGCAGGTGTTTGCCACATTAAGAACACCTCATCCATAAACATTTGACTTTGTAAGCAATTTGTTTTGGAGATGGGAAAATGTTTATACTTCTACAAATAAGTTATAATTGAAGAAACATGAAATTGAGAGTCTGAAAGCATTACATTATTGTTCTGGCTCTTCTTCTAACTGGCTATGTGGCTTCGGAAAATTGACTACTGCCAATGAAAGAGCAATGAGAAATGAGAAAGAATACATTCCTGACATTTTCATTTCTTAAAAAAAAAGGAAATGTTAAATTTCTCAGTCTTAATTTGCACCTTCCTTTCAAAATCATACTCAAAATATAAAGCAAATACCCATCACACAATCTACTGAAAATAGCAAATTTCATAAAGAGAATTTTAAACAAACGGCTAAACACCATGAGTATTTCTCAGATGTATTTCTGTGAGAATGATATAGATGATATGTATGCTAGAGACAGAAACTACTAGTTGTAATTCAGTTGCTCTTGGGTGAAAATCCTCAATGATTTTAAATCTAATATTTGACTTTATGAGGATCCAAAACTAATCCCCACTTCTGAAGTTCTAAGTGCCAAAGCCACACTGAGCTCTCTTCTTTGTGGAGCCGATTACACCATAGGCAGTGGAATTGCAGCACCAATAAAGAAGAGACTCCAGCGTCCAAGTCTCTGCATTCTAGCAGGAAAGTGTCTCAAGCATCTCATTGCTTCTCTCATCAATGAAAACTAGACATAAACTTAACACCTTGTTCAAATGTCACTCATTGAAATATCAAGATTATCTGTATCATGGCAAACTGTTATGTATCCTCTTGATTGTTTAACATAAGCTTTGCTGATTGTCTCTATGAATGGCCCCAGATTCCCTAGGTGGTTGTTGAGCATAAGCTTTACTTTCCTTGGAAGGACTTGTCGTCAAACACTTGCCTTTAGCTCAGAAATAATCATTTTTATATCATGTAGTTAATCTTTCCATATTATCTTATAGTTTTCAAAATGTTTTCATGCAAAATTTAGAGTCTCCATTGAAAAGTTCACCTATGATAAAATAAGAATAAAAGTGATGCAGTGTTTTTTCACAGATAAGTGTATATCTTTATATGTTTTAATAAATAATATTAAATATGAAAATAAATGTTTTTATTGCTCTTATTTGGCAAACAAGGCAAATCCATAATGATTTGTGTTATTTTAAAATTAATTAAATAATTTTAAATTAAACAAAATTAATTAATTAAAATGTGAGTTCATAAAATGAGTTTTATTAGACAATTTTGACAGTTTAAGCATCTTACTCAAGGTTACCAAGCACAGCAAGGACACTTATCCCTATCCTTCAAGTCTAATTCTGAGTTTTTCCTCACCATCATAGAAATATTTTTCTGATGATGAATGTCTATTTATTGACTGAAAATTTTTATTTTTAAAATACTCATTAGTTTATCTAAAGATTTTTAGAAAAACATTATGTGAAAAAGATATGTACATATGTGAAAAAAATATGTGTATATGTGAAACTGGTGGTGTTTCAGATATCTGAAAATTTCTACTTTCAAAAATTCCTATTTTGTAACCAAAATAGAGGCTTTTGATAATAGTGATTTTGTATCCACTAATACTAAGACTTGTGAGTACTCTGAAAATATTCAAATGATTATTTTCCTTTGATAGACTGTTAACTACAAATACAAAGGAATAAGGAATCAATCAAATCTTTAATTTTTTTAACATTATGTGATTTTTAAAATTTATAACTGATAATGTGTTAAATATTGTACAATGCTTTCTTTCTCTGACCCCAAAAGAGCAGATATAACTGCTACATGCTAGGGTATCTGGATCCTCCCTTAGCTCTAACAATGTTTGTTTTGAAAGTATGGGGGAATTGAGTATACTATCTTAAGCATGATGAAAAAAGAATCCAAGTAAACATTTGAAAGTAAATATATATAGCATATTTCATCCATTCTGTGCACATTTAACATCTTTGAAATTGGAATGTCTTACACTTGATAACATGGTATAATTTAATCGGTAGCATTTTTTCTTTCTTAAAATACATTTATAAAATGGGATTGCTTACCATAAATGAAATCTTAAAATCAAAGATTTGAAGGCCCTATCTTTTCAGCTAGAAATACTTAAAATTCAAGAGGAACATATTTATGTGAAAACCTAGATGCAAAATCTTATGCATAGACTCAGCTGATTTGAGGGACAGCAGAAAGGTTTTCCCAGCCAAACCTACACCAACTATTATCATTACCTACATACAGAGTCTGTGCTTCCACCAGAAAAGAGCCGGATTCAGAAACAGACTTTACAAAAGCTAGAAGCAACTTTAGAGGTCAGGGAGACTAACCTCAATTTACTCAGTCTAGAGAGGAAAGGGTTTGCCCAAAATCATACAGTGAAATAACAGCCGAGCCAAAGCAGAGCCTGAGTCTCAGAAACCCTAGATCAGGTCTCTTTCTATCACAGCGAGCCACACAGACTTTGTGGTAACCACTGTCCCTTTTAGGCCCATCTTTAAAATAAAAAATGATAGTTATTCTGCTATCTACTATCCTGGAAGCTTTCCTCTATTATCAAAAAGATCTGGGTGACCATGGCTTTATGGGGCAGGGTAAAGAGTACATTGAAGAAGAACTTACTCCATGTTACAGATTTACTGTGGGACCAAGCTGATCCACCACTTGCCTAGAAGACCACCCCCGTTTTCAGAGAAAGAAGATTTAGGGAGTGTTGTGTGCAAGTACACACGGTCATTTCCCACTGGCAGAACTAGAGACCCTTCATAACATGTCCTGTTAAATCTCACTTAAATGTCTGCAATGCCAAAGCAGAAAAACAGGATTAAAAATAATAATAATTACTTTTTAAGTCCTTTATCTTTAATTAAGGCTTTATTTTAAATTTCTGTTGAAAATAGGGTGGATAGAGTCTATTTGGAATAGCTCTAATTAAGAAATTATCCCAGAAGTTATCAAGAATCAACCCCAAAACTCAGTCCTTTTGTGAGTTTCTAATGGTTAGATCTACTATCCCTAAGTCAGACGTTGTTGAAGAGAAATTTCCTTCGTCACCTGAGTGATTTGTTTTTCTTCAACACCAGCCCTCAAAGGCAGATAGTTTGGATCAATGGCAACCAATCTTTTCTTTTTCCCACCAAGCCCACTTGAGAGATCATTTTTCACAGTAACAATGACTCATTGCAGCACTGATTCTCAATAAAGCAAATGTCTTTCTTCATTTTAACAGACTTCTCATTTAATCCTAGTTTAAATATAATTAAACCAGTTACTTTACTGCTGGACTTTCAGAGCTTAATCTTATAAGGCAGATCCCATGTCCACTGTCTCTTTTGAAGCTCCTCACATTAGAGGAATGTTATTCAAAAATTACTCAATGAAAAGTATAGCTGTACTAAAAAAAATTGCAAACACCTCCACTGTCATGTATTCACACAATGAACATCCTTTGAGTGTTCTTTCTGTGATCTGGAGTGTACATGGGGCTGAGTAGATTTTTAGTCATGGGCTATATTTATCCACTATCAACGGAGCTGAACCTGGTCTTTTCCTTCCGTCCCTATAATTTCCTCTGTTTCTAATTTTGTAGCAATCAAGTTTCAACTAGTTAATCAAATGTCTTTTGTGTGGCAGGTGCCAGGGTGTTTGTTTTCATTAGTGTACCAAATGCCATATTTAGGAACTTGGCCTTTTGGTTAACTGGCTGCAAGCATGGCTTTAAACCATTAAATGTGTGTATTTAAACTCAGCATTTATTTTTATATCTCCCTATCCAAATAATCAGGATGTGGTTATCTGTAAGATGATACATTATGACATTTTTCCTATATACACCCAAACACAAAAATATATGCCTCAGACATAATCATCAATATTACAAACACTCATCATCCTGTGCCTTTTATAGGATTGCAGAGATGAAGAGAAACCTGGTTAGTAAAATGTGCATAAAAATAGTTGAAAGAAATCCACATGGGAGAACTCATAAAATTGAGCAATTTCACACTTTGTAACCTGTTTTTAGCATCATAAAAAAAAGTGGAAGAAAAACATCACAACTGTACTTTATCTTTGATTGAATGAAAGAGGTATTTAAAAAAAAAGATATGACAGAAATATGAGCTCATTGTAAAAATACATTTATGTTTTTGATATATCTTCCCTTTTGCTGAGGAAAGTCAGAGACAGCAGCAAAATCAGAAGGAAGAATGATTCAATGGCTGATTTTCTAAAGAAATAAGTAATGCAGTTTTTGGTTGGTATTTTTACCAGATATCTTTTACATTCATGCTTGTTATTTTTCTCCTGTCTCAATTTAGAGAAATAATCATGATTAGCTGTTTTTAGATACTTATCAAAAAACTCAAATATTAAATATGTTTGTCAGAAAGAGAACACAGAATTTACTGCTCCCTTCCAGAAATTGTGGAATACACAGAAGCAGCTAGTGAACAGCATTGTATGACTAGATTGCAAAGTAGAGTAATTGATGACATAATGAAGAACTAGTTTAGACTGCATTACATGAAAATTAAGATTATATTTGATAAATAAATGTTATAGACAATGCTAAAATATTTTATCTCCATTTTGAGTATTAATACACATTTAATACAGATGCTACTATGTCTAGGTCTTATTTGTCTGTATTCTAGCAGATACATTTTTTACTAAAATCCACACTGAGGTTTCAGAGTAACAATATTTTAAGGAAGTGTCATAAATAAAATCTTGGATCACACCAAGGAGAATGTAGTTATTAAAGAAATATTTAGTAATATCTCATAAATGTTCTTTCACTTACAAATTATAAATGCTATATGGGATAAAGAGGTTATACATGAATTAATCCAATCCTCTCAAAAAGTTCTTCTGAGATCAGAGTTACTCCTCATTTCACAAATAAAGCTCAAGTAGGTTAAATGACACACACTCAAGGTCACACTATTACTAAAGCAAATATGAGTCAAATCCAGTTCTTCAGATTGATCTTAGGATCCCTTTCTTTTTGCTCCCTGTAGGTTTCCAAATGATTTTTTTTAATTTTTTAATTTTTTTATTAGTTTCTGCTTTATAACAAAGTGAATCAGTCATACATATACATCTGTTCCCACATCCCTTCCCTCATGCTTCTCCCTCCCTCCCACCCTCCCCATCCCACCCCTCCAGGCGGTCACAAAGCACCGAGCTGATCTCCCTGTGCTCTGCGGCTGCTTCCCACTATCTATCTACCTTACGTTTGGTAGTGTATGTATGTCCATGCCTCTCTCTCGCTTTGTCACAGCTTACCCTTCCCCCTCCCCATATCCTCAAGTCCATTCTCAAGTAGGTTTGTGTCTTTATTCCTGTTTTACCCCAGGTTCTTCATGTCATACAGAGTGAAGTAAGTCAGAAAGAGAGAGACAAATACCGTATGCTAACACATATATATGGAATTTAAGAAAAAAAATGCCAAATGATTTTTTTTAAGGCAACAGAAGTTTACTGAAACTTCTAGTTCATGAAGGATGGCCTGGGGGACTTCCCAATATCATGTGCTAAGTGGTGAAGTCAAGCCCGTTCTGTTGGTAGCCTGTGAGCTTCTCCCAGCAGAGCAAGGCCTTCTGCTTTAACCAGTGGCAAGACTGGCATCCAGCAGGCCTGATCTCAGTTGTAGATAAGCTTTAATTGGATTTATAGGTTTATTTAAATGTAAAAATTCATAAATGATACACCTTTGTGCTTACTACACAGAATTAACAAATGCAATATTTTAACATGTTTGCTTTACTATGTATATATAGAGAGACAAAAACTGAGTCCCTTGTGTTTTCTCCATAATCTCATATACTCCCCACCCTCCCCAGAAGTAATCATAGTCATGAATCAAGTTCCATTGGTTTATATTTTAATTATATATATAGATTTCAAAATATATGAAATTGCTTTACGTATTTCCAATTTAGGTAAATGGTAGCATGACATATGTATTGTTCTAGAACTTCTAATCTCCCCTCAAATCTGCTTTTTTAAATCCTTGCATATAATTACACATAATATTCAGGTCATTTGTTTTGAAGAGTAGATAACACCTATATTTAATTTATTTGCATAAAGTCCATAGTATGAATTTACCTCGTTTGATCAATCCATTTCTTCTTGAGTAGGGTACTTGAATTGATTAGTTTTTTTACTACTATATAAAATGAAGCTATGAACTTTCAGATACATGTCTCCTTATAAACTTTGACCCAGTTTTACTTAATTGTGAGTCTGTTTTTAAATTTTTATTTATCAGAGTTATTTAAATGTTCCAAATGTTAATCTTTCTTTTTTTATATCTGTTGAAAATATATTCCATTTTTAATTTGGTTTTTATTGTAACTTGTTTATGTATTTATCATGTAGACTCTTTCAGTTTTGATATAGTGTAATTCATTAATTTTTTCCATGAGATCTACCTTTTGAATCTTGCTCAAGAAATCCTTACATATCACAGGACATAAAGATAGTCTCCTATTGGAACTGTGGTGTTTCTGAAATTTTGGATTGAAGTGCTTTTAGACACAGCACATCCTCTCTTGCTCACCACAAATCCCATCAGGCCTTAGTCTCTCATACCTAGTCAATTTAACACATTTCCCCTTAGGTACATGAGGTTGTACTCTGTGGATTAGAGAGTCAAAGAATAAAGTTACACAAACTAGATTTTTCAGACTTGGGTTAGAGTTAAATTATGATTATTGTTGTACAACCCCAGTCTAGGTTTCCATGGAAATGAAGCCTTGATAGAATTCATTCTGGGAGATTGACAGCTTCTATTAAGTATTATATAAGTTTTGCAGAGGTGCACTCCAACACATAGAAGCTGAATAACTTGGTTTATTACCTGCCTATAACAAACTTTATAGACAATTTTGTTTTCTATCTTGCCAGACTAATCAATGTTAACCCTGATGTGTATGACCCTTAGATGCTGGACTGGAGATTGGCAAGTGCACATTTTATCCTGGCTGTGATGTTGATGGTCTGGAGCTCAGGAAAAGTGCTCTCAGTGGATGTCACAGAAGAGGTAATGGAAACTAGCTTAAGGGACCATACTTCTTTTATGAACATAAGCCATTTGTACTAATGTCAGAAGCAGGTGTTGCTGACAAGTAGGGAGCAGGTTTGATAACACAAAAATCAAGTAAATAAGCATTTCTTTCTATGCCTTGTCTTCACCATGGATTCAGAGAAAAACAGGTATCTAAATGTTAAAAAAATAGCTGTAAGTAACAACAAAGATTTGTATTCCATAAACCAAAAACTATAGGAGAAAATTCATTATAATTTCAGCCATATTTATAATTGAATCAATTACATGAAGATGAAGTGCTTTTATGTGAAATTTGAAGTCGTTTACATGTCAAGATTTGAGTAGTTGGGCCAAAATTTTATCACTCTACAGATGTTTTCTTGCTGCCAAGACTAAACTACAAAGGAAAAGAAATGTGAGGACATCGCCACACAGAGAAAAGTTAATTTGGCTCATTTGATCTTAATAGAAACATACATTCTTTGTGCTTCTTAAATAACATAAAGTGAGAATCTGAAATGTGTTTTACTGAAGGACAAGTTTTATACAAGTTTTGTGAATTTTTCCTGATGATTAAGAATATCTTTAAAAAGAAACAAAAATCTAATTTGTATATATGTCAGTTGGAAGAATGAACACATGGTTTTTGGAAGAAGCTCTGAGAGATAATAAAAGTTCTCCTAAATGTGCCCTTTGAAGGTTTGCCTCCTGATCTTAAGAGTTTCTTTCTCATGATTATAACATCCTTCCCCTCTTTAGTTTCTATGCCACCAGGCTTATGTAAGGAAGTAACAGAAGTTGAGGTTTTTTAAAAGTTGTGGACTTTGAACTATGAGTTACAGAGAGCTATAGAGATTTTTAATGTTTTTATATGATGAAAGTAGTGTTTGGGGATAATTAACTTCATGGCAGTATTCAGGACAGAATAGAAAAAAGAGAGAGAGAGAAGAGATAAATAAATTATATGGTGATTGAGAGTGTGCACTAAGCAGTGAAGAGGACCTGATATAAATCTCTCCTCATGGGAATCAGAAAGAGCAGGGCAAGAGAGGTTTTCCAGAAAGAACTGGCTAGACTTAGAACAGATTTCACTGGTTTAGGAAAGAAGGAGCTCAATGACTTTAGGTCTCAAGAGCTTTGAGGTGGACTGTAAGTATTGCAAAAGAGAATTGTGTGAGTCAATGATGAAAAGGCTTGGAAAGTACTACTGTTTCATTTTACTGGGAAAAAAATGAAGGGAATAGAAAGAGAATAAGAGAAGTAACTCAAAAATAAAGACAGGAAGTGAAGAAAAAGAGTCTTTCCCAGACCAAGAGTCTAGCAAGAATGTGACTAAAGGAAGAAAGGGAAGAGACCCCTGTAGTTATTAACCCTCCTTCCCACAGGGGAATAGTCTCAGGCTCTTGGGAAAGAAGTAGCATCCCCTGCACAACAAAATGATTCCAGATTGCTAGCAGGGGCATTTTCTGAAATGCTGTGATTGCGCCTGAGAAAGGAAGACAGACTTCACAAACTGGAAGCTTATACTTTTATGGTTTGGATGACATGCCAGGTGGCAATATGTGTAAATAATCAAATAAACAAGAAATCTGACATGGGACAAAAAAGTCCTTGGGATAGCTCTGACTCATCATAGACACTCATTAATATTTGTTAGTAAATCACATGGGTGGAGATGGTAAGCTCCTTCAGGGCACAGACTGGATTTTACTCATTTTTGTATCTCTTGGGTCTAACGCAGGACCTGCACAGTGGATGTTTAGTGGCTTGAATCAGTAAGGAATGAATGAGTGGTGAAAAGAAAATAACATGAGGTTTAGATTTTTTCAGAATTCATTCAATAAATATTCATCAGAAATTTACTGAGTACTAACTATGAGCAAAATACTGGGATAGGCATTGAATAGAGCAGATAAAAGACTAATTAGACCTAGTCTTTGCCCTCAAGTTACTCACAATCTAATAGGCAATACAAATATATTGTACCTAATCTAATACAAGGGAAAATGTAATAATGGCAGTGATGAAAGAAGTATAGATAAAGTGCTTTTGGAGTAATAAGGAAGGATGCAGTTGTTACTGGGAAAGAATCTGAAAGAATAATCAGTTATACTAAATTTTAGAGGCAGGCCTCCTTTAGAGGAGTTTACCATTTTTTTTCTTTGTGTGTATGTGTATGTGTGTGTGTGTGTATTGTTTCCTTTTCATTTCTTTTGGATAAACCTCATCTCTATGTGTTTTTGTCCCCAAAAGTCTTTCTCTCTGGATCATAACTCATGAGAAATCAAGGTTCATGACAGGCAAGTCAGCTAAAAATAGCAAAAAACAAATGCAGATGATTGTATGTATTTTCTTCTTGTTAATGAATGGAATCACCTTTCCTGCCCTATAGGCCTTTGATTCTAGAGTCTTAGATGTTCAGTCACCACCCAAAGTCAAGGAGGAGAAATCAGCCACTGATCTGGCAGCAAAACTCTTACTTCTTGATGAACTTGTGTCTCTGGAGAATGATGTGATTGAAACAAAGAAGAAAAGAAGCTTCTCTGGTTTTGGTTCTCCCCTGGACAGACTCTCAGCTGGTTCTGTAGATCATAAAGGTAAACAGAGGTAAGTGAACTCTTAGAGAAGGAACATTTTCATTTTCTAATTCTTTCACTCTGGGTTCAGAAACAGAGAGGTCCACATTAAAAAAAAAATACAATGAAACCTTGTAGGTAAATAGGTTTAAAAGTGTCTTAGCTAATTTCTGAGTTTAATGGCATCATTTTAGAAATAATGTTTAGGGAGCAAAATAACTGCTATAGTATGCACAAATATTTTTGTCAAAATGTTTTCTGAAGAAGATTCTGTTGCATATAAATATAAAGTAGCTCTTATAAGACATAACAGCATTTGGGAAACAAGGGGAAACATATGTTCTATGAGATAAATGTTCTGGTCAGTTACATTTTCTATTTAATAAAGGTAACCACAATACCATTTTATTTTTACCCTTGTTACACAGCATTCCAAATGATGTGAATAAGTCCCCTCTCCTATACCAAGAAGGCAGTGAAGAGCTCTCAGGACCTGGAGTCAGGACACATGTGTTTAAGTCAAATTTCTAAGCATTTCTAGCCATGTGACTTGTATAAGAATCTTATTCTCTGTGATCCTCAGCTTATTTATCTGGAAAATGGGGATAATTACTTACCTCTATAAAAATCAAATGAGTACTTTGTAAACTGTTAACTATTATAACAGAATTAGAGTAATTAAATCTCTCTTTAATCATTGAGTAAGTGTCAGTACTTTAAAGCAGTCATTCCAAACTTAATTCATTTTCTACCACCTCAGTATCTCTTCCTCATGCTGTACATTTCACAGCAGCAGTGTCACAAGAGATCACCCAATTCCCCAAAGTCTGGAATTTGGGGAATTTACTAGGATCCCTTTTGCTCACCAGGATTCCATTTACTTACTTTAAACATTCCATTATTCACTAAATTCTCTAAATCCTACTTGTTTTATATGTTTAATATCTCCAGAATATCCTTTTACATTAAGGCTTTCCTAATTCTGGCCTAAATCATCTTTTTGACATGTTTTCTTTCTCCAGTCTTTCCCCATCTCCAGTCTTTCCCCATCTCCACTTCTACCACCACCTTCACCCCTTTATTGGTGAATGCATCCTTTACTCTGCTACCAGGGGGATCATCTAACACAAAAATCTTTTCATGAAAAGTTCCCATTGCTTACAAGATAAAAGCAAACTCCTTAAGGAAATTCTATGAAAATTTTCATAATCTGGCACCTCTTTTCTTCCTGCACTCGTTTCCACATCCTTTAGTCCAGTTTCACTTGGTTACTTGGTGTTCTAGGACACATCACTTTTGTTCCTGGTCTGTGACTTTGCTTTTGCTCGATGATTCTCATCAATACAGGATGCAATTTGCTAGACTTCTGAAAGATTCTCAAAGTTACACTAGGAAATAAAATCATCACTTTGGGACAATAATTTATCCAACATGTACTTGAAAAAAATACCACACATGTATTTTGAAATTCAGATCGTATTCTAATTAAACAAATACAAGTTAGTTCCACTTATGTTCTAGGCACTGTGTTGGGCTACGGTGGAAAAAAAGAAGGAAAATATAGTCTTTGTCCCTCAAAGAGATCACATACCAATAAGAAACATAGAAATATTTATAACAAATTATAACACAAAGCAAGAAGAGAGGCAATTTTTAAAGAAGGTTATAGAAAGCCAAAGGTTAAGTGGAGAAAATATTGTGCCTTCTAATAGTATTTCTTTGATTCCTGGATCTTGCAGTACAGTCTACAAAATAATTTGAAAGTCAACATGTAAACATTTATGTAAATATTTATATATGAATTTATAATAGCATACATAGCATATACAGCAAATATTTTTTAAATAAATCTTATAAATATATATAATCTACATTGAGATTCCATCATAACAATTTCTTTAGGAAGTGTCATAAAGAAATACTATATTAGGAGGTATAATCTATCTAACATAGCTTGGCTTGTAAGAAAAGGAAATTGTCAAGCACTTAGTCATTTGAACAGATTTTCACATATAAAGGCTAAAAATAAACTATTATAAGTGTGTAAAAAATTAGGGAATATTGTTCTTATGAGTACTTCCTGAGGAAGCTACTGGAAGAAATTCTTCAAACAATCAAAATGACTGGAGAGGTAACATCATAAGAATTGGTGTGAACATAACTTTAGAATTAAAGTGTGATGATGGTTACAAAAAAAAAAAAGAGTGCCATGTGTTATAGTTATGCAGTCTGACGATATAGATACAGCAAAGTATCAAGCAATTCAGGGACAGTAGGGGGAGCATATGAAATTTAGAATGAGTTTTTTATTGCTTCATGGCTATTAGCTGAGCACAAAAGGATATTACAACAAATAGTTGCTTGCAGACATGGAGAAGAAGGAAAACGTGGAATTTTCCCTTTATAGAATTTGTACAGCTAAAGCAATGAAGAAACAACAGAATTAGTAGATGTAGAAATTCTCCCTTATAGAATTATTCCAGCTAATAAATGAAGAGGAGTGGTAGTATTAGAATGTATCTATTTTGCAAACCCTAATGAAAAGATGGCTCTAGACAATGATTGTCAGTTTCTGCTAACATCACAAAAGAAAAAACAGTGAGTCATTGTATGCTCCCTGATGGAAGAACTCAACACTACCTATATAACAGAATTGAAAAAAATTTTTTTTTTCTTGCCTCTAGTTCTACCTCTCAATTTCCAGGAAATATAGAAGACAAAGAAATGACTTCAGAAACATTATAGGGAAGCAAACAGCAATTCAGACTGTAGAAAACAGCAGAATAAATAACCTAGTTTCTTCAATAAATAAGTTACAAAGATTTGAAGAAAAACAAGAGATGGAGGAGGGAAGGGATCCAAAAGATCAAAGTAGATTTAAGGGACTTATTAACTAGTCACAATTTTGGGGGGGGTTCTAATTCAAGCAATTGTCTGTTTAAAAATTAACATGTGTAAGAGACAATTGTGAATGTGCACTGTGGCTACTTAATGATTTTAAGTAATTATTGTCTCTTTTTTTTTTTCTTTCTTTTTGGATGTGTTGGGTGTTTGTTGCTGCGTGTGGCTTTGTCTAGTTGCAGCGAGTGGGGGCTACTCTTCGTTGTGGTTCTCGGGCTTCCCATTGCAGTGGCTTCTCTTGTTGCAGAGCTCGGGCTCTAGGAGTGTGGACTTCAGTGGTTTCAGCATGTGGGCTCAGTAGTTGTGGCTCGTGGGCTCAGTAGCTGTGGCTTGCAGGCTCTAGAGCATAGGCTCAGTAGTTGTGGTGCATGGGCTTAGTTGCTCCGCAGCATTTGGGGTCTTCCCCCACCAGGGCTCGAACCTGTGTCCCCTGCAATGGCAGGCAGATTCTTAACCACTGCACCACCAGGGGAGCCCTACTGTCTCTTTTAAATATGAAAATGGTACTGTGGTTACATTAGAAATTAGATTTATTGTTATTTAAATATTTAGTTGTAAGTATTTGTCTGGGATTTGCTTCAAAATAATACAGGAGTGGGAAAGGAATAAATGAAACAAGACCTACCATAATCAATAATTGTTGACTTAGAATGATGCATACATGGGAGTCTATTATACTATTCTATTTTCGCCTGTGTTTGAAATGTTTCATAACAAATTAAAGAAATGAAATGAAACAATAAGATAAACAAGAGATTAGACCTGGCAGAAGAGTAAATACATTCACCATATGATAACGCTAAGAAAATGACTCAGAATATATCACAAAGGTATGGGGAACAGAATGAGAAATTATAACATACAAGTTAATCTAATTAGAGTTTAATGGTGATAAGTAGAAGAGAATCACTATTTAAAGAAATTGTGGGTATTTTTTCAATAATTTTCCAAAAATGGTGAAAAAAGATGATTTGCCAAATTCCGTAATAACAGCACATTTTGACCCAAATAACTAGTACTATTTTTGAAAGGTTAATTGGATTAAGAAAAATTATTCTGTTAAAAGGAAGTCAGGTAAGAGATGGCTTAAAGGCCTGAATATTCAGGGCATGTTCTTGGGATGACTAAATAGCATGGTGTAGGTTCAGTATCAACATACAACCTAAGAAGCAGGGTTAAAAATAAAATTGGGAAGGAGAGTTAGGACCAAACAGGGATGCTGTTTTCAGCAATCATTCATATTGTTGCCCTCTGGACTGTGCAGTACAAAACCTATATAATCTTAGTCAGTGTCTCTGGAACCAGATTGTGATGGTCCCATTGAGTGTTGTATAAAGAAAGGATTTTAGTAATTAATGATCTTCAGAGGTCAAAACTGGTCAATTTTCTTCTGCCTTTTTCTCTACCTTTCCCTTCACCTCCAACTACTTCCAGAAGGTTGGAAGTGTTAAGGACAGCTAATGCATTTGCACAGAAGTTTACACATGACCTTGAAAACTGAGAATTTCCCCTAATCAAGACACTATATTTTGTTTCATGACTACAGTTAGAATGCAGAGACTCTGCTCCTTTGTACTCTATGGCTTAACAACAAAGGTGACCTCCTATATCAGGATTGTTTTATTTAGCATTTATTTAGAATGACATATACAAATTAATAGTTTTCTTTTTTACATATAATTTATTTATGTCTTTTATACTTTTATTTTTGATAGTGGATGTTTTACCCCTTTGAATTAGATTCCAAGGACACTTCCTGTGAGCTTTTCCTTCAGGATTCATTTTTTATTCAGGAATTCCTGTTCTTGGTCTTAAAGCAAACATTAAATTTGTCTATTAGAGATTTGGAAAACAATGGGAGATAAGTAATAGATATTGCATAATATATTTCTATACACATTCTTGAGTTTTAATTGAAAAATAATTTAGATTTCTTTCAAATTATAATGCTAACTCAAAACACATTAAGTGTTAAATGTTTCTATCATCTGTTGCAAAGATATTTGAGAATCATTTAAATGTATATGATAAAGTCACAGGACTAAAATGAATGTTTTCCTACATTTAGTAGCAAGAATATATAGTTTAGAGTTTTGCAACTATTTTATTAAAATATTTCTAAAAATTATAGTAATTTTGCTTGGGAGAGTTGTACATAATGTTATTTGCTGTTCTTTGATTACATTATATGAGATAAGACCTTTGGTCCTTTAGTCCAGATAGCTTTACTACTTCTTTACTTGCTTTTGAATTATTCACAAGGCCAGGATTATCTTGTTACCTTACTATGCATGAATGTATACAAAACAATTTCTTTGTTGCTTACAAACACTTGTGATGTTCATGTATATGCTATCAATTTTTCTCCTTCTCAGGGCATGCATTTTCTATTTTCTCATACTCACCGAGAGAAGGTTATAGGTCTGAGGTCCGTTTTCCATACTGTAGCCCAAAGATTTCACCCATCACTAAATCTAGGAATTCATAAGCTCTTTCTGTGTCGTGGGCCACTGTGGACCCCTTCTCAGAATATTGTTTTTAAATGGACAAACGTCATGAGTTCAAAGGTTACTAATATATAGAAACAGAATTATCATAATACTTAAAATGAATTTGTAATATGACAACATATATGCTTCTTTATTAATGCATAAAATAAGATCTAAAAGACATGTCTAAATACCAATAAATTAAAGTAGTGCTGAACATAAAAACAATTTCAAAGTATCTGTAATGACAAAAATGTGATCCGAATATATCTGTGATTTCTACTGTGACAAGGGTTTACTTACTACTAACACCATGGTGATTTTTTTTCTACATTCATAACTGAAACAAATGCTATATTTCAATTAGAGGATAATGAGACTAAAGGTGTAACATTTCCCATCCATGTTTATGGATCCTTGAATTACATGACCCCAGATTTTAAAACTCTGTCTCACGCATATGAAATGCATTATTTTATTTTCAATTACTATAAAATATTCAGAAAAGAAAAATTTTAAACTCTGCTTTTGAAAAGGTCCATAAGAGATGGAAATGTGAAGAATGAATGAACAGCTAGTGAGAAAGAAAAAAGAAAACAAACAAACATAAAAAATACCAGGGCAAAGTCCATGTCAGATCATCATAAAATGAAGCAAAGAACCATCTGTTCCTATTTTATATCATATTTAACTTTTTTTTCACCTGAATATGACACTAGCTTCATTTTCAATTGGATGTGCAAGCTATTTTAATTCTCAGGGCAGGGTTATCTCAACTATACTTTGAAGTTCAAAATATTTCTTCATTCGGTTCACTTGTTTAAAGCCTGAAGTTAATGGTCATTCAGCTTATGAAAAAAAAAAAAAAAAAAGGAAGCAGCTATGACCATATCCCTAGCAAAATTATATCTACTATTTGAATGACACTTTAATATTAGAAGGTATTGGAATTTTTCTAAAGGGTGGTTTCTCTCACTTCTTCACACAACACTGAAAATGCCTTGTAAAATATTAACAAAAATAATAATACTTTATATCTGAATTTAATTAGGATAATCATTTTCACAACTGTTATTGTTTTAATTCTCCCATTAATATTTTGAGGTCAACAAAGCAAGTAATATCATTGTGTCAGTCGGGGTTCCTGCAGGAAACAGGAAACATTTGAGATAGGAAAATTTGAGAAGGATTTAGACACAGGAAGACTATTTACAAAAGGCTGGGTAGAAGCAAATCATAATGGATGGCACAACAGCTCAGGACCCTGGTCTGAAGATTCAGATGCCTTGGGAGAAACCATGACCTTCAGTTAGGAGGAAGTGATCTTGCAAGGAGGCAGCAAGGAGAAAATTATACTGACTTCACTTCCTCTCTCCTTCCACTCTCCCCTGCCAAGGTTGCCCATTAGGTCTGTCTCAAACCAAAGCCAGGGAGCACAGGCACTATTCTGGGATCCAGTGAGGTTAGTTTCCTGGACTGAAAGTAGGGTGAGAAAAGTCAGAGAGTGTATCTGGAGAATAGATGGAAGACACCCAGCACAGTTATATACATTCTATAGACGCAGGTCAATAAACACTTTGCTCTCTAACATTGTTATTATAACCACTTAATTGAAAGAGAAGACTCCATAGAACATAATTAGAAAAGCAACTTTATCCCTCACCCACATGCATTCAAACACATTCAGTAGGAGTTGTTTCCTATCTCTTGGGTAAAAACACAGGCAGGTACTATGACTCTACAGGTCACACTGAAATAAAAATTCATCTCATCACTTTTATTAGAAAAACAATCATATTTCAGTAATTAAAATAATAAAAATAATATGTTTTAGCCCAAACTATGAATATTATTAAAGTTTCTCCTTTTCAAGCTGGAAAGCTGCACTGGGAAGAGGTTTGTGGTCAGTTTGTCCTCACCCCTTCCTCTACCACACTGGGCTGCCTTATGTCCCCTCTAGTACTGGGGATGTGGGTGCAGAAAAGTAAAGAAAAGTCTTACTTGACTGATGCTATCATGACTTGACTTTTGTGCTCTCTGGCCTCAGTAAATGCTCAAAGATGACTCCTCACCATGGGCCGTTTTGTGGGGTCACTGCATAACCCCCATAGGGAACATTGACATAAATACCTTGCCTCCGGCTATGCTTCTCTTTCAGCAGGTCAGTTTTACTCCTCACCTTTATCCTACCCGCTCAGTTTCTTCATTTGACACCACCAGCAGCATCCTCACCCGTAACCCCTGGCCAAAAGCCCTTCAGGGAAGTTCCCTTTTATAATTAGCCTAGGCCAACTCTACCCACATGCTCGCTCTACATCTGTTCTACAGAAAACCCACATCCTTGACTCTGGTCACTCAAAGTAAAGCTGTTGCTTATATAACCATTTCTTCACTCTGGCATCGAGCCAATTCTTACAGAATCCTGCCCTTTAGATTTCATAGTCTGTTCTGTGAGGTCTACCCTGCTTCAATGGGTATATGTCAAGCTTTTCTTGAAGCCCTTTCTCTATATGAAAGAAGAGGGAAATGCCACTGTTCTCCATAAACTTGTTCCAGAGAAATTCTCTTTCTTTACCTATTCAATATCAATCTTTTTATTGGATGAAGGTTGAGAAAATTAGTTTGTAACAACCTCCTTTACAAATAGTGGATAACCCTAGCACCTTACTTTAGAATGCAAGAGAAAATACCACTGTTTTTTTTTCCCCCTTCAACTTTTCTAGACCACAGCCAAAACTGAGATAGAAAGAATCCCATTTTAACATTCTGATACACTGGGATTTTTTTTTAATTCCTAACACCCTAAGAAGATATTAGCCCCATTTTATTAGTATATTTTCACAGATATAAAATGATTTCCTTGGCATAATGTAGCTAGAATATCAAGTTGTTGAACTCCAAGTCCAATGACTTTCCACTGAAATAAGCTGCTTACGATAAAGAAATTAAAGTTATATGTGAATAAGACACTTGTCCAAGGCCAGAAAAAGTGAGATTCATTTAGAATGCATGCATTAAATAAATCATTTTGAAAAACCGTACCAACAGTATATGTTTTTCTATCCAAAGCCAGACATAAGGTTCAAACTAAAGTTGAGAATAGCAATTCCAACTTCAATTTGTCAGATATGATTGTGCTTCTTGATGACCATGCCAAAGATTAAATGTGAAAATCCTAACATTTCACCTTTCTACTTCATTGTGAAGCAATGTTGCAGGCTGAGGCCAACCTAGGTATCTCATGATTTTTGCTAATTTTTTCCAGTACTTAATTGTTAATACCCAAAGGAGGTAGTTCAAAATGAGCTCCATTTCATAGTGAAGAACACAGAGAAAGGATTCAGAATGTGGTGCCCTATTTCCATGTTTCCTTCCTCATATTTAAAAGCTTGTCTGTACTATAGGAAATGCCCTTGAGCATTGATCTTGGGTCATTTTTCCCAATAATTGTTCTTTACTGCTTGCCTCTTATACCCAGCTCAACTCCATGGTAAAGTTCCTTTACCTTTTCTCTCTACACTAACTCATATATGAAGGTTTAAAACTTTCTCCTAAAAGGGATAATACATGATTCCATATATGGGCTTTGAAATGTACATTAACTACTCCCCCAAAAAGAAAATTCTAGAAGACGCTTTTGTGTAAATTCATTTGCTGGATAGAAGTTTTGAGTGTCATCAGACCCTCAAAGAGGCTCATGAGCCAAGCAAATGAAAATACTTTCTGCCTAATCCTACAGCTCTACGGTAGTTTCCAAATCAAGCATGCCTGGGTTACTTTACATTGAACCCTTTAAATCTCATTTTTTGATTCCAGTGCTCCTGGTTTGTTTCTGAATGCTTGTTCATATGGCCCTTTCCTTGGATAATACTTCAGAAGCTGACATTATGTCTAGTCAGCACCACCATCATAAGTTTAATAGAATCTATTTAACATTGAATTACCACTTTTGAGACAGAACTCCAAAAGTCATAAGTCAACTGTGTGCTAATGAAATAGCAGTTTCTTTCATTATTCTAAACATATCCCATTTATTTAGTCATATTTCTCAGCCTCATGTTTCCACATAGAGAAACTCCAGTTAAGTAAAGACTGGCCCCAAGCCCCACCACTTTATTCACTACTTCTCAAAGGAGAAGTAATCATGTACTTGATAGGTCAGTTTGAGGGGAGTAGTTGAGCATGCTCAGCTCATCCCTTTTCTTTCTGTTTTTATTTGATAATTATGACTAATTGTATAAATCCGTCTAATCCTCAGAGGAGATGTAAGAAAGTCATTTACATGCAAATTAAAGTCTTATTCTACATTCAGCTTGATCAAAATGACATTTTGATTTCTCCACATTGATCATTCATATCTTATTTCTGTATTGTTTCTGAAGGTGGGCTCAGGAAAAAAGACATTATGTACTGGCCCCTAAAAACTACATCATCACTCAGACTTAATGTGGTCCTTCATCAGAACATTCTGGAATTTGAATTTGAAAACCTAATTGTCTCTTTTAAATTTAAACATGACTGTAGACTTTAATGATTTCTCTTTTCATTCTTTACAGGAACTTGCTGAGTCCCCTTCATTTTACTCTGTCTCATACATTAGTTTTTCCAAGCTCATATATTTATATCTAACTTCCTATAGTCATTTATTAATTCTGTAATTTTAAATTGTGGTAACCAATATTGCAGGACTCAGGGGTCACCATTTGTTTTATTGTTTTCATATGCCCCATAATTTCTTCCTGGAACCTCCAAACTTGGCTGTGATCTCTTCTTTTGTGGAATCCCAAAGCACTTTGAATCTTACTGTATTAGATCTCTATTGCTATGCAAACAAGTTACCCAAAACGTAGCAGCTTAAGGCAATAATAAACATTTATGTTCTCACTCAGTTTCTGTGCATCAAAAATCTAGGAAAAGTTTGCCTAGGTGATTCTGGTTCAGGGTCTCTCCCAAGGTTACAGTGAAGAAGCTGGCCAGGGCTGCAGTCATCTGAAGGCTACATGGGACCTGGGGATATCCATTTCCAAAATGGCCCACTCGTAAGGCTGATGACAGGAAGTCTCAGTCCCTCACTAGCTGTTGGCAGAAGGCCTTAGTTCATTGCCATGTAAACCTCTCTATAAGGCTGTGAGATGAACTTAGGAAATGGCAACTGACTTCCCCTAGACTGGGTGATCCAACAAAGCAAGGCAGAAATATTTTTCATTACTTAGCTTTAGAAGTCATTTCCACAATATGCTATTGGTTACTGAGGTCAGCCCTTTCCAATGTGGAAGGAGACTGCATTATAGTAGAATTATTGGGGTTTATCTTGGAGCCTGGCTACTATACTCACCTAAGCTTTAAAGTATATTTATTTAATTCTGTGTTTTACTCATCTAAATTACTGAACTATTTAAATGAACATTCTCTGTTAGCCATTACTATACTTTCCCTTTTTGCTGTCACTCAGTGTTGATAGAGCTGCATGCCCTTCTTGAAAGGGGCCAAGCATTTTATTGTCCCTTTAAGATGTAACAGCAAATCAGACTATTGTTTTTAGGGAACACCCTCCACACTCTGATTCCTAAGTTTCTTTCCTTGGGACACAAAACAGTAAGCCGGATCAATAAAAATTGTTGTGTATACTACAATTGGGGGAAAAAAATGTTTAAGTTCACATGAAACAACTATTAAAATTAATGAAGGGGCTTCCCTGGTGGCACAGTGGTTGAGAGTCCGCCTGCCGATGCAGGGGACACGGGTTTGTGCCCCGGTCCGGGAAGAACCCACATGTTGCAGAGTGGCTGGGCCCGTGAGCCATGGCCGCTGAGCCTGCGTGTCCAGAGCCTGTGCTCCGAAACAGGAGAGGCCACAACAGGGAGAGGCCTGCATATAGAAAAAAAAATTAATGAAGTACCTGTTCACAAAATAAACCTTAAAATTTTTAAAGGCTTGGTTATCATACAGAACATATTCTCAGACCATGACATAATTAAATAAGTAACAAAAGGATACCTAAAAAAAAAAGGTACAGTTCTCAACTCATTTCGTGAGAATAGCATTATCTGGACACCAAAACCATGTGTGGAGAGAACAAGAAAAGAAAATTACAGGTCAACTTCATTAATAACTATAGATACGAATTCCTACCAAAAAAAATCAACAAAACAATTCCAAAAATATAGCAAAAAGATAATACACCAATATCATGTTGGGTTTATCACAAAAATACAGTACAATGTTGATTTGCTTTAGAAAGTCAAATAATAGAGCTAATAAATTGAAGAAATAAAGCCATATTATCTCAAAAGATGCAGAAATAGCATTCAATAAAATTAAACATCTATTCATGATCTAAATCACCAGTGGACTAATAACAGAAGGGAACTTTTTTAACAAAATAAGGGACTCCTATTTAAAAATGCTACAACATATATTCTTAAATGATAAGCAACAACAAATCCAATAAATTATTGAAGGTCTTTATGGAGAAAATTATTAACATATATGAAAAGGCATTAAAGATAAACTAAATAACTTATCTTGGATAGTAAGATTTAATATTATAAAGATTTCAATTTTCTCCAACTTGATTTATACCTTAGATTCAATACAATTCCAGGTAAAACTGCAAAAGGATTTCCCATGAAACTTGACAAAGTGAATCTAAAATTTATGAATAATTAAGTCTGAATATAGAAAAAAAGGAGAAATATGACCCCTATGTCACTCCATAAATAACAAATAATTTTAAAAGGTTTAAAAATATAAATGTGAAAGGCAAAACTGCAAGAGGTTTTAGGACAACATAGGATAATATTTTTGTAACATTAGAGGTGATTTAATGAACAAAATGTAAAAATATTGATAAATTTCAAAGCAAAATTAAAGATTCTCATAAAAGACACAATAAAGAAGATTAACCACAAATGGGAAAGGATATTTGCTCATAACTGACAAAGCCTAATATTCAGAGTATATGAAATTCTCCTACAAATCAATATTTAAAAGAAAAACAAACCAATAGAAAAACAGGCAGCAGACTTAGGTACTTCCAAAAGAAGAAATCCAAGTGGCCAATAAGCAAAGGGAAAGGTTAGCAACTTCATTAGTAGTCATGGAAAGCAAACTAAGAACACAATGAGATACAACAACAAATGCACTAGATTGGCAAAATTAAAAGTCCACAATGGGAGGGCTGGCATAGATTTGAAACAATAGGAACTGTCATACACTGCTCTTGGGTGTGTAAATTTGTACAACAAATTTGGAAAACAGTTTGGAACTATGTAATAAAATTAAGTATAGGCATAACTAGCAATTCTACTTCTAAAAATATACTGTAGAGAAATCCTTAAATGTGCATTACAAACATGTGTAAGAAAATTTCTAGCTGAACAGTACATAACCATCATGAAAAAAAAAAAAGAAATACCTCAAATTCCCATCCATGGTCATGTATTAATAAGCTCTTGTATATTCATTATTCATACAATGAAATACCATACAACACTGAACACAAAAGAGCTACCTCTACACATGACAACATGGACAAATCTCAAAACACAATATTTGCTGAAAGAAGTCAAGAGTGTTTGCACATTTCTTTCAAATAAAATTCTAGAGCTATCTAAACTTACCAAGAGACTTTTGAACAAAACATGTAGGTTATAAAGAAAATGAAGGGAGATATTAGATCAAAATTCATCTTACGGATTACCTCTGGGATGAAGTCATGGGAGGGATTCAACTTGGGAGGAAGAAAACTAAGGACTTCTAAAGTACTGGTAATATTTTATTTCTTAACTTTGTGCTACCAATAGGGATATTTATTTTATTTTTTTAAACTGAACCTAGGTGAATTTATAGACTCTTTGGTATGTATGAAGTGATTCTAAATAAAAAGTTTAAATATAAGTTTTCTAACAGTTGTTTTAGAATGGTGAACATCTTTAGAAATTGAATTATCAAAGAATATAAATTTTAAAGAAAATCATATTTGGCTCAAGAAGTCTGTATTTTAGTCTGAAGTTTAAAATTATATTTAAAATAATCCATCCTCCTATATTACTTTAATAGGTATTCTGTATCCTTAAACTACTTTCAGAATATTTTAGAATGGAAAAGGTGGATTGTTTTAAATGGATATATAATATAAGCCATGTCATACTGTTATTTTGTCAAAAGAGGGACTAGATAGTCAAAAAGTACGGTTTTCCCTTTTGGTCTTAAAAATATTTTTCTATGTTAACATTTATGTTTTATACACTGTGTATTACTGTCAGTGTATGTGTTGTAGATTGTAGTATGGTTATATATATTTCATATCAGCAAAAATGTTAAGAGAAATACTAGTTTACCATTTTACTTCTGAATAGATAGAAACTGTGTAGAAATTATTTAATTATTAAGGCATTGTTGTTTTTCAGTAAGTAGAAGTAATAAATAGAATCCAAGTCAACATCCCCTGGTTGCTAATACTTTTTGGATCAAATCTGGGAGAAAGAAGGGAAGGAAAGAGTAGGGAAGAAGGAAGGAGAAAAATAGTTTATTTTTGCTTTTTACCATACCACAACTCCCTCTAGTTTACTTGAGCAGGAAAAGTAGATTAACCATAGTAAAGAAAGAAAAAAAATGTTATCTTCATTTATTTTACCTTGACTTTTGAAAATATACATTGGTAATATGGACCAATAAATGTTCTGTTCTAATTTATAATGATGCATGAAACCATCATACTTCTCTTTAAAAAAGTAAAAGGAATATTTTTTGTGACACTATCCATTCTGCAGAAGCTTTGGGAGGTCAGTTCACATGTGAGGCACTACTCTTTTCCCAGGTGCCATTTTCTTCCTCTTCTCATCAGTCCTTTGAACACCTGGAAGGGGCTGGTTTCTCACTTCTTCTTCTGCTTGTCTGGAACTTTCCCTGAGCATTTTCCTCCATCCCGGGATGGCTTCTACCTTACCCCTTCCCTGGAGTTATAACGGGGAGTTGTCCATGAAGGAATTTAAGGGCTCAAGGAATAAAAATCACATCAGTTTAATGCTTTTATGTATTAAGCATTTATACTGAGACTTCAGCCCTAAATCATACGACAAATGTATTCAGTTTTGTTTTTTTTTTATTTCTATGATAATAAATTACCACAAACTTCTGGACTTAAACCAACACAAATTATATTATCTTACAATTATGTAGGTCAGAAGTCCAGGATATCCTCACCAGTCACCAAATACCATTCTAGACCAGCGGTTCCCAACATTTTTGGCACCAGGGACCAGTTTCATGGAAGACAATTTTCCCACAGTGGAGATGGTTCAGGCAGTAATGCAAGTGATGGGGAGCGGCAGATGAAGCTTCGCTAGATGGCCCTCCCCTCACCTCCTGCCGTGCGGCCCAGTTCCTAGCAGGTCCCGGACGGATACCGGTCCACGGCCTGAGGGTTGGGGGCCCCTGTTCCAGACAACTTTGACATGATTGATGGCTAGCTAGGGGGTTGCCCCTAAAATTCCTTCTGTATGCTGCTATGGGATTTCTCTTTCACCTAGTCTATCAGCAGAATACAGAGGAACTCAAGAGACTAGCAGGCTGTGCTCCTTGGAGGATCTAGAGAAGAATTCATTTCCTGCTCATTTTAAGATGTTGGCAAAATTCGGTTCCTTTTGGTTGTAGGATGTAGGTCCTCGTTTTCTTTTAAGAATGTCTAGAGGCCACAGCATTGCTTGATTTGTGACTTTCTCCTGCATCTTCCAGACTAGCAATGGTGGTTTAGGTCCTTCTCTGATTGCAGCTCTCTGACCCACTTTTCTTGAGTCATCATCCACTTTTAAGGACTCCTCTGACTACACTGAGCCCACCTAGATAATCTAGGATAATCTTCTCATCTCAAGGTTTTTATTAATCCCATCTGCAAAGTCCCTTTTGCTATGTAAGGTAAATGATTTACAGATTCTATGGATTATGACACAGACATCCTTTATGGTGGCAGAGGAGGAGTGGCCATTATTTTGACCACAAGGAAAATAACTGCTTAAGTGAGGAGTCTGTAAATCTACTTATGTGAATAAAAATTATTTTAAAATATCATGAAGACATTTTTCTTTTTTTTCCAGCAGTCATTATTTATAATTACATCAGAAGACCTAAAGCACAACTATATGCAAAGTTTCCTATGACTCTTGATCATTCATTCTATGCTAATTTTATAGCCCAATATGTTTCCCAATTGAATGTCAAGTTGAAAAATATGTAGTCAATTTATTATCATGAAATCCAGATGTGCAAACAATAGGCACCACTTAGGAGGGTGTGATTTTCAGAAACTTGAAGAATGGAGGCAGAGGTATGGATAGGTGAAGGATAAGCACTAAGTTTTTTTTTTCCCAGATTTTCCCATATTGATCATACTGTTTGTCTAAAAGACAGTCCTATAAGATCATACATACAATGCTATCTACATTGACTCGCAAAACAAAGGGCCAACCCAAGAAGATAGATGTGAATCAGCAGAAAAGAAGGCTGAATTAGATTAAAAAAAAAAGAATAATAATAACATGTGTCTATTCCTACCAATATCATTTGAGGGTAAGCTCCCCATCAGGTTCACTTCCTATTTTTATCATCCTTGTATACATAGCACTAAGCACAGTACCTGGCATATTGAACACATTAAATAAATATTAATTATCTTCAAATTAATAGTTTTAATTAGAATTAAACAATATTTATAAAATTTTTACGTGTAAGATACAGTGATAAAAGTCCCTCATGTTTCCATTGTTCTCTATACTTTTCAGAGCTTTTTAAATGAATTATTTACCTAATAATGATATGAGGAACATTGATAAGACCTGGTAGTTAAGGCGAAAACTTGGCGTCAAGAAAAATGAGAGAACTTTGTCCTCTACTATTCGTGTAATATTAAATCCTTGTCATGTAACTGGCTTGTTGGTGGGTTCGAAAAGTTGCTAGGCGTTTGCAGATGCCTGCTCCCTTGGTTTGGTTAAAAACTCAGGGCTTGTGAACAGTAAAAATATTTTTAGAAAAAGTTACCTAGATAAATAAGCATCACTCCCATCTGCTGTAGCCCGTGTGACACTATTTAAGCAGGCAGTTACATGCTGAAGAGCAGGAAATAGGTTTTAACCTGGAGGTCTCGGTGCTTAGTGCAGCTTCTCAGATAAAATACTAAGTGAATACAGGAGAAAATGAGAAACCTGCAGCATTATGGTAGCAGAGAAATTTGAGCTCCTACTGTGACCCAGGTCCTGAGCCACACTCTGCAAGGTTTCATTTGATCCTCATCCAGCATAAGAGGTTGTGGGATCTTAGTTCCCAGACCAGGGATCGAACCCGGGCCCTTGGCAGTGAGAGCACAGAGTCCTAACCACGGACTGCCAGGGAATTCCTTCAAAGGACAGTACAATCTTAAGCAAAGGTAATGTCGTTTCTCTAGTGCTTCAATCAGCCTGGGAAGAGTCTGCTCATCACTGATATCCAAAATTTCGCAGGATGGCAAAGGTGGAAAACTCTGCAAAACCACTTCTGAAACCAGCGGTTCTGTACTGAGTTATTAAAAATAATAAAAAGTTACACAGGAGAGAAAGAGTTATTCAAACAAGTTTAATACTGTGATAAGAGTCCCAGTCCAGTTAACATTGTACCTTGTTGGGTTGTCATAATACTTCCTTAAAAACATGTTATAAAGAAGGAAAAATGAAAAAAAGTTATAGTATATAATAAAAGAAATGTCATATAAAAAAATCCTTGTCAATCAGACAGTACTTAACTATAGGTTTTTGAAAGACTGAAAGACTGAAAATGTCTTTTAATTCCAAGGCCAGTGTATATTATGCATTCACAGCTCTTGGACCTCTTCTGTTAGGATTTTGACTTGATAGCACCAAGTGATGGCAATAACAAATCAAATTAAAATGTTTCTTTTTAAAGAGATAATTTATGGAACATACAAACTGTAAGGCCTCCTGTAGGATTTTTTTAACTTTATTTTAATAATGAAGTATTTTTTTTCCAAGCAATATTTGAGTACATATAACAAACATAGACCATCACATACAAAGCTTCTCTAGGTAAAATCTGAGTGAAGACCTGAGAGACACACTTACCCCACATTCAGTCTTGGCATCAGCATCCTTTTCTCTCTTTCCTTCCCCAGGAGAAGCATTCTAAGGGAGAAGTTGGGGAAAACCGCTGACCTAGTGCAATCTTCCTCAATTAACAGAGGAATACACTCAAATCTGAAGAGGAGAAAGGGACTTACCCAAACTAAACATTCAGCAGATTGTTATGCTGATAAGACCTGGCTTTTCATCTGGACTATTTGATTTTGGATAAGTTATTTAATTTCTCTAAGCCTAAGCTACCTCAACAGATGTTGAATAGATAAGAGATGGTGTCTAATGCATAGTGGGTGCTGATGAACGAGAACTATCACAGTTATTCCAACTCCAGAAGAAAGCCCCCAGATCTGCATGAAATAAAAGAGCAAAACTAATGATTGATAACTTGGACTTTAGCTTAAAAATGTTCTTTTTCGCTTGTTTCAGGAAAGTAGTAGATCATCCAAAAAGGCGATTTGGTATCCCCATGGATCGGATTGGTAGAAACCGGCTTTCAAATTCCAGAGGCTAATTGATTCCAATCGTGAGTATAATTTGAAGAAATATAATACCTGCAGACTTTGATTAACATTTCACAATGGGCTAACTGATCCATCTTGGTTTGTAAATCCCTCTTTTGATTCCTTAGCTTATAAATATGCTTTTTCAAACATTTCTGTACTTTATTAGTATGTAGATACTAAATAATTTAAATGACATTAAAAAAGATCATTCCTAGACCTACTTCACCCTAAAATAAAAGATTTAGTTATTCTTACAGACTTCTATGTAATTATTGAATATTAATATGCAAAGATTAAAATTCTAATAAACAATAAATCACTTCCATAAATATAAATAAATGTGTAGCAATCCCTCTACTATGAAGAAGACACATTCTAGTGACACTCACAATTTTGTGGCTAATAACTACATTACCAGAATTATCATCATGAACACAGGAGAGAGAATGGTGTCCCAGAAAGCATATTAGCCAAGGAATCAGGACATATAATCCAAATCCTGGTTCTGTCATTCATTATCTCATTTCTATTAAGACATCTTATTTCTCTACAGCTTGTATGTTTAGATAATAACATAAGGGTATTGTAGAAATTAAATTAGATTCTTGTACTAGTCCCAGAATGTATTGGACACACAATACGTGCAAGTGATAACAGCTTATATTACAGTTCTGAAAGTTAACTCCGTGCTGAGTCCTACACTAGTGCTATACATGCATTGTTTAATTTACTCATCATGTTCCATAAAGTAAGTACTGTTACTATCCCAACATCTTGAGAAGCAGTACAGTATAAGGGGTAAAAGTGCCAGGTAGAGAGGTCAGACTTTTTGGGTCAAATCCCAGATCATCTATCTGTTAGCTGTGGCAACTTTCTTAAAGTCTAAAAACCTCTTTCATAAAATGAGGATAAAAATAATTTCTATCACAATGCATTGTCCTGAAGATAAATGAATTGATATACATTAAGCACTTAGAATTGTGCCTGACATGTGTTAAGCACTCAATAGTTATTATATTATACAAATAAGTGGAAAGCTTAGATATATTAATTAATCCACAATGTCACATAGCTAGTAATTGATACAAGTATAATTCAATCCCAGAAAGCTTAAATTGTAAGCTTATATTTTAAACAATATATTTAATCACACATATTATATGTTTTAAACACTGAATATTTGTTGCATATAAAATCTAGGCAATGTATTTTCTCCCAATAGGGTTTACAGAGGGTGCATTCTTCCTTGCAAATAGATAAGACAACCCATAACTGCTTTGACAATTTCAGGCTACAGAGAGAGAACTCTGCTTTCTGCTTTTCTCAAGATAATCCTCAGACCAGTGATGCCCCAAAAGCATCACGTTAGCCTTGATCCTCTTTTAATTTGTCATGTCATTTTTTTCTCCTCATCAAATACTCTCAACCACAATGAAAAATCAATATCTTACCTCGACTTTCTCATTCTCAGAATGATTTATTTAAAATAAATATTTTTCTCTGTGGAGTCGTTGATCAATGCAGTTAAGAAGTTACTGAGGGCTTCCCTGCTGGCACAGTGGTTGGGAGTCCACCTGCCAATGCAGGGGACATGGGTTCTTGCCCCGGTTTGGGAGGATCCCACATGCCAAGGGTGCAGCTGGGCCCGTGAGCCATGGCCGATGGACCTGTGCGTCCGGAGCCTGTGCTCCACAGCGGGAGGGGCCACAGCAGTGAGGGGCCCGCGTACCACAAAATAAATAAATAAATAAATAAATAAATAAATAAATAAATAAATAAATAAAATAAAAGAAGTTACTGAATGTCCATAAATACAGGAGGACTTACTGAATACAGCCAATATCACTGCCTTTTGAGCAGCACCATCTTCAAAACTCAGACTGAACTGTCTTTATATCTAGAGATATACCAAGTATGGTCACTCTTGGGGCTGTTAACAATCACCATATTATATTTGAGTAGGAAATAACTGCTATCAAAAATCAAGTAACTCCTTGAAATTCGGGCCACAATCCTGTAGTTTCTTGAAGTATTGAGAACGTTATGACACTGAGGTTAAAATAATTAAGTTCAGCTGGTTTCCACATGTATCCTATCATCTTTGCAACCCTTGATTATCACCCATTTTAGTATTTCTGAATTCAACCAAAACAGGTTATGATTAAAAAAATCATACAAGAGACTCATTTTTCATATATATATATATATATATATATATATATATATATATATATATTTTTTTTTTTTTTTTTTTTTTTTTTTTTTTTTTGCGGTATGCAGGCCTCTCACTGTTGTGGCCTCTCCCGTTGTGGAGCACAGGCTCCAGACACACAGGCTCAGCGGCCATGGCTCACGGGCCCAGCCACTCCACGGCATGTGGGATCCTCCCCGACCGGGGCAAGAACCCGTGTGCCCTGCATCCGCAGGCGGACTCTCAACCCCTGCGCCACCAGGGAAGCCCCTCCTATAAATTTTTATATGAAGTTTTAGACCATGAAAACTCCAGACAGCTACTAAACTATGAAAAGGCCATTGAATTAACATGTTTTCTGAATCACTGTTGAGTGAAATCCAAATTAGTATATTATGTCCTTCACTTAACAGACTTTACAGAGTATCATGACAATCACTGTCCTTATTATTATAACCTCAAGAGAGTAGTATCACAAAAAAATATGATTAGAAAAGAACTTAATATCACATATTTTCTCTTCCTTTTTCAATCATTGCTCAACCATCGTTTCTATTCCTTACTTCCTGCTACTATCACCAAAATTTCTCAGACATTTTTTGACTTCCTCATGTGAAGTTTCATGTTTTATATTTATAAATAATAAAGGCCATCAAAATATATTTCTGATTTACATTCAACTTTTCAAAATTATTTTTGCTATGTTATTTCTTATTGTCACAATATTTCCTTGAATTAAACAGATGTAATATGTGAATCATTTAATAGATAACTTGAGCTATTAAATAGTGTTCACATAATCATGCAGCTAAATCTTTTGAGATTAAAGAACATAAAGTCTCATTTAATCTAAATCTTCTTTTTTTTTTTTTTAACGAATGAGAACATGGGCTTTGAGAGAAAATTGAATTACCCCAAATTTTACAGACTTTTGGACAAAGCAAGAACCAGGACCCAGTCTCTGGACTTCTAAGCCAACATTCTCTTCATGACCTATAAGGCCTGTGTGCTAAATTGTTATTGCCAACTTCACTGATTAACCATTTCTTAAGGAAACTGAAACCATATCTCAGACTTTATGAAAATCTTTGTTTCACTTCTGTGGGAGTTGACGTACACTCATTTGGAGCAATTTTATTTGTGGGTTTTCACCTTCTGGGTTTCAATATAAGTCTTCACACTAAAAACGAAACTGGTAGTAATCATGGAAGTTTTTCTTGGTTTGAAATCAAGTCTAGATATAGCTGCTGTGTGTTACTTAGTTTCCAGAACAAATGCTAATCTCTTCCCTGATAGGCATTTTGGAAAGGAAGATAATCTGATTTTTACACAATGTCCTCCTCAGATCATTAATGTATTGGACCCAAGTTTTGAGTTTTTAATAGGCTTCAGTTCTAAGCAACTTGAATTAAGATTGGTAAAGTTTCATAACGTCTCTAGATGCAATTAACAAGTTCTAGGTCACTGCCATTGAAATCAGGATGCCCACTTGATGAAATGTGATAGAAGTATGAACATTAATTGTGCTACCCCGGCTGCCACATGCCTTAAGACTTTTAATAATGTGAGGCAAATGTTGCTGTATTATACTGACAATTTTTATTTTAGAACAGTATTGACACATTATCATTCAGATAAATTAATGTAACTCTCAAATAACAGAAATACTGTGTTTAAATACTAGTATATGGTTGGACCCTTTAAAAAGAGCAAGATGTACAATAATTATCAACATGTTAATATAACAATAGAAGTAGTAATCAGATTTTCTTTATCTTTCACTTGTCATGGCAACATCCTTTGAACCAAGACTGAAAACTCAAAATAAATAGAGGTACCGGAAGAATGGAAGTGTGGTTTCAGCATAAGCGCCTAGCTGTTACATTAAAAATATCCTTTTTTAATAAATTTTGATCTGAAATTATCATTCTTCATTATTGTCTCTGCAATAAAAATATGGTGCATAAGTAGAAGTTATAATGAAACCTCATGTAATTAGAGTTTTAGCTCTTCTCCACTGAAGTTGATGAGTTTCCCCTTATCTACAGAGTTCACATTAGTTTAACATTTTCAACTTTCATTTTTGCAGACACAAATTCCTGGGGTGAACTGTCACAGAAATATGGAAGATGCTGCGGTGAAGTTCTTCACACTCCTTAATGAGTAAACTTATAAGGAACCTTCTGTAATCCTTTCCAGAGATTTAACTTCAGTCCATCACATCACAGTATTGTTGTAACTTCAATTAAATTGTGCAGATAATTTCAATGTATGGATATATTTTAAATATATATTTTAGTTATTCATGAACGGTTACTTGGCCCCAAACCTTACTTTTCTAAGAAACACAATACAGTAAAACGCTTTCTATGTGCATTTACCATTTACATATATTACTGAAGAATAATAACTGAAGACTGATTTCTTTCAGTAAAATTTAGGTTCAATCCATTTGTTCATCATTGGGGAACAAGGAAAGACAATGCTGTATAGTTTCTCTTGAAGTTTTACTTCTCTCATATCCTTTGTCTGTGAGGCTCTTGAGTAATGATTATGAAACTAGGCTTCTCTTATATTCAAATGTCAATCCGGTTCAACCAAATAAAACACAGTCCCAGTTCCAGAAACAAGAGAAAAATGTCTCTGAGCAGAAAAAAACAGCAGTAATTAAGCCCATAAACTTTATTCTCCCAATGAACTGAGAAACACTACAGGTCAGAGTACATTGACTTAGAACTAGGAAATAAAGGATATTACTCATTTGCCAAGTTTGGCTATCTCATGTCCCCTAACAACTTTCCATTTCTCTAAATTACAACTTATAGTTAATTAAGAGTAGTGTTGACTGATTATGAGAAAAACTACACACAGAAATAACAGATGAAAGTATGGGGAAGTCAAAGAATCACCAAGTAGGAAACCACCAAAGCACTTGGGGCCAGTTAAGTTCACCTAATTGTTGCACAGCATATTTTAGCACATTACAATAAACAGTCTTTTTCTTTTTAATCACTCATCTAAGAATCCATTTAATTTGTTTCATATACTGTGTTTAATAAAGCATTGAAGAATATATGAGAATGATTTCTTTAAAAAGATTCAAATTATTATTATTATTATTATTTTCCGGTACGCGGGCCCTCACTATTGTGGCCTCTCCCGTTGTGGAGCACAGGCTCCGGACGCGCAGGCTAAGCGGCCATGGCTCACTGGCTCAGCCGCTCTGCGGCATGTGGGATCTTCCTGGACCAGGGCACGAACCCGCGTCCCCTGCATCGGTAGGCAGACTCTCAACCACTGCACCACCAGGGAAGCCCTCAAATTATTTTTAATTGGCCTATGAAAGCATAAGTTTTGGTATTCTGGAAAGCTCATCTCTCAGCAAAACTGTGTTGTTCTTGTAATTTAGATGCATAAGCTCATTGTGCATTGGATATGCTTTCAAAACATAAAGATAACTTATTCCTTGGACCAGAGGTTTAGCATAAGTCAGCAGAAATTTAAAAACCTTCTGAAAACACTTCTTTAAACCCTAGTAATCACTGTCAAACAGACCTGATACGTGGGAAGAAAAATGTTCGGTCAGCAGAGCAAAGGTTTATTTTAGCCTAAAAAGGAAGACTGTGATGAGAAGGTATAGTCATATTAGAAGAAGAGAGAAATGGGTTGTTGTTGATCTTAACTAAAAATGAATTAATGTACGATCCAAAGAACAAAATAAACCCAGACATAGAGATGAACATATGCACTTAGAGTACAAAGTGGTTTTGTATATAATTTCTCCTTGAGGGGGGAAATTTTCTAACTGCTGAAAAACTTTAAGTTTAGGAAAAAACTGAAAATGAATGATTCTTTTAATTGTAATAGAGGAGCCTTAGCAAAGAGAACTGAATTTTGAGAAAGCTCACTGATTCTTCAATTTCTGTTCATAAACTTACATTAGAAAGTTAGTGGTACATGGACAGATATCCTGCAGGGCTCACAATTTGAAAGAATTATTTAAGTTATAATTGCTCTTGCCCACTTTTCCCAACTTTCTGACGAATTATAGAAATATGGCTAATTCCTTAGAAGCTCTTTCTTTCTTTTTTCTCCCCTTTGGATATTTGTCAGCTGCTAATCCAACTGGGTGCTGTTGCTTCACACTTTGACAAAAGGTATTAAAACCTACTTTAACCTAAATATTTCTCATGATAAAGATTTAAAGTTGGATTAAACAAATTGATTTCCTATCTTCTTTAATTTTTAAATTCAAAATTATGCTTATGGCCTCCATTTTAACTAAAGTAAGAAGTCACAGTGTATCGAATTATACTCTATTCTAATGTGTAATGCATTTGTCTCATAGCATATACACAAGACTTACATGAAGAAAAAAAGAAAAGTGTTTTCTCCACTTATAACTATTTTATTTCATATTTTAACTTTTACCACTACTTTATACAGAGTAGAAAATAAGTCAGCGGTATTCTAGTTTAAAATAAGGCATCCTTTTAACATAGCAGGAAATTTAAGACATAATTTCTGTTAAAAACATGACGAGTCATCTCATCTATTTGTATAACACATTGTATGTTACTAAATCCAGCTATATTTCATTGAAAGCCAGCAATTTAAAGGGACTTTTCATTTAGCTTCAAAGAAATAATTACTTTTTATTTTTCTTTGTTCCTGTAAAAAGCTTCATAGAGCAAACTGTGAATATGGATTTCTGAGTTCTGGCGTTAATTATATAACCAGTTTTTCAAGGGGGATATTAATTCCTGGCTACACACACACACACAAAATATCAGGAAAATTCTACCTTTAATCTACAGATATCTTTAGGGATTCAAACTTCTTAAAACAAATTATAAAAAGAAAACAAATTATAAAAAGATGACTTTCTCTAAAAGGAAGAAGTATCAAAACCTTTTTTGAATGACATTACCCCTAAAGTTTACAAATGCACAAATATTGTTCAACTGCTCCAAAGTTAATAAACGTGAGATGATGAAAACAGGAGTTTTGTTTTCTTTATGATAATATCATGTTTGTGTTCACAACAGGTGTAAATACGTGGGAACATTCAGACATTATTGAGCAACTAATATTTATGTACATTTAAGTGGCTCCTAACAAGTGTATTTAAAGCACTGCAGGCATGTTACTCAACTTGGTCAGTTTCATGTATTTTTAAATTTTTTTTTTAGCTTAAGCGATACTGTTCATTCTAGCTCATGAGATAGCCTTAGCTTTAAGCACCACACAATTAACATCATGTAGATAAACTGCATTTCCCCTGTTCTGTGATGTAAGGGAATGCTGGTAGGCTCACCTGGCCAGCTAGTCATTGATATTCTTTAATTATAAAGTTACTTCGACTATGCTTCTGTGCCACAACAGGTGGCAAACAAAGATGAAATTGGATTCCCAACCTTGAATTGATTAAATAAGTTTGCTCAGACGAGATGTAAGCAAGAGCAGTTTGATGTGAAGACATGGGGGAAAAAATGAAGGAAAATCCAATGAGTTTTTGTTTTGTTTTACTTAACGTTTTTTGTACACTGAGTCTAGTCTCTCACAGACGTGCTGAGAGGCTCAAATAATTTCTGATATTGTGGAGGAGGCAGAGATGAGAATTAAAGGACCAAAAGCAAATTGTTCTGTATGAGAATTTTCTTAATATCTATCTCTGAAACTTCTAATACATCTTTCTCCTAGAGTTTGATAAACAATAGATTTCTGCTTCCCAGTAATGTATTCATTTGGTTGTAATAGTCTCAGTGACAATTGTCCTAATGAACAGAAAAGAGATAGTAGCCAGCATAATCACAAAAAAGGGAAAGGACAATGATGCACATTTTCCATAAATTGAGACAATATAATTTAATTTTCCAAGACATTTTCTAAAATATTTTAAATAAATTTAATAAAATATAATTTCTCATATAAATTGGGACAATATAATTTAATTTTCCAAGACACTGTCTAAAATATTTTAATTGATAGCTCAACAGCCTAGTCATCTCTGGACAAAACTATATGTAGACAATGAATTTATGAAAAGCATATAATAGATACAGCACTCCCAACTTTAGGTCTACAAAGCCATTTGGATAGTCCCATGCCATTCAAAAGTGCAACTGATTTGTCATCATTATTCACAACATAAGTTTTAAGCATGTAATATCCTGGATAAGTTCTGCCACCATTTCTTTATGCTTGAACTAGTTACAATCTTTAAGCAGTAAAGTGAGTAGATAAATAATTTTGTCTAATGTTCTTATCTTTTTTTGGCATCCAGAGGAAAAACTTTAGACACAGTATTTCCAGAAGCAAGCTAAAAAATAAACAAAACAAAATCTTTATTAGGAATATTTTTGATAAAATGGTACATTTGAATAAAATAGTTTATGTATGCCTGAGTATGAGAGAAAGTTTTCTAAAACGAATGTTCAAATGGTAGTTATTAGCCTCATGTGGATCTTTAAATTAATTAAAATTAAATAAAATGTGAAAATTCAGCTTCTCTATCACACTAGCCAACTTTCAAGTGCTCAATAACGCCTAGTGGCCTGTAACTACCGTAATGGGCAGTGCAAATTAGAGAATGGTCAAATCATCAAAGAAAGTTCTATTGGACAGCACTGTTCTACATTATAATGCATATAACGCAGTTCAGAGAATACAGTAATACGCACCCTTCTATTTAAGAGTTGGGGTAAGTTAAGTCCCAAAGAGGAACTCACATAAGTAAAATCAGTGATAAATATGCTTCTATTTACTGGAGAAAAAAGAAGGAAGAAAATTTAAAGTTTACTTTGCAGACCAAAAAATGATATTTAACTAATTTGATCATCACATTGAGTCTTCACATTCTGATGATAAAGTGATGTTTCAGAAAAATCAAACCAATCTGAACAGCATTTTAATCTTCAAATGAATGAATGAGTCATTTTAAATCTTCTGTGGGTTGTTCCCAATCAATTGTCCAACTTATGTTAGCTTCATCTAATTAATTACAAATTTCTCTAATTTCCTTCAATCTAAATGGTTTATAAAATGAAGACCTTGGGGGAATAGGTCTTCAATTCACTATTGATTAATAGTATGCACAATAAAAAAGAGTTGAAAAACTCAGTAAAGACACTCTTTGCCATAAATGATAAAAGTCTATCTTCCTGCCTAGGTTTCTCTCCCTACCTCCACTCATTCTGTAAACTGTGACCCTAGTGCTCATCAGCGCAAACACATAGTGTTATGATAGCACTCAGAGTCTACTTTTCATTCCTAAAAGAGCCAGCGTTTTCTTTAAACAAAACCACATTCAAATCCTATGCAAGCAGAAGTTTATTTTCAGACAGTAAACTGAAGAACTTCGCCCTCTAATCCAATCTTCTTTTTATAGTATTTTGGAAAGTCCCTTTCTGTCCCTTTGGATATCTTTGAATATCTCAGTCTGGAAGGAAAAAGAAATCTACACATATCCCAGATTTATACCACAAGAGTAGCTCAATTAAGTATGCACTGGAACATAGTTTGGAAATTTTCTGGACCAGTTGAAGGGAAATTTCATGAATGGTATCCCCAGTAGAGCCAACTCCTCAATGCTTATTTATCATTTATTGTTTATGTGAAGGAAAACTCTAGCCAGCATTCTGGTGTCTCTTGATGTGTATCTGGTTCACTCTTGTAATCCCCATTTTTAGCATGATATTAGGTGTTGGACAGTTATATTTTTAATGAATGGAAGAATTTAGCAGCTGTTGGTCAACTATATATTAAATAATTAAACAAATTACAATAATTCACAGTAAATGTAAGATACTCTTGCTTTAAGCTGAATCTCTGAGTCCATTTTACCATTACACATTGTTATTTATGGTGGACTGTTTCTAGTTATGCCAATAAACACCACACTTCAGATATGATGTGGGTTGTTTTTGTCACCTAACCTGGGCATCTAATTCATATGTTTATCACCACAAATATTTACTTTGTTCCTACTACATACACATATGTTTTAATATCGCCTTGCTTAAAAACAAACAAACACAAAGCTTCCTTGACCCCCTCAAGCTACTCTAATATCCCAATTTTTACTACCCTGTAGAAAAAATTCCTCAAAAGAGTTGTCTGTTGTTAGTCATTTCTGTTGTTTTGTCATATTCTCTTTAACCATAAGTCCACCAGATAATTATTGTCAAAACCATTAAAACCCTTCGCATTGCTATTCAGATGGAAAATCTCAGTTCTCATTTTACTGGACCTATCTTAGCATTAGAACAGCTGAACTATGTCTTCTGGAAACAATTTTTTTATCTGACTTCCAAGGCATCTTTTTCTTTGTCACCTTTTTCCATGGTAGCTGATCCTCCTCAGCCTCCTTTGCTAATTCTCTCTCATCTGCCCAGTCTCTAACCTTGGTGTGGCCTGGGACTTGGCCTTGGATGTCTTCTGTTTTATATCTGTCTAGAGTGATTCCCTAGACAGTCTCATCACAATACCTAGCAATAGTGATATGCAGATAACTGTCAAATTTAGATCTTCAATCTGGGCTACTTCCCTAAACTCAAATTTATATACTCAGTGGTTTACGTAAATCATTACTGGGAAGATTTTGTTATACATGTCATAACAAGCTCAAAATATCTATGGTAGAGGTAGGATTCTCCAACTGTTCCTTGCATTTCTCCACATTCCCCAGGGGCTTCCCCAACCCCGCTAAGTTAACTTGAGATCATGTGCCTAATTTTGTCAGGTAAGGGTGCATTTACCTCCATGTTTTTCCTATCCTGCTACAAGGACACACGGTGCAGGGACAAAGTGAAGGAAAATAACCAAGGTACCTAAGGCTTCATGTAAATACAAAATAAATCTTAAACCAAGTCACACCACTGAGATTATAAGGTTATTTTGTTGATGTGTTTTGCCTAATTTATCCCAAAATACACTTTGAAAACTTGAAGGAGGGTGGTACTCTAAGAAGAACCTAAGTTATGGCACAGTCTCAGCAGTTGATTAATGGCAGACAAGGAAATTGATATCATAGGCTGGAAACAGGAAGAGCCATTTTACATAGAAGCATAGTATGTGGTAAAACTGACATCTGCAACAGTTCAGGTTCAGATTGTTCTCCTCTTGAATTTCTAGAAGAAAAACTAGGAAAACAGAATATTGGCAGTATTTTTAAGTTGCTGTTGGATACACTTAGCCAGGTATTGCAAGAAATAGTGAGCTTAAGAAGAAAATGGTATCTTTGCAAATAAATAAAAAGAAATAGAGATAGTTCAGAAATACAAGATCTTGAAATATTGCAAGAGCTGTTTCTGGATCCCAAAACTATAAAATGGAATTTAAAATGACTCTAAGTGAGGGATGCCAGGTAAATGTCAATTGGAATAAGGAGCTCAGGGCACAAATCAGATTATATGTATAGCCTTCAAAGTATGTTCCAGATGTCTTCAAGGCAACTCAGTTGGGGATGAGAAGGCAAAAGAGTTAAAATTGTTTAAAAAAGATTGTGTGTAGCAAATAGCTGAGAAACTTTCTAAATTGTTACAAGAACACCATTGGCAAAGAAACCATAAACCCTAGAATAAAAAAATGTTTTTGACACTTTAAGACTAAATAAACCTTGGGCCTCCAAATTTGTGAGAGTAGGAGGAGACCTGAGAAAACTGTGCAATCCTCAAGAAGGGAATATTCCCCAAGGAGCCCATATGATGTGTCCAGGGATGAAAATGAAAAAGCCAAAAAAGCAAAAACCTCAGAAAGGGTGAAGCCAGGGGAAATAACACAGTGGACAAAGCACTCCACCTATACACTGGCAGGTCCTAATGAAGAAACCATTCTCCATCTCCAGGGTAAGAAACTTTTATAATATTTGCCCAGTGAGATTTCAGAATTGCTGGAGGCCAGCATTCTTGATGTTGTGTGTCTCTTGTTCTTTTCCTTTGTGAATAAGATTATTGATTGTGATAATCCAGTCCCTGTTCCAATTATTGAATTTTGTCCTTTTAGCTGATAGGTCTGTGAATGAAGAGGAGACACATTGTATTTGACAAAGATTAGTATCTCCTGGAGGGCTTATTCTTTGTTCTGGGTGCAGCAGTGAAAGGAGTTTGGAGTTGTCTCTAATGTGAGACGGTTGAGTATAGCCTATGTGGTTAAGAAAAGATCAAAGGAAGGGCTTCCTTGGTGGCGCAGTGGTTGAGAGTCCGCCTGCCGATGCAGGGAACACGGGTTCGTGCCCCGATCTGGGAAGATCCCACATGCCACGGAGCGGCTGGGCCCGTGAGCCATGGCTGCTGAGCCTGCACATCCGAAGCCTGTGCTCCGCAACAGGAGAGGCCACAACAGTCAGAGGCCCACATACCGCAAAAAAAAAAAAAAAAAAAAAAAAAAGATCAAAACAAAGGATTGACTGTGGTTGAGGCAGTACTCTCCAAGTACTGTACGTGCTTTCTAACATTTATTAGCCTGTCTTGCCAATATTTTGGTGGCAGCCCAAGTGATTAATTCTAGGCAATGGACTTCAGTAGAAGTGAAACATGTCACCAAACTGAGTTCTGAACTGAGGCAGTTGAGAGCTGAGATGCATCCTCTATCCTTTCCTGTGTCTTGGTAATCTTGGAGGTAGTCAAGCTACAGCAATAATCTAGACGATATAGCCACAAAATAGAAGAGGGTTGTACTATGTGCATTGAACTTTATGATTGGATTTTATTATATCAGGTCTCTGAGATTTAGATTATAATTGGTAACACATCACAGCCTAGGCTATACTAACTATGGAAAGGTCCAACAAATCTCTATTTCAACTCTTTTCTACCACCAAACTTACCTCGCTTATTAGGATGGGAAGAAGATAGACCACCTATAGCATAAGACATCTCAGCATCCTTTGCCTCCATGAGCTGCTCTTTCAGTTTTTCCAACTGTTAAAAATCAAATATGAAGTATTAATCTTTAATAACAGCAATGTTTTTTTCTATTGAAGAAGAAGAAATATAGACAAAGAAAGGGAGAAGGAAAGATGGGAGAAAGGAAGGAGGAAAAAGGAAATAAAAGGAAATAAAAGTAACAAATGAAAATAAACAAAAAGAATTAAATAGAAAAATATAACGAAACTTGCATTTAGAAACTGGCTGGGAAAGGTCCATGACTTAACAGGTGATCAGGAACAAACCGGCTTATGGTGAAGGAAGTCAAGTCTGAGTGTTCATTAATGGGGAGCCTATAAACACAACCTGTGTAGCTGGTCTTGATATTAAATCACCTATAATGACCAGTCCTTTTCAAGGAGTTCCAAAGAGTTATGTGAATGTTTGGATTTCCTGAAAAATTTGTCCCTTCTAGCAGTAAGTGAGAAGTATTTTGATGCCCTAGGATTTCCACCCAGAGTGTAAGCCATGTTAATTTTTAGCAAGCTCATTGATTGCCTAAGCCCTAAAGACCTAATTCTATCAAAATAGAACTCAGCCTGAGCTACTGCATGTGTCTGTGTCCTGGATACTAAGAATTGATGGGGCATAACTCTCTCTCACAAACAGCCATACAGTTTGTATAATAGTGGATTTGCATGCAGTTGTGTTTGAGAGAGTTAAGAAATCATCTAATCCAATGATTTTCCAATTTTCTTCATAGCAAGGAGTCAGGAGATAAGGTTGCTAAGGGGCTTTCTGTACCGAGGCCAAATGCAGGTCAAGAAAGAAGCACTTCGGGACCTTCCTTCACCAAACTAGCTGTTTCAAACAGAGCAGCTCCACTTTTATATATTTCATTTACTGAGACCACATACAATTTTGTTTAGAAAAAAATTTTCACTTTAAAAAATAATAATAACTTTTGAAAACCACCAATCTAGTTATAGCCTCCTATTTTACAGATGAGGAGATTAAGGTCCAGAGAAGTTTAATTCTTCCATGGTCTCATAGGTAATTGGAGAGCTGGGTCTAGAATCCAGATTTCTAGACATTTTATCCCATGATCACTTCAGTTATGGCTCTGTTCTGTTTTCTTTATTTTTTAGTAGAATTTGATTATTTTTTTCCTAGCGAATTACTTCACTCTTCCTCTAGCAGGAATAAAGGTTTTATAATAGAGTATTAATAATTTTAACAACTATTATGTCAAAAGAAAGTGTCTTTTGGTTATTATTAAAATTGAAGTTTTAAGTATTTCACATTCTCACCTGGTTAAGTTCTTCCAATTTGTTAGCCAGCTCTATATCTGCAAGACACATTTATCATATGAAAAATGTACATTGCAAGTAATATTTAATTCATTTCAGGTCATACATTCAAGGAAGACAAAGGTCTTTTTTGTATGATTTGAGATCACCCACCTGTCCCTAATATAAAGGTCCAAGCATTTTTTCAATGTCTGTAATATTGAAATGTAATCAGTAATGTAATGAGCAAATACCTAATTTCTATCAATAAGCACAGAGTTTTTAAAAATAGACCATAGTTCTAACAAGGACTAGTATTTAGAAATAAGCTATTTAACTGACATGGGGAAATTCTCATGAAATGATATTCAGTAAAAAAAGCAGGACACAAGTATTTTCTATGTAATTCAATCAAGAAGGAAATTTCCAGAAATGTTAATATCAACTCCCTCTGGGTTTTACAATTTGAGTATAGCCTATATATATATATATATATATATATATATATATATATATATATATATATATATATATATATATAATTCTGTTCATTTTCTTTAATAAAAATATCTTATTAATTTTAAAATCCTGTATTTTAAAGTATTTATTAAGGTATTGTTTTAACTGGTACACTGTCCCATGAATAGACAATATTTTTATAAGAACAGATGTTTTCTCAGAGGGTACCACATTATCATATTGTCACACTGTCTCTCAGGTTAGACTTGCTAAGTTTCTGACAATATTTGTCATTTCTTGGAGACCAGTCTGTTGCATAATTCTAAATCATATTCTCCTGTTCTGCAAAGAAAAAAAATCTCAGTTGGTATAGCCTAAATTTCCCAATGGTTTCTATTCCAATGATTTCCCAAATTGAAAGAATTTGATTGCAAAAAAAAGTGCTAACTTAACTGCCACAAAACCACAGTTAACTTGAGAAATTTTTAGTGGAAACCTGTTTTGAAACATTTAGTGATATTCTTGAAGCATTTAGTAAAAAATAATATTAACCGTACCAGTGGGAGTTGCTTAGGTGAGAGGAAAATACGACTAAAGATAACTATTGTGTAACTAGATAGTTACTGATCTCATTAGGACTCTCAAACTGAACAAAATAAGATTTTAATATTTTTTAATAACGCCATTGCTTTTAGCGTGAATACGAGATAAGAAAGACATTTAAGCCTTCAATGCAGCATTAAAATTAGTAATTATTATTTTATTTAATATAAATTAACATGTAGAAAGAACAGATCAGAAGATGGAATAAATAAAGTTTGAGTTTATTCTTAACTCACCAATGTTGGAAGGTCTTTGGAGATCAAAATTTTTATTCAGTAGAGCCAGCAATAGTTCTTCACGATCTGTATCTTCTTTATCTGGAAACAATTCATTTCCTGTAATAATTACCTCAATGTAGTGAAATCTCCATTTTCAGTCTGTGTCACTGAACATGTTTCTGATTAAATACGTTTTACAGGTAACTATAATCACTATCAATCACTATATGCACTATCAATGTGTATACTCACCAATAAAATGTGTATAGAGAGAGGTGTGTAATCCAAAAAGATGGGCTGTTTTAACAATCGTTGAATGTATGTGAACACTCAAAGAGAGATTGTGAGAGAGAGAGGGAGGCAGAGATAGAGAATATACCTGGAAGGTTACAGAGTAAATTTTACCTGTAATTATTTCTGGGTTAGTAGAATTACAGGTAAATTTTACTTTCTGTTTTTTCATCTGCATTTTAAAAAAATTTTCTACTATTGTGTTTAACATAAGAAATATGAATTAAAAGTTGTTTTTAAAAGAAAAAATAACATTTGATTTTGAGATTTTATTTGATACACATTAAAATATGAGCCTTTTTGTGTTCTGGGAATTGTCTTTGAATCATCCAAGGCAACCCTGTGGAAGAGGTAAGACAGTGCCTACTTTTTCCATATTGATATCTTTCCATCTTTGTCCATTTACCTCCCAGCCTACTCATTGGTCAGATGCCCAGCTATTTCAGCACTCTAAAAACAGAAAAATCAACCAAATTTTCATAAATACTTTAATTATGGAGCAGAAGTCAGGACAATAGACTTTATTCAAGCTATAAAAAATGAAGAGTCAACAAGATTTTAATGCAAACAAAATAATAATTAGTGTGTTATAAACAAAATGAACTTTGTGAGGTGGCCTAAAAAATCAAACCTTTATGGTACAATTTCTATAGGATCATTCTTCCCTCCATCTCCTCATAATAACTGATATTGTGTGGACAAAAGGTAGATTAGTGAGTTTAAAATTTAAGAGTGGGTATATTGTGGTTTCAGTTAGAGAAATGGCTCATAATTTAGCTAGATTCTTCCTTTAAATTGTTTCTCTTTCCCTGTGTCTACAAAATGTCAACTAATGAACTCAAGAAACTAAGTGGCTAATTAAAGGAATGAAAGCTTTGCTGAGAAAGAAAATAAATGACTTGGGGTAGGTGGCAGCATCAAAATTTTCTGCATTGACCAAAAACACTTATTGTTGCTCAATTTCCTCAATTTCAAAGTTCCTCAATTTCTATTACTTCACAGACATAGAAATTATTTGTGAAATTCTGGGGTTTTTTTTCTTTGAGTAGTTAAAATAATAGACTATCAATGGAATTTTTGCTTAACATCAATTAAACAAGGACCCTTGGAGATAATTTAGTTTAAGAGAAAGACATGACTATGCAATAGTGTAGTAATTTTTTATTATAGCTGTTCATTAAAATGTTAAATTACAATCTTTAAAATGCTTTAATTGAAAAAAATAAGGAACATTGTGTAGCCAGGTGATAATGATTATTTTTTTCAGAAAGAGAACTGTGATAAAAGAAACAGATTCATTGCCTTCAGTTTAGGGAATTTATAAGACTAGAAGGAAGGTAACTAGAAAAGTGATGATCTGAAGCTTTTGTTTGCTTAATTTACAGCCCACTTCTCTGCATATTTAAGTGGAACATTTTTTAAAAAGACAATTAATGTATTTACCATTCTCTACCAGTTTGGTTTCTAGTAATTACACCTGAATGACTGTCCTAAAAAAATTCTTGTCACTAACTTTTAAGAAAACCACCTTTTGTAAGAATCTCTGAGGAAAAAGTTTTTTCAAGAAATTAAATTTTTTTTATTTCTAAAGTTAAGTAATATATTGCCTAAGAAAAATAACAAATAAGTCTTATTTCTTCTTTTTATTTTTAGTATTAAAACACATACAGCTTTAAAAGAAAAAAATGCATGTACTTTTCATCTTTCTTTGCACTAAAAGTTAGTGTTGATAAAGGAGATGTTTGAATAAAAAAATACTCAAGTGCAGATACCCCTTTAGCACAAATGATGGCAAAGTTGTTCAGACATGAGAGAGTCATTATTTTTGCAAATACACAGGAAAAAACTGATTGATTACTACTTGAGATACTGAAGCTTAAAAGACAGTTGTCTCCTGCTTGTCATTTGAATGTGAAGATTTTTAAGGGATATAGACAAGAAACTTTACCAGAAAGAAACCTGGAAACCCCTCAAATGATAATATACCAAAAAAATTAAATTGCTGTATCCTTTCTGGTCACAATATTCATTCCTCCACCTTTTGTGGTAGGAAGTTTGCCCAGTTTCAAGCTTATCCACTGAGGCAGGCTTTCGTATGGCCCCAAGCAAATGAAAGCTGGCAGGTTGTGCTGTTGGTCTTGCATGGTGTCTAACACAGAGGATGGCGACCCCTCGGTGTTCTGTCAGCAGACAAATGCATATTTGAAAACAATGTGTTAAAAGACTAAAGTAAGTCAAACATTTTGAAAAATGTGTACATGGAGAGAAGCTCACTCTAATCATCGACAATTTAGATTAGAAAATAATTTTCCCAATAGCTAATCTTCTCCATTTATATATAATGAAACTGAGATCAAAGGGGGTCCCAGAAAGAAACCTTTCCTGTATGTTGCCAATGAAATATACATATCAATATGTGCTATTCTGGGATCAGAGTTGTTATCTAATTATAACCTAGCAAAATGTTTGAGTTGGATTTTACTGTATTTCATATACACATGATATCAGAAGTTACAGTTACCACTAACTAACATCCTAATATTGCAAAGTCCTTTATGAATGGCCAGATGTTTCCCTCTTCACACATATACACTGCATTAAGAAAACTGAAAATCCCATTATTTCACAGGAAAAACAATGAAGTCCTACCAAGTACAATGATTTTGACTGGCCAAAGACAAAATGTGAGTGCCATGGATAAAATCCAGAATCTTTCATTCCCAGGCTTGTATTTAAGTCTCAGGCTTGTATTTGTTTTTCAAAGGGAAAATCCCTATAAATAAATAACAAGGGTTTCTGCAATTTTATTTCCACTCTCAAAAGAACTGCTCTAATTTTCATTGACTTTTAAAAGCACATTTGAGGCAAAATGGTCTAGTAAAGTTGAATTAGATCTGAAAGGGGAAACTTAATCCGTTTTCTCAACCCAGTGTCGTGTAAACAAAATTTATTACATTCTGTCTTGGTTCCCCCAAGTAAGACAAAAGTAAAAGGCTATCTCCCTCTTCCTGACAAGGAGATCAGTTAGATGGTAGATCACCTCAGTTTCAAACTGGAAGAGATATTAAAGAGCAATATTTTTAAGTTACTATTTTTAAAATGTAAAGAAATATATAAAAGTTTCAATGAGGTTGTTTGCCTAATAAATCAGCATTTAATCTGGCTCCACTGATTCCCAGATTAAAAGCTATTTCCACTACAGAATGCACTGAAAATTTTAAAGAAAGATCAAGTTACCATATTACAAGAGCAGAAACTTATTTTCTCTAACTTTATTGTGGCATATGTTTGTAGACATCATAAATCAAATTATTTCATTTAACATAAGTACCCTAAGTATGTTAGAAATCTGATACAGTCAATGCGTAATGTGGCTGTTATCATCATCCTCCTGAAAGTACTATGTAAATTTCCCCATGCATTACTCTCCCCAAATCTCTTCACACACAAGTTTCCATCTTTTTTTAAATTATACAATTTTATTACAAAACAAAGTGAATAAACTGTGCTTAGATTAGTTGTCATGAGTTTGATGAACACTTTGAATTTTTTTTTTTACATCTTTATTGGAGTATAATTGCTTTACAATCGTGTGTTAGTTTCTGCTTTATAACAAAGTGAATCATTTATACATATACATATGTTCCCATATCTCTTCCCTGTTGCGTCTCCCTCCCTCTCACCCTCCCTATCCCACCTCTCTAGGTGGTCACAAAGCACCAAGCTGATCTCCCTGTGTCATGCGGCTGTGTTCTACTAGGAACCACTCTCCTTTCATAAGTAACTTATTAATAATCTCATTGGATGAAAATCTCATTTTTCTTTCCTCAAGATGTATTTTTGAAATATGCATAGCACTGTATCACTATTTACACATTCCCATCTTTGGTCATGGAATAGAAATAAGAAACAGATGCTCCTGGATTAGAAAAAAAGAATGTAGTTGAAATTAATTTAGTACAGTGTCAGTTGAAATTAATTTACTTGAGAAGAACAGCATCACAGATTACATGTAATTTAAAACAGCAACTACTGAAGGGCTGTTTGATGATTCAATCATATTGATGTTTAAAACATTATTGCCATAGTGGTAGAAAAATCAAAGCAATGAAAACAGGAAGATAAGGATTATTTACCCACCTGTAGGATTTTAGATTCGTATGTACATACCTTGGATAAAATATGGCAGCCCATGCACCGATTCTAAAAAGAACATTACAGATAAAGTTAAGAGTCCAAAACAAAGAGTGGTTGAGAGGATCTTGTTCATGTTAAAAATCTTCTGTGCTAGCAGAAAAACTGACTATCCAGGTCAAGACGAATATTTCAATGGCTTTGGAATGCTGCAGAGACCACGTTTAAAAGGTGGCAAATGTGCTTCAACTACAAATGATCTGGACAAAGAGAAAAAAAGCTTACAAAATGTGGTGCACCCTGTCAACATGATTCACTTACTTGGAGAAGTGACAGGTTTGCTACTCAGTCAATGACAAGAAGAACCCAATCAATATATCTCATACTTGCCCATTTCACTAAAAGCATGAATTCCTATGCATGCACACGCACTCAAACACATGCACAGCATAAAGCAAAGACTGGGACTAGAGACCTGTGGGTTAGCTTTTCATAAAAATGAAATGGGAACAATTCCCTTCATTTGGCTAATTTAGAGCCAGATAGGTCTTCCGGATAGTAATGTTATTTGCAAGCACCACTTCATTTTCAACCAACCCAATAGATTTGAGCTGCGAAGAGCTCAAATTTGAAATGAATCATAATGGGAACATTAACATCTCACTCTGTTGGAGAAGGATGGTTTCATTTTGCTGCAAGCAGCACTTTTAAAAATTAAGGCTGAATCTAATTAATTCAAAGTTGGCAAATGTCCCATCAATTACTCTCTCTAATACTTGCTTTAATTATGTTGGTTTTCTTTTTAAGTCAAGGTCTTTCAGTATATCTGTGGTTCCAATTTTATGGCTCCGAAGATGCAATAATGACCAATGGCCTTGGCATTTACTCCTTCTCCCAAGAGACTTAAGGTGTACTTGCTCTAAAACTGACTTGGTTCCACGTGCGTGAACTGCAGCACATGATAATGTTAAGGAGATGCAGTAAGCAAACTTTTCACCCACTGCTTTAATAAATTTTCTGAATAAAGTCTAAACTACTTAGTTTGATAGGTAGGACTGTTTTTTCTTCACAGACTCATTTTCCACTACATGTCTTTGTGCACAGCTATATTAGACTTCTAATTCCTGAACATATCCTGCACTTTCTACACTCCAGAGCTTTGCTGATATATTTCTGCATTAATGGACTCATCATCCCACCGCCATTTTACTTTCTCAGTTCTCAAGCCTCTGATCAAATGTCACCAACTCTGTTTAGTCTTCTGGATCTCTCTCTCTTCTTTTCCCTTATGGCCATAACATTTTTTTAAATTTTTATGGAAATATAGTTGATTTACAATGTTGTGTTAGTTTCAGGTGTACAGCAATGTGATTAAGTTATACATATATGTTATTTTTTAGATTCTTTTCCATTATAGGTTATTACAAGAGTATAGTTCCCCCTGCTACATATTTTTTTAAACTCCTTTGGACTGCTGCAACACTTTGTTGATAAATCTATCACAACTCAAAAATCCATTCTTTTTATTACAGTTATGCATTTACGTGTCTGCCTCCACTATTAAATTGTCAATACTTTGAGAGCAGTTATTGTTATAGTCATTTCTATTCCTATTTGCAAGTATCAGAGTGATTTAAAGGAAAAATCAGTGAAAACATAGTTGCTATGTGAATAAATAATAAATGAAATGTGTGGTAATTTAAAGACAAAATGGGATAATGCTCTTCAACGTTATAGCTAGTTATAAAGCTAAATAAGTGAATAGTTGCGACCCTTTAAATGTCTGTTTTTTCTTGAGCCTAAAAAGTTAAGAATAAACATTGTCTTTGAAACCTGATTTTAAAAGTTTATCATGTTTCTATCATTCAAATATACCTTGATGTTATCTATCATAGTTTATTCAGTAAGTTATTTAGATTAGCTTTTTGAACTATTTTCTAAAAACTATATCAATATGGAAAATGGTATATCAGTATCACTTGATGAACAAAGAATATACAAATGTGATGAAAAATAGTTACAAGTTAAATAGTAAAGAAAAAAGAAAAATCATATATAAAATATATAGATAATAAATCTGATAAATCTTATATAAAATATACTGATAAATTTAATAACCCAAAATGAAGAAAGACCTGATAATAAATTATTCAATGAAATTAGAAAGTTAAATATGAGTGAGCCAATATTAAAGACATGTTTAGCTCATGGTTCCTTAATTTTAAAAAATATATATTTTTAAATGTAAATAAGATTGTTCTGATTTTTTTTAATTTTGTTATATAGAACAAGGAACCCCATTTCTTATGAGGTTTGCCTTCTTAACAGAGGCAAAATAATTGGCTTGCCTTCTCTGATAGGGCTGGGTACTGACTTGTTTCTAAACAAACTTATATGTATGACTTTTGTTCCACAACGTTTGTTTCAGGAAATCTGATACAATCGTCTGAATCTTTTCTTCTGTTATATCTTAGTTGATGTTGGCAAGGTGATGAAAAATTAGTTCCTTTTTCATTATCATCCATTCACTGTGGGAAAAAACTTACAAAGTCCTTTCATTAAATTATTCATCCATTTCTCCCTAATAATCAAATTATTCTACTAAATTATTCTCATGAGTGTATAGCCAAATTAATTGTTCAAAGAAAAAAAATTTTCACTATTGATTGTATTGAATAGGTAAATGAAGTCAACATATTTGTTCCTGGAGCCACTAGTATGCACAGTAACATAGCAAGGTTATTGCTGCCATTCATTGAGCAATCATCCCATGTCAGGCCCTGTCCTAAGCACGTCACATACAGTATCTTATTTAATTCCCACCACAGTCCTTCAATAATTATGTAATTGTCATATTTCACTTTTTCCAGCAAAGGGAGAAAGTTGTGGAGACAAAAGTGATACCTAGACCTACCCACTGCAAAGCCACACTCTTAACCCAAGTTGTCTCTTGCCCACAAGTGGGGAAAAACAGAGATGAAAAGTCATTGATTGTGCCAATAACAGAGACCCCAATTTTAAGAAACTTATGACACTTTCACTTTGCATTTTCAAGAGCAATTTTTCATCACTTAAACTGTATTTCAAGTATAGCATATACATAACATTTCTATTTTGTCAGCAAAGACATTGTCAAGTTATAATTTACAGAAAGCTTTAAGATTTACGTACATTTTATCTATTTCTCATAATGAGTGACGGGAAGAGTCAGGGTCCATATGGTGACTCAAACACTTTTGAATACTTACTTTCTGACCCTATTAAAGTATTGGGCTCTCTTTCTAGTAAGTAGAAAAAATGAACAATTTCATTTTGACCTTTCTGACCCTGTTAGTTCTTGGTAAAATTCCTGACATATAGTTAAATGAGTGAATGAAAACAGCAGGCAGAAGGAAGAAGGCAAAAACAGAGACTTTGACATTCTGACAAGTGAGTACATGGATTTTTTTTAAGAGTTCAGAATTGGCTTTATTTGTCAAAATTAAATAGAAATGTCTATTCAAATACCTTGACAATATTTTAAATTGAGTTATTTGTCTTTTTATTCTTAAATTGTAAGACTTCTTTATATTTTGGATACTAGTTCCTTAACAGATATATACTTTGCAAACATATTTTGTATTCTGTCAAGTGGCTTTTCACTCTGTTGATAGTGTCCTTTGAAGCACAAAAGTTTTTATTTTGATAAAGTCCAACTTATCTATATTTTCTTTTATAGTTTTGTGTTTTGAGTATGGTATCTAAGAAACCATTGCCTGATCAAGAGTCATGGAGACTTATGACTATGGGTTCTTTTAGAGTTTTATAGTTCTAGCTCTAAAATGTAGGCATTTGACCCATTTTGCATTAAGTTTTGCATATGAGGTGAGCAAAATGTCCAGACTTATTCTTTTGCATGTGGACATCTAGTTGTCCCAGCACGGTTTGTTGAAATTTCCCCATTGAATGGTCTCATCATTTTGTCTAAACCAATTGACAATAAATATGTGGTTTTATTTCTGAATTCTTAATCCTATTTCATTATTCAATTTGTCTATCTTTATATTTATACTACATTGTCTTGACTAATGTAGCTTTGTAGTAAGATTTGAAATCAGGAAATGTGAGCCTTCCAACTTTTTTCTTTTTTTCCGGATCACTTGTATTTCTATATAAATTTTTGGATTAACTTGCCTATTTCTGTGAAAAAAGGCAACTAGGATTCTGATAGGAATTGCCTTGGATTTGTAGATCAGTTTAGGAAATATTGCTATCAAGTCTTTCAATCCATAAACAAAGGATATCTTTTGAACTATTTAGGTCTTTAATTACTTTCAAAGTTGTTTTGTAGTTTTCAGTGAACATCTTACACTAATTTATTCAATTTATTTCTACGTAGTTTATCTTTTTGTTGCTATAGTAAATGGAATTATTTTCTTAACTTAATATTTGCATTGTTCATTGCCAGAGTATAAAATACAATTGAGTATGTATAATGATCTTGTTTCTTGCAAACTTGCTGACCTCATTTATTAGCTCTAACATTTTTGTTTGTCTGTTTTGCAGATTGCTGCAGATTTTCTATTTAGAAGACTGTGTCATCCACAAATACAATTTTACTCTTTTCTTCCTAATCTAGGTGCCTTTATTCATTTCTCTTACCAATTGTTTTGGCTACAACCTTCGGTACAATGTTGAATAGAAATGGTGAGAGTAGATCTATTTATCTTGCTCCTGACCTTAGGTGGAAAAGTTTTCAATCTTTCACCTTTAAGTATGATCTTAGTTCTGGACTTTTTGTAGATGCCCTTTACCAGGTTGAAGAAAGTCCCTCAACTCTTAGTTTGTTGAGTGTTTTTATTGTAACAGAGTGTTGGATTCTGTCAAATGTTTTTTCTCATCTATTGAGATGATCATGTGGTTTTATTCTTTTTTTTTTTTTTTTTTTTGCAGTACACGGGCCTTTCACTGTTGTGGCCTCTCCCATTGTGGAGCACAAACTCCAGACGCGTAGCCTCAGTGGCCATGGCTCACGGGCCCAGCCGCTCCACAGCATGTGGGATCTTCCCAGAACAGGGCACGAACCCATGTCCCCTGCATCGGCAGGTGGACTCTCAACCACTGCACCACCAGGGAAGCCCTGGTTTTATTCTTTATTCAACTACTGTGGTGTATTACATTGATTGATTTTTGTGTGTCAAATGAAACTTGTATTCCTGGGGTAAATCCCATTTGTTCATAGTGTTTGATTCCTTTGAATATGTTACTAGATTCAGTTTGCTAGTATTTTATTGATGTTTTTTACAATTATATTTATAAGGCATATTGTTCTGTAATTTTCTTTTCTTGCTGTGTCATTGCCCACCTTTAGTATCAAGAAAACACTGGCTTCATAGAACTAATTGGGAAGTGTTCATTTATCTTTTAATTTTTTAAGACTTTCTGGAGGGAGGAGTCAAGATGACAGAATAGGAGGAGGCAAATTTGCCTCTCCTCACAAGTACATCAAGAATACATCTACAGATGGAACAGTTCTCACAGAGGACCTGCTGAACACTAGTGGAAGATCTCAGACACCTAAAAGTACAAGAAAAATTCCCACACAACTAGGTGGGATGAAAAAAAAAAAAAGGAAAAGAGGAAATGGGAAGCACCCCTGGTGGGGAAGTGAAGGTGAGGAGAGGTCCCCACACTCAGAAAAGCCCATTCACAGCAGGGAATTCAGCTGGGACAACAAAGAACCTTCAGGGGATTGGAGAGGAATGCAGCAACCGGTCTGTGGAAGGCAGGACAAAGTAAGGACTGCACATATGGTCCATGTCACAGCCCTGCACACCTCCCAGCCTGAGTCGTGTGGAGGGGTGCTGGAAAGTAGTACTTGGAGAGTGGACCCAGGGAGGGGACAGCTTTTGGCTGTGAAGAGACAGCCTGAAGGGACAGGAATAAGGAGCTCTACAGCCAGGAATGTTTTTGGAAGAAGCTCAGGCCACTATCGAAGCAAGGTGCTGTTGTTGAGTGGTGTGTAAGGGGTGGGGCCACTATTGCAACCCCCTCCTCCACCCACTAACCCCACGGGCATGGGGAGGGTCACCCATCTGAGCAGGCTCGCCCACCCCTCAAGCCAAGGCCTCCTCTGACTGCACAGGCTCCAGTGGGCTTGCACATGCTGCCCATGCCAAGGCCTTCTTCAGAATCAGATCTGGGCACCCCAGTCTGAGACGGGAAGCCACCAGTGCTGGCAGCGGCTGAGTGCTAAAGTGTGGGGTTATGAGAGCAGATCCAAGTAGAGGACCGCTGTTGGCTGTGCAGAGACAACCTGAGGGGATGGGAGTGAGGGGCTCCGCAGCTGGGAATGTTCCTAGAGGAAGCGTGGTCTGCTTTGGAAATGAGGTGCCATTGTTGAGTGGTGTGTAACGGCCGGCACCGCCACTGCAAACCCCTTCCTGACCTACCAGCCCCTGCTTTCATGGCACTGAGAGGCACTCCCAACAGAGCGAGTGCTCCCCAGTATGTTGCAACTTCCTGCCAGTCTCTGTCACAGGCATTTCACACACACCCCAGTTGTGCCCACTTTATCCCTCCCCGGTCTGAGTGAGTACGTGCCCCAATAAGCTGCTGCTTTTGACACCACTTGGCTGGGTGGGGAACAGAGGCCTGAGGGTGATGCACTTGCAGAGGTGTGGCCAAAGCCAGAGCTGAGCCCCAGGGGCTGTGAAACTAAGGAACAGAAACCAAAATCTCTCTGTGCAGCTGCACAAGCCATGGATTAAATCCCCATGATCTGCTTGGTAAACTCTGTGTCTGTGGAATACTTGAATAGATAACAAGTGCTCCCACAACTGACACTGGTCTAGCTTTAGAAGCTGACTTTGGGGACAAGTACACATGGGACTTGGGTGAGGTTAGAGTCTGTGCTGCCCCCACAGTGCTCATAACAGTTCCAGAGACCTAGAAGTATATAAGGGCCATGAGTGGATGCAAGGGTTGGCTGTGGCTCATTGTGGGTGCAAGGATATTGACAGCAGAGGCTTCAGGAAAATATTATTATTACTATCATTATTTTGTTTTGTTTTGTTTCATTTTGTTTTGTTGTTAGTTTTGTGTTTTTTATTTTTATTTTTTATATATTTTTCTTTTCTTTTTTAAAATTTTTATTAGATTTTTATTTTTCTATTTTTATTTTATTTTATTTTTGTTGCTTTGTGTTTTATTCTTGTTTTGGTCTTTGTTTTGTTTTTTGCTTTTTTTGATCATTTTTGTGTGTTTGTTTTATGTTTTCTTTATTTTAGTTTGCTTCCCGTTTTTGTTTTCTTTTTGTTAGTTTTTGTTTTGTTTTGTTTTGTTTTTTTGTTTTTGTGGTAGGTGGGCCTCTCACTGTTGTGGCCTCTCCCATTGTGGAGCACAGGCTCGGGACACGCAGGCTCAGAGGCCATGGCTCATGGGCCTAGCCACTCTGCGGCATGTGGGATCTTCCCGTACCGGGGCACAAAACCACGTCCCCTGCATCGGCAGGCAGAGTCTCAACAACTGCGCCACCAGGGAAGCCCATTAGTTTTGTTTTTATTGCTTGTTTTCGTTTTGGGGTTCATCTGTTTGTTTGGCTGTTCTCTTGTTTTTTGTTTTCTTTGGGTTTTTTGTTGTTTTTGTTTGATTTTGTTGTTAGCATAGGTCTTGGGTTTCATTTACCTATTTGTTTTCTTTTTTTATTTTCTTTTCTTTTCGGCCACACCATGCAGCTTTCCAGGTCTTGGTTCCCTAGCCAGAAGTTGGGCCTTAGCCTCCAGGGTAAGAGTACTGAGTCCAAGACACTGGACCTCCAGAGAATTCTCAGCCCCAGAGAATATTAATTGGTGTGAGCTCTACCCGAGGTCTCCATCTCAACACCAAAACCCGACTCCACCCAACTGCCTACAGGCTCCAGTGCTGGAGACCTCATGCCAAACAACCAGCAAAACAGGAATACAGTTCCACCCATCAGCAGACAGGCTGCCTAAAGTTGTACTAAACTCACAGACACCCCAAAACACACGACCTGATGTGACCCTGCCCTTCAGAGGGACAAGACTCAGCTCCACACGCCAGAGCTCAGGCACCAGTCCCTCCCACCAGCAAGCCTACACCAGCTGCTGGACCAAACCTACCCACAAGGGGGAAGACACCAGAAGCAAGAGGACCTGCAACCCTGCAGCCTGCAGAAAGGAGACCACAGAAACAGTAAATTAGGCAAAATAAGATGACAAAGAAATATGTTGCAGACAAAGGAGCAAGGTAAAAATCCACAAGACCAAATAAATGAGGAGGAAATAATCCATCTACCTGAAAAAGAATTCAGAGCAATGATAGTAAAGATGGTCCAAGATCTCTGAAATGGAAAGGAGGCATGGATTGAGAAGACACAAGAAACGTTTAACAAGGACCTAGAAGAACTAAAGAAAAACAGTGATGAACAACACAATAACTGAAATGAAAAATACACTAGAAGGAATCAATAGCAGAATAATTGAGGCAGAAGAAAGGATTAGTGACCTGAAAGATAGAATGGTGGAAATAACTGTCATGGAGCAGAATAAAGAAAAAAGAATGGAAAGATATGAGGACAGTCTCAGAGACCTCTGGGACAACTAAACACACCAACATTCGAATTATAGGGGTCCCAGAAGAAGAATAAGAGAAAGAGAAGGTGTCTGAGAAAATATTTGAAGAGATTATACTTGAGTTTTCAAGTAATATGGGAAAGGAGATAGTCACCTAAGTCCAGGAAGCACAGAGAGTCCCATACAGGATAAACCAAGGAGAAACACACCAAGACACATATTAATCAAATTAACAAAAACTAAATACAAAGAAAAAATATTAAGAGAAGCAAGGGAAAAGCAACAATGGAATCCCTATAAGGTTATCAGCTAATTTTTCAGAAGAAACTCTGCAGGTCAGAAGGGAGTGACAAGATATATTTAAGTGATAAAAGGGAAAAATATACAACCTAGATGATTCTACCCAGCAAGGATCTCATTCAGATTGCATGGATGGAGAAATCAAAAGCTTTACAGACAAGGAAAAGCTAAGATAATTCAGCACCAACAAACCAGCTTTACAGCAAATGCTAAAGGAACTTCTCTAGGTGGGAAACACAAGAGAAGAAAAAGACCTACATAAACAAACCCTAAACAATTAAGAAAATGGTAATAGGAACATACATATTCATAATTACCTTAACAGTAAATGTGTTAAATGCTCCAACCAAAACAGACTGGCTGAATGGACACAAAAATGAGACCTGTATATGTGTTGTCTACAAGAAACCCACTTCAGACCTAAGGACACATACAGGCTGAAAGTGAGGGGATGGAAAAAGATATTCCATGTAAATGGAAATCAAAAGAAAGCTGGGGTAGCAATACTCATATCGGACAAAATATACTTTAAAATAAAGACCATTACAAGAGACAAGAAAGGACAAGACATAATGATCAAGGGATCAATCCAAGAAGAAGATATAACAATAGTAAATATTTATGCATCCAACATAAGAGCACCTCAATACATAAGGGAAATGCTAGCAGCCATAAGGGAGAAATCGACAGTAACACAATAATAGCAGGGAACGTTAACACCCCACTTACACTAAAGGACACGTCATCCAGACAGAAAATTAATAAGGAAACACAAGCCTTAAATGACATATTAGACCAAATAGGCTTAATTGATATTTATAGGACATACCATCCAAAAGCAGCAGAATACACTTTCTTCTCAAGTGCATACAGAACATTCTTCAGGATAGATCACATCTTGTGTCACAAATCAAGCCTTGGTAAATTTAAGAAAATTGAAATCATATCAAGCATCTTTTGCAACCATAATGCTATGAGATTAGAAATCAATTACAGGAAAAAAAAAACTGCAAAACATACAAACACAGGGGGGTTAAACAATATGCTACCAAATAACCAAGGGATCACTGAAGAAATCAAAGAGGAAATCAAAAAATACCTAGAAACAAATGACAAAGAAAACACGACAACCCAAAACCTAAGGGATGCAGCAAAAACAGTTCTAAGAGGAAAGTTTATAGCAATACAATCCCACCTGAAGAAACAAACAAAAGAAAAATCACAAACAAAAACCTAACCTTACACCTAAAGCAAGTAGAGAAAGAAGAGCAACCAAAACCCAACGTTAGTAGAAGGAAAGAAATCATAAAGATCAGAGCAGAAATGAATGAAATAGAATTGAAGAAAACAATAGCAAAGATCAATGAAACTAAAAGCTGGTTCTTTGAGAAGATAAACAAAATTGATAAACATTTAGCCAGACTCAACAAGAAAAAAAGGGAGAGGACTCAAATCAATAAAATTAGAAATGAAAAAGGAGAAGTTACAACTGACACCACAGAAATACAAGACATCCTAAGAGACTACTACAAGCAACTCTATGCCAATAAAATGGACAACCTGGAAGAAATGGACAGATTCTTAGAAAGGTACAGCTTTCCAACACTGAACCAGGAAGAAATAGAAAATATAAACAGACCAATCACAAGTAATGAAATTGAACCTGTGGCTAAAAATCATCCAGCAAACAAAGTCCAGGACCAGATGGCTTCACAGGGGAATTCTGCCAAAAATTTAGAGAAGAGCTAGCACCTATCCTTCTCAAACTCTTCCAAAAAATTGCAGAGGGAGGAACACTCCCAAGCTCATTCTACAAGGCCACCATCACCCTGATACCAAAACCAGAAAAAGGTATCACACACAAAAAAGAAAATTACAGACTGATATCACTGGTGAACATAGATGAAAAATCCTCAACAAAATACTAGTAAACAGAATCCAACAACACATTAAAAGGATCATACACTATAATCAACTTGGATTTATCCCAGGGATGCAAGGATTCTTCAGTGTATGCAAATCAATCAATGTGATACACCATATTAACAAACTGAAGAATAAAAACTATATGATCATCTCAACAGATGCAGAAAAAGCTTTCAACAAAATTCAACACTCATTTATGATAAAAACTCTCCAGAAAGTGGGCATAGAGTCAACCTACCTCAACATAATAAAGGCCATATACAACAAACCCACAGCAAATATTATTCTCAATGGTGAAAACCTGAAACGGTTTCCTCTAAGATCAGGAAAAAGACAAGGATGTCCACTCTCACCACTTTTATTTAACATAATTTTGGAAGTCCTAGCCATGGCAATCAGAGAAGAAAAAGAAATAAAAGGGATCCAAATTGGAAAAGAAGAAGTAAAACTGTCACCGTTTGCAGATGACATGATACTATACATAGAAAACCCTAAAGATGCCACCAGAAAACTACTAGAGCTAATTGAATTTGGTAAAGTTGCAGGGTACAAAATTAATTCACAGAAATTGCTCGCATTCTTATGCACTAACAATGAAAGATCAAAAAGAGAAATTAAGGAAATAATTCCATTTGTCATTGCAACAAATAGAATAAATTACCTAGGGATTAACCTACCTAAGGAGGCAAGGTACTCAGAAATCTATAAGTTACTGATGAAGGAAATGAAAGATGACACAAACAGATGGAGTGCTCTACCATGTTCTTGGATTGGAAGAATCAATATTGTGAAAATGACTATACTACCCAAAGCAGTCTGCAGATTCAATGCAATCCCTATCAAATTACCAACAGCATTCTTCACAGAACTAGAACAAAAAATTTCACAATTTGTATGGAAACACAAGAGACCCCAAATAGCCAAAGCAATCTTGAGAAAGAAAAGCAGAAATGGAGGATTCAGACTCCCAGATTTCAGACTATACTATAAAGCTACAGTAATCAAGACAGTATGGCACTGACACAAAAACAGAAATATAGATCAATGGAACAGGCTAGAAAGCCCAGAGATAAACACATGCACCTATGGCCACCTAATCTATGACAAACAAGGCAAGAATATAAAATGGAGAAAAGACAGTCTCTTTAATAAGTGATGTTGGGAAAACTAGACAGCAACATGTAAAAGAATGAAATTAGAACATTCCCTGACACCATATACAAAAGTAAGCTCAAAATGGATTAAAGAACTAAATGTAAGGCCAGATACTATAAAACTCTTAGAGGAAAACATAGAACACTCTTTGACATAAATTGCAGTGAAATCTTTTTCGAGCCACCTCCTAGAGTAATGAAAATAAAAATAAAAATAAACAAATGGGACCTAATGAAACGTAAAAGCTTTTGCACAGCAAAGGAAACTATAAACATGACTAAAAGACAGCCCTCAGAATGAGAGAAAATATTTGCAAACAAAACAACTGAAAAAGGATTAATCTCCAAAATATACAAACAGCCCATGCAGCTCAATATCAAAAAAAGCAACAACCTAATCAAAAAATGGGCAGAAGACCTAAGTAGACATTTCTCCGAATAAGACACACAGATGGCCAATAAACACATGAAAAGATGCTCAACATCACTAATCATTAGAGAAATGCAAATCAAAACTGCAATGAGGTATCACCTCACACCAGTCAGAATGGCCATCATCAAAAGATCTACAAACAATAAATGCTGGAGAGGGTGTGGAGAAAAGGGAACCCTCTTACACAGTTGGTGGGAATATAAATTGATACAGCCACTATGGAGAACAGTATGGAGGTTCCTTAAAAAACTAAAACTTGAACTTCCATATGACCCAGCCATCCCACTCCTGGGCATATACCCAGAGAAAACCATAATTCAAAAATATACATGCACCCCAATGTTCATAGCAGCACTATTTACAATAGCCAGCACATGGAAGCAACCTAAATGTCCATCAACAGAGGAATGGATAAAGAAGATGTGGTACATATATACAATGGAATATTACTCAGCCGTAAAAAAGAATGAAATTGTGCAATTTGCAGAGGCATGAATGGACCTAGAGACTGTCATACAGAGAGAAGTATGTCAGAAAGAGAAAAACAAATATCATATAATATTGCTTATATGTGAACTCTAGAAAAATGATACAGATGAACTTATTTGCAAAGCAAAAGTAGAGACACAGATGTAGAGAATGGACTATGGATACCAGTGGGGGAAGGGGGTGGAATGAATTAGGAGATTGGGATTGACATATCTACACTACTATATATAAAATAGATAACTAATGAGAACCTACTATACAGCACAGGCAACTCTGCTCAATGCTCTGTGGGGACCTAAAGGGGAAGGAAATCCAAAATAGAGGGGATATATGTATACGTATAGCTGATTCACTTTGCTGTACAGCAGAATCTAACACAACATTGTAAAGCAACTATACTCCAATAAAAATTAATTTTTTAAAAAAATTGTTTCTGAAGGAATGGTGTTTATTCTTCCTTAAATACTGGTAGAATTTGACAGTGAAGTCTTCTGGTCCTGGACATTTTTGTGTGAGGATTTTTTCTGAAATACTAGTTCCAACTTCTTATTTCTTATAGGTCTATTCTACTTCTTGATTTGGCTTTGGCAGTCTTTGGTTTTCAAGGAGTTTGCCCATTTCATCTAGGTTATCTAAATGTTGGCATAAAAGTCTTCATAGTATTACTTTATATGCCTTTTTTATTTCTGTAAGATTAGCAGTAGTTTGGAATTTGATTATATAAGTTTTAAATCTAGAAACAAAACACTGAGATATTTGTCACTTATTTAACAAGAAGAGCTATGAGATACAAAGACCTCTCTGGCACAATCCAGGGGAGAGTAATAGTAATAATAACATATACAATTCATACTGAACACCAACAAGAATTGACATCTAGAAGAGACTTTACTCCAGTGGATGAGCATGGCATCAGGAATTTCTAAGCACCAACACAATATAATGTGGGAGTTTAGTCTGTTTTCAAGTAGCATTTTTGATAGTGATTGAGAGCATGGTAAGTGTCTGAGTACAAGTTAAGTAGGGGCTTAGATTCTGGTCCAGACAGGGAACTTAGAATATATGCTTCTTCACTTGTAGCACTTAATGCAAGACAGAACAGCATTCAGAACTGTAACTGAGGTGAAATCACTGAGCAAGAAATCATATGAAATATAGCCTATGGGAACAGAAAGAGACAAGAAACTGGGTTCAAAATCCATGCTCTACTAGAGGATGCAAAATTAAATTAGCAGGGTCTCTGTAACAGAAAGGATTCTCTAAGCTTAAAGATGTTATAAGCGGCAGGAAGCCAGACACTTAGAATTGAGATCAGAGGAAGAAACTGTTAAAAAAAAAAAAAAAAAGGTTTGGGCCTCAGTTTAAAGAGTAGACTCCTTGGCCAAAAGGGGCCCTTGGTTATAACAAATGTTTCTAAAGTCATCTTCTTTTTTCAGTTACCATGGAGATGGTAGTTGTAAAGACAGTCTATCCTTCTATCATGGACCAGGACCTCCATGTGCCACTAACATTTAATCAAACCTTTTTTCTCTCCCATCTTAAAACAAACAGCAAATAAACTTTATTAGACTACTCACATAATCTTCCACCTACTGTTCCTAGCCTCTCCATCCCACCATGGCCAAACTTCCTGAAGTAATTTCCTGCCTCCACTGCTTTCTTATATATTTACTTTAGCCTATTTCAGTCTTGCTTTCACCTTCCTCTTCCCAACTCCACTGAAATAGCCTTTCCCAATAATCTTATTGCTGCTAAATGCAGTGAACACTTTAGCTTTTCCTTTTTCTGGATATCTTTTCAGAATCTCCTTGGTTGACCACACCCTTCTTACTGAAAAACTTACTGTGTTCTCCTACTTTTCTTGTCATTCTTCTTCAGTTTCTTTTACCATTTCCTCCTCCTCTGACTTTTAAAGATGGACTTTCTCAGGGTTTGATTCTAGAATCTCTTTTCTTATCATGCTTCACTCTCTTCTAGGAAATGTTTGACTTTAATTATTATCTACATACCAGTGACTCAAAAATGTATACCTCTCACCTCACCTTTCTTTTGACTACCATACCTGGACTTCTTACAATTTTCTCAACCACATCTAGAAGTGAATCATTCATTTTTCACTCTAATGTTTCACTTTTCTTCCAATGTTTACTACCTGAGTAAGTAGCAGGGCCATTTACCAAGTTATTCATTCAAGAAACCCCTTCCTCTCTCTTCCTTTCCATCTTTTCCAACCAACTGCAAAGTTCTGTCTAAATGTCATAGGTATTTTTTCAAATCTTTCCATTTCTATCTTTCATACCACCTCCCTAGACTAAGAAGCTATTATCTCACACCTACATTATTGAAGTACCCTTATTACCAAGTCTCCCCACATCCACTTTTGTCCCCTTCAATACATTTTCCAGAAAGCTTTTGGAGTAATATTTTGGAACTGCAAATACCTGTCTGTAATACTCCTACTTAAAACCCTTCAGTCTTTTCCATTACACTTAGGATAAAGATCAAAAGTCATAATACAGTCTATGAGGTCCTGTGCTATCTGCCTCTACCTACGTCTTCCATCTTGTCCAGACCCATCTTTCTCTTACCACAGTTCAGCCACAATGACCTTCTTTCAGTTCTTCAAAAATGTCATTACTTTCTGCCATGAGGACTTTGTACCTGCAGGGAGGCACACTCTCTTCTCTCCACTTACACACACACACACACACACACACATTTCCTTTTAAGCTTCAGTTAAAAGTGTCACTTCCTCAGCAAAATCTCCGATTTTCCAGTCTAGGCGTGTCCTCACATCACAGCCTCTCACTGTGCTGTACTTTTCTGAATAGTGCATATCTTAACTCTAAATCGATTACTCATGTATGTTTTTGTGCATTGTCTGTCTCCATTGCACAATAAGTTTCAATATGCTTGTAAGATTTATGTTTACCTTGTTCATAACTATATCCCCAGCAACCAGAAGAAATCCTGGCCCACAATTGTCTCCCCAAAAATATCTACTGATTAAACAAATGAATAGATAAGAAGAATGAATCCATTTGTAGTCCTATTTGTGCTTGGGTACTTTCTATTATTTTGACTAATTCAAACTCCACCTGCTAGAGGGAAGAAGGGTCCTTACTATTCTAGACATAGAATAGGGCTATCTCAAGAAAGGTGGAAGGATGTGTATCTCTAAAACTAGTCAGGGCTGAGATTTCCAAATTGAGAATCTCCGTGCCCAGAGGAAAAGAGGACAAGAGGAGACAAAGGCTGGCATATAGTATTCTTTGATTTTCTCCTAAATGAGGAAACAGCTGGCACTGAGCACGTGAGGTGAAGGGAAACCGAACATGACTTTGAATTAATAGGCAAACTAACTAAAAATATCTGAACACCTTAATGTGTATATAGACCAGGCAATAAACTATAATGGTGTTTGCTGTGCTTGAGAAAGAATGTCATTATCTGTGAGGAAGAACAGTGTTGGAAACCAAGTGATGTCAGAAAAGGAAACTGGCAGGCATGCTGCAGTTCACTTAGAATCTGAATCAGGGCTTCATCCAGAGGAGCTCAAGAGCAAAAAGCACTTTTCTACGAGAATCTCTTCAAATGAAGAGCTTCCCTATAAGTTCTTTGTCTTTTCTCCTTGTGTGTGACTTTGGGATTTGGACTGCAGATTAGCCTAAAGGTTTTGTCTGTTATGAGTGTCTGACTCATAGAGTAATTCATCTATGTTTGGCCATTTTCCTGACTTTACATTTATTAGGAACTAATCTCAGGAGTCCTATTTGCTCTTCTCTGAGCCTGATTTCAGCTTTTTCCTTTCTCTTACTCTGAGAGCTGGTTTAGAACTTGCCTCACTATGCAAAGGAAATAGGAGAATACTTTTAAGAGATCATTCTTTTGTTCACACAGGTCCCATTGTCTAGCAGATCCTTATCCTTCATTTAAGCTACCTGGAAAACTTATTTTAAAAAAAATCAGAAGTCCAAGATTGTATTTTCCAATTAAGAATGCCAAGAACTCCTTAAGGCAGAATAAATTGCTTCTTCTTCCATATACTTAGAGTATAATATAATTCTATGTGTTACTGTACTTGTGGCATCATACTGGTTACTCCTTAAGTCAGTGTCTGGATTGCCTTCTAAATCTGAGTTGCTTGAGGACAAGGAGAGTAATTCCTTATTTTTCATTGTAATATATATCTTCCAGCCTGTGGTAAGAATTAAGAGAGAAAATATGAGATGTAAAAAATTTAGCATGATGCATTCCACATATTTTCTCTGGGAAGGAAGAATTTAAGACAAGAATCTGGACAGAAGTATCTAGGAACATATTCCCTTTTTAAAAAAATCTCACAGTTAATTCACAAGTACCTATTTATCAATCCCCAACCAGGTAAGCATCAGTGAGCCAAGAGATATGAGGGATGAAAGCATTAAGAAGCTGTGTTCCATAATGGTTATAAATGTTGGTTACAATGAATAATTATACCACCATTCATTATCTTTATTTAAACCATCTCTATTTACTAAGAAATTAATTTTAAGAAAACATTATTCATCATAAAATGTACTTAAAGAAATATTTGCATTGTTATCCAGCCAGGTTAAATGTGCTTTGGTCACCTACCTTAGAAAAAAAAAAGTAATACATTTTGCTCTACCATACAATATTGAGACTTCCAAGCTATGGGCTCCAGTCTCCCCCATGTAAGATGCTGAGATTAGTTATGTCTGAGATCCTTTCTGCTTAAACATTCTGTTGCAGTATTCTGCTGAACACTTTCTTTTTTTTTTAACATCTTTATTGGAGTATAATTGCTTTACAATGGTGTGTTAGTTTCTGCTTTATAACAAATTGAATCAGCTATACATATACATATATCTCCATATCTCCTCCCTCTTGTGTCTCCCTCCCACCCTCAATATCCCACCCCTCTAAATGGTCACAGAGCACTGAGTTGATCTCCCTGTGCTATGCAGCTGCTTCCCACTAGCTAGCTATTCTACATTTGGTAGTGTATATATGTCAATGCCACTCTCTCACTTCGTCCCAGCTTACACTTCACCATCCCCGTGTCCTCAAGTCGATTCTCAACGTCTGCATCTTTATTCCTGTCCTGTCCCTAGGTTCTTCAGAACCTTTTTGTTTTTTTAGATTCTATATATGTGTTAGCATACGATATTTGTTTTTCTCTTTCTGACTTACTTCACTCTGTATGACAGACTCCAGGCCCATCCACCTCACTACAAATAACTCAATTTCGTTTCTTATTATGTCTGAGTAATATTCCATTGTATATGTGTGCCACACCTTCTTTATCCATTCATCTGTCAATGGACACTTAGGTTGCTTCCATGTCCTGGCTATTGTAAATAGAGCTGTGATGAACATTGTGGTACATGACTCCTTTTGAATTATGGTTGTCTCAGGGTATATGCCCAGCAGTGGGATTGCTGGGTCATATGGTAGTTCTATTTTTAGATTTTTAAGGAACCTCCATACTGTTCTCCATAGTGGATGTATGAATTTACATTCCCACCAACAGTGCAAGAGGGTTCCCTTTTCTCCACACCCTCTCCAGCATTTATTGTTTCTAGATTTTTTGATGGTGGCAATTCTGACTGGTGTGAGGTGATTCCTCATTGTAGTTTTTGATTTGCATTTCTCTAATGAGTAGTGATGTTGAGCATCCTTTCATGTGTTTGTTGGCCATCTGCATATCTTCTTTGGAGAAATGTCTATTTAAGTCTTCTGCTCATTTTTGGATTGGGCTATTTGTTTTTTGATATTGAGCTGAATGTGCTACTTGTAAATTTTGGAGATTAAACCTTTGTCAGTTGCTTCATTTTCAAATATTTTCTCCCATTCTGAGGGTTGTCTTTTGGTCTTGTTTATGGTTTCCTTTGCTGTGCAAAAGCTTTTACGTTTCATTAGGTCCCATTTGTTTATTTTTGTTTTTATTTCCATTTCTCTAGGAGGTGGGTCAAAAAGGATCTTGCTGTGATTTATGTCATAGAGTGCTCTGCCTATGTTTTCCTCTAAGAGTTTGATAGTGTCTGGCCTTACATTTAGGTCTTTAATCCATTTTGAGTTTATTTTTGTGTATGGTGTTAGGGAGTGTTCTAACTTCATTCTTTTACATGTAGCTGTCCAGTTTTCCAAGTGGCTGTCTTGTCTCCATTGTATATTCTTGCCTTCTTTATCAAGATGAGGTGACCATATGTGCGTGGGTTTAATCTCTGGGCTTTCTATCCTGTTCCATTGATCTATAATTCTGTTTTTGTGCCAGTACCAGACTGTCTTGATTACTGTAGCTTTGTAGTATAGTCTGAAATCAGAGAGCCTCATTCCTCAAGATCCGTTATTCTTTCTCAAGATTGCTTTGGCTATTCGGGTCTTTTGTGATTCCTTACAAATTGTGAAATTTTTTGTTCTAGTTCTGTGAAAAATGCCATTGGTAGTTTGATAGGGATTGCTTGAATCTGTAGATTGCTTTGGGTAGTAGAGTCATTTTCACAATGTTGATTCTTCCAATCCAAGAACATGGTGTATCTCTCCATCTATTTGTATCATCTTTAATTTCTTTCATCAGTGTCTTATAGTTTTCTGCATACAGGCCTTTTGTCTCCTTAGGTAAGTTTATTCCTAAGTATTTTATTCTTTTTGTTGCAATGGTAAATGGGAGTGTTTCCTTAATTTCTCTTCCAGATTTTTCATCATTAGTGTATAGGAATGCAAGATTAATTTTGTATCCTGCTGCTTTACCAAAATCATTGATTAGCTCTAGTAGTTTTCTGGTAGCATCTTTAGGATTCTCTTGGTATAGTATCATGTCATCTGCAAACAGTGACAGCTTTACTTCTTCTTTTCTGATTTGGATTCCTTTTATTGCTCTTTCTTCTCTGATTGCTGTGGCTAAAACTTCCAGAACCATGTTGAATAACAGTGGTGGGAGTGGTCAACCTTGTCTTGTTCCTGATCTTAGTAGAAATGGTTTTAGTTTTTCACCATTGAGAATGATGTTTGCTGTGGGTTTGTCTTATATGGCCTTTATTATGTTGAGGTAAGTTCCCTCTATGCCTACCCTCTGGAGGGTTTGTATCATAAATGGGTTTGAATTTTGTGAAAAGCTTTTTCTGCATCTGTTGAGATGATCATATGGGTTTTTATTGTTTAATTTGTTAATATCATGCATCACATTGATTGATTTGCATATATTGAAGAATCCTTATATTCCTGGAATAAATCCCACTTGATCATGGTGTATGATCCTTTTAATGTGCTGTTGGATTCTGTTTGCTAGTAGTTTGTTGAGGATTTTTGCATCTGTGTTCATCGGTGATATTGGCCTGTTGTTTTCTTTCTTTGTAACATCTTTGTCTGGTTTTTGTATCAGGGTGATTGTGGCCTTGTAGAATGAGTTTGGGAGTGTTCCTCCCTCTGCTATATTTTGGAAGAATCTGTGAAGGATAGGTATTAGCTCTTCTCTAAATGTTTGATAGAATTCACCTGTGAAGCCATCTGGTCCTGGGCTTTTGTTTGTTGGAAGATTTTTAATCATAGTCTCAATTTCAGTTCTTGTGATTGGTTTGATTATATTTTGTATTTCTTCCTGGTTCAGTCTTGGAAGGTTGTGCTTTTCTAAGAATTTGTCCATTTCTTCCAGGCTGTCTGTTTTATTGGTATATAGTTGCTTTTAGTACTCTCTCATGATCCTTTCTATTTCTGCACTGTCAGTTGTTACTTCTCCTTTTTCGTTTCTAATATTATTGATTTGAGTCTTCCCCCTTCTTTTCTTGATGAGTCTGGCTAATGGTTAATCAATTTTGTTTATCTTCTCAAAGAACCAGCTTTTAGTTTTATTGATCTTTGCTATTGTTTCCTTCATCTATTTTTCATTTATTTCTGAACTGATCTTTATGATTTCTTTGCTTCTGCTAACTTTGGGTTTTTTTTTGTTGTTGTTCTTCTTTTTCTAATGAACACTTCCTTATAAGCTATTTGTAACATGCAAAAATCATCTTAAAACAAAGGATAATTCAAGGTTCTTGTCATACTTTTTCACACCCAATGTAATACTGAACACAATAATAGATCCACAGTAGCCTCACAAAAAATCATTGATTTAAATTATGAAATCATCACTGCTTTGCTTAACTTAGAATGGTTACTCTTTTTTCCCAGTAAATCTATTTTCTGTGTGTGTGTTCTAGTTCATTTTTCCTTTTCTTCTCTTTTTAGTGGTGGCTTTCTGCTTACCCACAATATGTCACTTTCCTCTCCTTGACTGAGCCATCTCCTCCCCTTTTGGTGGATTCCAGGAAGTCTTTTTGGGTGGCTAATCAAATTTAAGAATTTATATAAGCCTTCATCAAAGCAGCAAAGAAATGTGTCTCATTCTAACGGGTGGCTTGAAAAGTTGAATGGAAAACAAAATCATTTAAATATGCTTGGCTTGGACAACCCATTTTGCTCAGTCTTGACTGATTCACAATGCTTCCTTGCAACAACAAATTTCCAATTAGTTTGCACCACAATATTTTTCAAGATTTCACTGTGAGAAATCTTCTATGTTGTCAATACATTAAATAATGGATGAAGTTAGATATTGAACAATTCAGTTTTATTAACTAAATTCTTGATGAACTTAATACTCCTAGAGAAACTCAGTGCAAAGAGCAGTGTTTTAGGGAGAAAATGCCATTATCATAATGAGATTTCTTTCTTTGACACAAACCATTAGGTGGAATCAATATTTATGAAGCTTTTATCCTGATGTATAATTTGTAACTCCTGCCTGGGTATGACTTTTTAGCTCAGCTGTTCTTAAGTCCACTAAGTACTATAACAGGATGAACTCAGAATTATTGCTGCTACTGGAAGCTTTGCTAGGAAATGTGAGTCGAGAGGAAAATAGTCCCTGGAAAGAGGGGGATGTAGAAGCAATCCGTTTTGTTGACTGCTGAGAGTCAACTCCATACTTAGCTTTGTTATGAGACATCTTCATCAAGCAACCCATGAACAGATTAATGTCTCTGGGGAGGGAAAATTTAAGACAAGAATTTGGACAGTAGTGTCTAGGAATATATTCTCTTTTTTAAAAATATCTCGCAGTTATTTCACAAGTACCTATTTATCCCCAACCATGTAACCGTCAGTGAGCCAAGAGACATGAGGGATAAAATCATTCAAGAAGCTGGGTTCCATGATGGTAAGAACTTATTACTAAGATTCAGAATGCATAAGTTCAATCTGTGATGCACCACTTGTGAATGTCATGGCAATTGGTGAGTCCTGATTTCTTTATCTTCTTCCTCATCTGCTGTTCTTCCCAGTATTTCAAGCTGATGGTACAATCAACAACTGTTCATTGTCCGTGGAGTATTATGTACATGTTATTCACCCACACCAAAGCCGGAGTTGTACTTTTCTGTGTAGCCAGACATAGAATAGGATGGGACATACTCATTTAGGTACAACTTGGTGAAAAATATATTTCAGAAGAGAGACTTAGCTGATGACTTTAGGATGAAATCTAGTAGAGTTCCTGAAACAGCCTTCATCCAGTGAAAGGAATTTGAAAAATAATTATGTTGGTTTTTTTGACCTTGATTGGGAAAACTCTGAAGCATGTTCTTCACCGTCATCCCAAATTCCCTAGTGGATTACACTCCAGTTGTCCACAGTCGTATCTTGCTTGATAACATACTCTATTGGCTTTCTTCCCTTCCTAGGCTCACTTCTCCTCTCCCCATCAGTCTCTTCTGGTATTTCCTCCCCAATAAACTACCTGTACTTGAATCCTTGTTTCAAGGTATGCTTCTGCAGAAAGAAAATTAAGACACCTCTAATAAAATATAATATTCACATATTGTTTTTAACCTCAAAACTCCATTGTACAGAAACTCAACAAACACAAGATATGTGTAAATTGCTTACCTTTTCCCTCACTTACCATATAAGACAAAGAAAAACTACATTGCTGTAAAAACATAAAGAGCACAAATTAACTTCAGAGACATATTCAACCTGCTCACTGACTTCATCATCTATAGATTAGGTATAATGATGGTTTAACTCTAGCACATTTACAATTTGCAAGTAATCTATTTGGGCTAGAAGACATTTGGTGCTATCTAAAGTATCCATCCGCATACTTGGTCCGTGCCAAATGGCTCTGGACAGGATCAAATAGTTCTGCAAATATAAGGACATTTTGGCATAGACCAAATATCTAATAGGCCAAATGTCTTATGGACATTTTGGACAGGACCAAATGTCCTGCAAGGATCTACTTGTCATGTATTTTGTTAGTTTATGTCTATTCTTGTTTTATCTTGTATGCAAGTCAGAAACATAAAATAGCCACTATATTCCATTGCAGTTTCAGAAATTGCCTAAAGCACCATGGAGATATTGATAACAGTTCAAAAGTCCTGCTTTGGGGTTCTTTAGCTGCTTAAGCACTAAATAGTCCCCTCCAGTAAGCATGGGGAAATGTCATGCTTGTAGTTGCTGCAGATTTCTCTTTAACTAATTCCCTAAAGAAGCTTTGCTTCACCTCTGGCAGACCTTTCCTCTCCAGCACATGAGAGACGGGCTACTGACAGGAACGAGAGTGCAACCCATGAAATTAAGTGAACGAGAGACTCATAGGAATTATGTGAAGAGAAAGATTCAGCAATCTTCACTTCCCATTTTAATTAGCTAATGAAGGCCTGGACAGGCACTGAGTCATTTATTGAGGCAGAATTCTGTTCCGACCACTCTGTGTGAATACAGAATCATAGATTCTTGGAACCTGAGCTTGCTTTGAATACTAAGCTTGACATTGAAGGCTCTCCATATCTAGCCTCAACTTATCCCTATAGTCTCCTTGCTGACCACATTTCCTCCATATTCTAGTATACTGTGTTTTAGCCTGAGCACTTTAGAAAAGAAAACCTGAGGCAAAATTACATGCTGATGTTTTATTGGAGGGTACTGAAGGGTGACAGAATATGCCACCTTAAAAATATGCCATTTTGACATAAGGATTATTTTGAGCTAAAGACACCTGAAAAAAAAAATCCAGTGAAAGAAGGGCACTGTGACCTCCTCTTTTTCTTCCTGAAAGCAGGAGATAAACCCGCTTATGGAACATGCCCTCCTAATACCAAGAGGAAAGTAGCATTCTTAGCACTGAGAGAAATCTATAAAAGTAAACCTTGTTAAACTACACTTATCTTTCTGGTCACTTTTCTACCCAATGAACTATCCTAGTTCTAGCCCCACTACCTTGCCACATTTTCATGATTTACTACTCTTTGCCTAATTCAGTATATATATGCATTCAAGTCTAGCTGCTTCAGTGGGTCTTCAGTTACTTATGAGGGCTCTCCGTCATGTAAAACTCATATTAAATTCACTTTTATGCTTTTCTCCTGTTAATCTATTTATGTCAATTTAATTCTGAGTCCCAGCCAAAATCCCTAAGAGGTTTAGAGGTACCATTTGCCTCCTGAATGGTACAAAGGATCACGAGACAAAAAGGGAAAGTAAGGCATGGAAAGAGGAGAACCAAATACAGAGTAGTGTGTTGCTGTGCTGGCCACAGTCTCCCATTACTCACCTGAGTCCTGCAGGATATATCTGGACTGTCTTCAAGGAATCACTGCACCTCAAAAGAGTCCTTGGTGGATTGGTAGGGCAAGGGATTCTCTGTTACCTCCATCTCATCTCTTGTATCTTATTAGTCTACTCCATGGAGTGTTCCCTCTCCTGAACATTCAGGCTGTGTTATTCCCTGAGGCTTCCAGTAGGGAAGCTAGGACCTCCTCAACTTCATTTCACCAGTAAGCCATGGCAGTTGTTTCTCCTTGTTAATCAGTATGAAAACGAGCAGGGCCTTGTAAGGCTCCTGGGCACGGAGGCCCTTTTGTCCCCCATTTCTTGTAGGCAAGACTTCAGCCTCCATGACCTTCCCTGAGTTCCAAAGGACAGATTCAAACAGTTGTTTTCAAGGTAGGAACAACCAAGAAACCACCTGAGGCAAGATTAAAGGGACCAGAGAAGCTCATTAAGATTAGGAGACTGCCCACCTAAGATGATATTTAGGGAGTACAGGTCCTGCTCACACTTTAGTCTCGTCAGCAACCCCACCCTCAAACTATTGCTATAAAACCCTTCACCAAATCCACCCAGGTGGGGACACGTAGTTTTTGAGGGCAGGGATCCGCTGTGTCCCACTTTGCCTGGCAAAGAAATAAAGCTATTCTCTTCTGCTTCACCCAAACCTCTGTCTCCCAGATTAGATTCTGCAAGGGTGTACAGAGGCTGAGATTTCGGCCTCAAGTACCTTATGCAGGGGGTTATTCATTTGTGTTTGTGGGAGAAGTAGAAATCGTTGTACCTTTACCATCATGGGAAGGGCAAGAACTATTGCTAAAATCTCTGTGGCTTGGAAGCAAGTGCTAGGGCCAGGGATAAAGGTAAAGAGGAGACACATAAAGATGTTCCAAGTGACAGGGCAGCTTGAATAGCAACATGGACCCACTACAGAACACTCTCTTATACAGGGCTACAAGCAAAACGTGAAGCCCCTAAGTCACAGTTAAAGGTCACAGTAGTATTACCATTTGCTATAAATGTTACCACCAAAATTTAAAGGGGCTCACACGTACTATATCTCTTTTTGTCATGTAGGAGTTGCAAGAGGCAAAATCATATTTATTACTTTCATTTAAAGCAATCTCAATCTTGCCATTACTGAGAAGTAGGGTTGAATACTTCTTTGTTAGAGGAGGCTTTCTTGTGCATTGCAGCATGTTTAGTTGCTTCCATGGCTTCTATCCACTTTAGTTATTTCCCCGACTTCTACCCCTGATGCCCACTAGATGCTACCCACTCACCTTGATTTTTGAAGACCAAAAATGCCTCCAGACGTTGCCAAATGTCTCTTGGGATCAGAACTTTTCCCCGGTTGATAACCATTGCTTTAGAGGGAAGGACTCAGTGTGCCCCAGATCACCAGACCCAAAACACAAGACTCCTGAATCTTTGCAGGGTCTCCTTCCACTTTCTGGTATATATGTGTCTTACTAAAGTATTGAGAATACGTGTTCACTCTTGCTTACCAGGGCAATCAGAATGATTAGAATGATGTCATCTATAGAGTAGACCATTGGGATATTCTGTAGAATGTGAGAATGATCATCATGGTCAAGACACTTGAGGACTAGATCCCGAAAGAGTATCACAGTTAACATAACCATGTAAAGGCAAACTGTGCTTGATCTTCTATGGTAAATGGATCGTTAATTGGATAAGAGTGCACCAAATGTCAGAGACTGGGTTAATAGAGATAATAATTAGCTATTGGGAGTCAGTTATCAATGAGTATCTCACATATCTGTGTAATTTGTAAGCAGAGACACAGACTTTTTTTTAACAGTTTTATTGAGTATAATTGCTTCACAATGGTGTGCTAGATTCTGTCCCACAATAAAGTAAATCAGCCATACATATACATATATCCCCATATCTCCTCCCTCCCTCATCCCCCTCCCACCCTCCCTATCCCACCCCTCCAGGTGGTCACAAAGCACAACTTTCTTTATTCTAAACTATCTTTCAAAGGATGATTGTATAGTAAACAGCTTTGGAAGATAGATAGAGAAAGCATCCCCTTTCAGAGCCAACAGTAGGTTTATTTACAGTCCAGTATAAGAAAGACAGTATCTCCCATCAAGGCAAGGGGCAACCAGGCTTACTTCACATTATAAAAGATTCAGGATCCTTAAGCTTGAGGTTCCTTTCCTATAATACACCCCCATTGAGTGTGAAGGAATCACCTGGTTGTCTTTGTAACATCCTGTGTGAACTGGGGTTTGGGGAACTGGTGCAAATGTTGATACACTGTCTACTGCTATTTCTGTAAGTAATACATTATTTTTGTCTCTAACCCAGGAATCTCCTATTTTCTGCCAGTGTCCAAGAAACTGTGACAGGCTAACTTATTAGCTTGCAAGTGGAGTAAAATCTCACACTTCCCAGTTCTTGATGTCTTGTAGGATAGCAATAATTGGAGTTATAATCTCATTAAGGTCTCCCATCATCAGTCTCCCATCATCCACCATGACCCATGGTTTTTACAAAGGTCAGACAAATGAATGGATCAGAAAAATGCTCGTGGCTAATTTTGCTACATCTTTTATATATTTGATGGTGGCTCAAATCTCTTCAATTACTTTGGAATGTGATACTGTTTCTTACTTATTGTTTTCGGGGTGATGCTATAGGAAACTGATTTAAAATGTTTTATTCTTTAATTGTTGCTAGTATATAAAAATACAACTGGTTTTTGTATATTGACCTTGTACTCTATGCCTTTGTTAAATGTATTGCTTCCAGTAGTTGCTTGGCTTCTAAATATTTTCTATGTAAACAATCATATCAACTATAAATAAAGTTGACTTTTTTTCCAATCTGAGTGAACTTTATTTTCTATCCTTCTTATTTCACTGTGGAGTGTTCCACAGTAAAATGTTGAATAAAAATAGGGAGAACTGATATCCTTCCACTGTTCCCAACTTAGGAGGAAACAGTGCAATATTTCACCAAGCTCTTTATTTTTTCTTCTTTATTTTTCATAGATACCTTTTACAACATTGAGGAAGCTTCCTTCTATTCCTGGTCTGGTAAGAGTTGATTTTCTTAAAATTATGAATTGCTGTTCCATTTTGTCAAAATTGTTTTTGATAATTTCTACTGAGATGATCAAGCTGTTGAATTACAGTGACTGATTTTTAAATATAAAATTAATTTTACATTCCTGGGAGTAGCCTCAATTGGTGTTTACGTGTTATTCCTTTTGTATATTTCTATTGATTTACTAATATTTTGTTGAAAAATTTTGCATTTATCTTCATCAGGGATGTTGGTCTATATTGCTCTTTTCATATAATATCTCTATCAGGTTTTGTATTCAGTGCTATGCTAGACACATAAAATAAATTGGGTCATGTTTTCTCCTCCTGGCTTATTCAAGTCTTTCCACACCTAAACCTCATAGCACTTTAATTTCATTTTTGCATCCATTACTTTGTGCTTCTGTTGTCATGAATCTTACTTTTACACACTTTATAAACACTACCTTATAATGATTTTTTTTGCTTTAAACAATAAATTGTCTTTTAGAGAAACAAAGAAATAAAAGAAAAGAAGTTAGTCTTCTGAAAACCTATCCTCACATTTAGATCTTCTTTCTTTCCTTTAAATCTGAAATTCCATTTGTTATCCTTTCCTTCAGCCTCTTGAACTTCTTTTAGTATTTCTTGCAGTATAGATATGGTGGTTACAAATTTTCTGAGCTTTCATTTTTCAGAAAATATCTTTATTTTTATTTTTGAAGGACAATTTTGTAAGGTATTGAATACTCTTGACAGGTATTTGTTATCACTTTACAGTTGTAATTTTATTATTTTCTGGCCTGTATTGTTTCTGGTTAGAAGTCAGGCAACATTTATATAACTTTTCCCATGTATAAAATATGCCATGTTTCTTTAGATGCTTTGAAGATTTTCTGTTCCTCTGTGGTTGTTGTCCATTTTGACTAGAGTGGTCTAAGTGCTTTTTCTTTGTATTTCTCCTTCCTGGGGTTTCCTGAGCTTCTTGGACCTGTAGACTGAGGTTTTGAAATAAAATCTGGGAAATTTTCAACCATTATTTTCTCAAGGGTGTTTTTTTTTTTCCTGCCTCATTATCTTTCTCTCCTCTCCTGGGTCCTTATGTACCTGTGTTATGAACAGTATGGTATTATTCCACTGCTACATGAGGCTCTTTTTTAAAAAATCTGTTTTCTGTTTTTTTCATATGACATAATTTCTATTCATCTGCTCTCAAGTTCACTGAGTCTGTATGTGTCATCTCCAAAATATTATTAAGTCCATCAGTGATTTTTTTTCACTTCAGATATTGTACTTTTTGTTTCAAGGATTTCCATTTATGTTTTTGGTTTTTATCTACTAAAATTCTATATCTGTTCACTGTTTTTTAGTGTAATTTCTATTTCGCTGAGAGTTTCTAGTCATTTATTCATTATGACCACATATCTTGCTTTAAGTCCCTAAAAATATTTCTAATAACAGCTTAAAATAGCCTCTTTATGTCCTTGCCTGCTAAATTTAACATCTGAGTCATCTTGGCGTTTGTCCCCTCTGATTGTTTTTTTCTTGATTATTCATCATATTTTCCTACTCCTTTACATGTCTAGTAATTTTTGGTGGGAAAACTTTTCTTTTTTCCTGAATATTTTGAATGATACTTTGCAAGGAGTCTGGATTAAATTGTTTTTTTTTTTTTTAATGATTGTTGAGTTTTGTCTCAGCAGGCAGTTATTTGCTAGAAGCTTGGTTTTAGACTGTGTTAGGTTAGCTACAGAATATCCTTTGCAAGTAGGCTATCCACAAAACTTATGGCCTCTTTGGTAGCTTACCTGAATACCAGACGTGTTAATGAGGTCTCTCCACTCTGAGTGGGTCTTTAACATTTCCCAGCATCTAGTGCCCTCTAGAGTAGCCATTCCATCCTCTATTCTGTGGAAACTGCTTTCTGTTAGGCCTCATAGGGTTTCACCTGGCAGATACGCAGTGCAGGCTTTGACCAAGGACTTGGGAACTCCTGTGTGCAGCTCCTGCTTCTTCAGTCCCCTACCCCAAAAGTTCTAATTATATCAGCAGCCTTGTACTCTATTTTATGCCTCCCCAGAGAGACTCTGCTTGGACTCCACTCCCTTTATAAAAGTTGGAAAATTGTACCAAGGTACAAAGTTAATAAGAGCATGGGAGCTCACTTCATATATTTCTCTTCTCTCAGGGATCATACTCCCTAAAGCCCAGGACTTGTCAACATTGCCACATACATTTTCTCCAGCTTTATACTTGTTTATGGATTGGAGGACATGTTTGGAACTATTTACTCTATCTTAGCAAGAAGTGCAAGTATAAATATGCTTTTAAGTTTCAAATTATTAAATATGTGATATTTTGTATGTAAAGAAAACAATGGAAAATATCACGACACACAGACCAAGGTCAACATTTTCCATATGTGTCTCAAATATGTGGCTTTTCAAAGAACTGAAACTTTACAGATATAATTGAAACATACTTTTTTGGTTATTTATTGCTATATAATATACCACTCTACAGCTTCTTAGCTTTAAATAGTAACATTCATTTCTTTGTTCAGTATTCAACAAATTGGCTCAGGTCAGTGAGGACAGCTTACCTCTGTCCCACCTGGCTTCATCTGGAATGTCTCAGCTGGGTTTTGAAGATCCATATCCAAAATGCTTGGTAATCTTCTTGGTGTTGGCTGTCAATTGGGAACTCCACTAGGGGTTCAGGCTGGGGATCTTTATTCCCTTACAGATAGCCTCTCCACATGGCTAGTTGAACTTCTCACAACAAGGAGATATTAGGATAGTCAGATTTCTTACAAGGCACCTTACTTCTTTCAGAGCATCAAAACAGAAATTGCCTAGTCTTCTTAATGCCAGAGCTTTCAAGTTTCAGAATATTACTTCTGCCACGTTTTACTGGTCAATGTAGTAACAGATCCACCACAGATTCAATGCGAGGAGAATTAGACTCTATGTTTTGATGGAGCTCTACAACATCATAGTGCAAGAGGGCATGTGATAGGAATCAATATTGTGGTCATTTTTGCAAATGTAATCTACTACTCACAGTTTCCTGCATCCCTTATTCTTTCCCCTTCTCCCACCACTCAGAGGTAGCCACTGTAGTCAATGTGTAAACTTCTCATTCATATTTTTATATCTTTAGTACAGTTCTCTCTAGCACTGAACAGCTTTCATACTTCAAGCATTCTCCACAGAGCCAAGCAAAATATTGAAAACTCTCATAAATGTGTTATAGGACAGGAATTCCCTATATGTGTTTACCCAAGAATCTACTAAGACCATTACACTGCTGACAGCTTGAGTTACACAGGTTCATCTGTTTCCTTCTCTCAATTTGAATTTATAGTCCTGCCCTTTTAGTTATATGTATCATGGGGAAAATAACATGTGGAAAGAAGATTCCTAAATTATGGGTCTCCTGGAGAAAACCTGACTGTGTGGTTCATCTTTAAGAGTGGATTCCAATCTTTTCTAGGTTGAAGATCTCCTTTTAATTAAGACCTTCCTCCATACATAATATTTTTTAGTCACCTTTAGTTGAAAAAAAATACATAATCACAGAAAGCTATGCTGATCTTAGTAACATTTGTAAATAATTTTTTTGTATATGAATCACAAATGCACTTGAGTTCATCTAAAAACTAGAAATATATATATATATATATATATATATATATATATATATATATATATATAGAGAGAGAGAGAGAGAGAGAGAGAGAGAGAGAGAGAGAGAGAGAGATTAGTGGAACTTATGAAAGTAACTCCAGCATACAAGGTATTTGTCCCCCAGAGGTTAGAAATGTTTTACCATAGCTCACACTGCTGGATCTTGCTTTAGCTCTGTATTAGATCATGATCCTCCTTGCACAAGTCAGAACCTATGCCAGTGTGCTTAATATCCCTGGATATGAAGCCTACCTTAATCCCTGCCAAGTCTCTTGGATGAGAATCCCTTGCTCTGGCTCCATATAGACTCACTTTCTTCATTACTGTTCTTGCCTGCACTCTCGTGGTAGTCATGAAAAATCTCCCAAACGACAGTGGTATCCATACTTATTTTTTATTTTCCTTATTTTTTTCACACTGGAAATGTATTTATATGTAACAAATAAATGCCCTGTAAACAAAAGTTAGACTTCAGGACATGGTGGTATATAAGCTAACGTTTCCTCTTGGCAAAATGAGATTTCTGTCTTTTTAACCCAGTTGTTTCTCTAACTTCTTTTTTTTAAATGATGTCTACTGTCTAGTAAGGTCTAGATTTTTTTCTTAAAACTCATTTTTGAAAGAAACATTAAAAATTTACTCTAAGAATTATTGTTTGATCAGCACGGTCATGATCTGCTTTAATACTTCTTTATCAAATACTTTATTCAACAATGTATTCAATACATATTTTGTGAACAGCTATTATGTGCCAACACTATTCTATGTACTTAGGATACAGTAAAAATTCACATAGGCAAAGTTCCAATCCTCTTACTAGACTGGACAGACATAATAAATAAACATATAAACAAATAATATCTGCAGGAATAACTAACTGACTTGGATAGAAAAAAAAGACAAGATATGGAACGACAGGAATTGGATTACTATTTTAGATAAGGTCAGGAAATGTCTCTCTGAGAAGGTGGCATTTGAATAGATACTTGAATGAAATTGGGGGAGCACATCATGAGGTTGTTTGGCAAGGGGTGGGGTGGGGTGAAGGCTTTCCAGGAAGAGGGACCAGTTAAGTGAAAGGTCCTGTCGCAAGAATATGCACGGCCTAGGAGGAAAATCAAGGAGGAAGGGATGAGAGAAGGCCAGTGAGTTAGGGTACAAGAGGAAGGAAGTGAAATCAGAGTGGTAGGGGTGATTCTAGCAGATTATGGTAAGCACTTTGGATTGTATTCTAAAGATGAGATGCCACTACAGATTTAAGTGCAAAGCAGTGACATTCTCTGACTTGTATTATAAAATGTAGGTGATTCTGTAGATATAGAGAACAATCTAGTGGTTACCAGTGAGGGGGGGGGCAACATAGGGGTGGGGAATTAAGAGCTACAAACTATTAGGTATACAATAAGCTACAAGGATATATTGTACAACAGGGGGAATATAGCCATTATTTATAATAAATATAAATGGAGTATAACCTTTAAAAATTGTGAATCACTACACTGTATACCTGTAACTTATATAATATTGTAGATAAACTATAACTCAATAAAAAATTTAAAAGTTGATTGATATTTCAATGGGAGTGTGGCTTTAGTGGGTTTTCAGGAGAGAATGAATTAGATACATAGGTTCAATCCACCATCTTTACTGAAACGTCCTCATTCATTTTTTAAAGTTAGTAATCTGGTTACCGGCTCTCAACTCTACAATTGCTCTTTCCTTGTGAATAACCTAGATGTCAAATCAAAAGTCCTCTTTTCCAGTCCTTGTTGCCCTTATTATTTCAACAGTATTTGACACCACAGACAATGAAACCTTTGAATGAAGATGAAACATATGAGTAGGATACATGAATATGGAACTCATGGGAGAGTCTGGGTTGAAAATATAAATTTTGGAGTTGTCAGAATATTAGGTTGAACCATATTAATTGTCAGTCAAAATGGTTCCATATTGGCAATTTCATTTACCCAAGAGTTAATAATTAAAGCAAAGAGACTGAATGAATTACCCAAAGTAGTAAGAATAGTTAGGAAGGAATAGTTTGAGAACTGAAGTGCTGTCTGAAACACTCCAGCATTTAAAGGTCGAGGAAGGGACTTCCCTGGCAGTCTAGTGGTTAGGACACCATGCTTCCACTGCAGGGAGCTCGGGTTCCATCCCTTGTCCGGGAACTAAGATCCTGCATGCCTTATGGTGTGGTCACCAAAAAAATAAATAAGTAAAGTAAAGGTCTAGGAAATTGGGAGGAACCCCTAAAGAATGTGATATAGGAGTGTGTGTGTGTGTGTGTGTGTGTGTGTGTGTGTGTTTAGTTTTGGTGTACATTCTAGGGGTGGTCAGTTGCCTAACTAGGAATACAAACTGCAGGTGTTGTAACCTAGGATTTTGCCAGAAGACTACACTCTAAAGAAAATTATGAGAACTTAAGCTATTTTTTAAAATCTTAGATTAATAACAGAACTTTTATAGCATAATTTAATGAATATTAAAAATGCATTTAAAATCGGGGGCATTTGAAATATGTAGATATGTGGATTGACTGAAATATTTTAAAGAAATTCCCCACTCTTGTTTGAATAGGGTATAAGAACCAAGAGAGCCTTTCAGCCTTTAATCTGTGCAACGATACCCAACGCATGATTCCAAAATAATGGCTGTGTTTGCACAAATCTTTTATGGACTGTGTAGTTAGAACCTATAAAAGGATAAAGAATTGGGACTGTATTAAGTTTTCAGAGCAGGTTTTATGACTTTGTACCTATTTGCTAATAAATGTGTATATATATGAATTTGGACATACTTTTTTGGTAACCTAGTAGAAACAATTTGGGTGGAGCTGCTAGCCTATAACTATCTCCAATAATTGGCAGATACCACTATCCAGAAGAACCCTCAAAATGAGCTTTCATTGGTTTGGATAATTTTTGAACAAAGTGGCTAGTGGTGTAGAACTGTCTTGGGAGCTAAATGAGATAAGCAAAAATACAAAAACCAAAACAAAAAATGTTTCAAGAAGATGAACAGAATCATATCTATTACATTGTAATAGTTAGCCAATAGGAGGAGGGCTGAGAATTGACCACTGGATTTGGTAATATGGAGGTCATCGTTATTTCTAATAAAAACAGCTGTTTTTGGAGCGGTGAGGCTAAAAAGTATGATTGGAATAGATTCAAGAAAGAATGAGAGAATAGGAAGTGGAGATCATATGAATAGATGAATATGGCTTATGATCTTATGAAGATCATAAGAAATGTAGATATTTTTAAGGAAAACAAAGCAAGGACCCTTTGGCATGTCTTAACCATATTAGTCAGTCTAGGCAAGAAACAGAAGCCACACTCAAAACGGTTTAACTGGAAAGAATAAAATGCAGGGACTACTTACAAAGACGTGGGTATGGTTAAGGGAACAGCAGTGAAGCCATTACTATCCTAGGCCTGAAGGGGCACTGGAAAGAAATGGTATTATTAGAGACCCACGAGAGCTGGAACAATGGGAAGGAGGGCTCTAGACAGGCATTGTAGTCAGAGGGACACAGTAGGACCAAAATTTTGGCCTAGCATAAAGGAAAGGAGTGTAATACACACCCTGATATTTCTCTCCTCCCTTTTTTGATCTTCTGCCAGTGCTGTGCATTAGTCTAACTCAAAAGGAAGAAGCCAAAGGACAAGGAGGCCCTGGTGATATATTCATAAATGTCAGCCTCCGAGGGCAGAGCATGACAGAGCAGTGAAGACAATGGGTTTGGGGGAGGGAAACAGACAATACTGCTATTATAAATATTCTCTATGACCACAGGAAGTTAAAAAAAAAGTCACAGGAGGCAGGCAAGTTAAAAATCCTCACAAAACTACCTTTCTAATAGTACTTCCTTTCTATTTACACATTTAATTTACCGGGTGTTCTTTCTGCCTAGTAATAGGGTTGTCTAACCTTTTCTGAAAAGGTCCAAGAGTAAATATTTTATAATTTGAGTCCTAAGAGGCAGAATTGAAAATATTATGTTATTTCTATAACCACTTAAATGTAATCATTTAAACACATAAAAAGCAGTCATTCAAATCCAGTGGGCTGGATTTGGCCTATGGGCCACGATTTGCCACCCTCTGGCCTAGAAAATCTTTCTTAATTTTTCTCTGGCCTTAGTCAATGTCAAGTCCAAATAAAACCTCCTACATGTGGCCTCTCATACTGTGACTCTGAGCTGTGAGTGACAGAAAATCAACTTTTACTAGTTTAAGATAGTAAAATTACTAGCTTAAATTGAGAGGATGCTGAGGGTAAATCCCAGAATGCAGAGCAGCAGGAATCCCAGCTGCTCCAGGGACCAGCTGGTTTGCTATCGTGGTAACATCGGAACACATCCTCTTCATCTCTATGTCTTCTTATCTTTGCTTGTGTCTTCAGTTTGGCTTCATTGTCTACTAGGAAGAGCAAACCCTCCCCACAAGAAATAGAACGCTTATCTGTCCTTCTTTATATAATAACCCCAGAGAAGTATTTTGCTTGACCTGTCTTGGTCACACACCTATCCTTAGATGAATGTATGTGGATGAGGGAGGAAGCTTGCTGATGGTGGAGAGGTTCTTCGGTTGTACAAGCTTGTGAGAGGAGGCCCTCCTGAGGAGGGCTTCCCATAGGGAGGGAGAATTCTGTTGCCAGGAGATGCAGACAGGAGACGCTATTTCGGGGAGATAAAAATGTCACAATTATAGACCAATGTGTGACATGCCAGAAGAGAGAGATGTCTGACACACGTTGTTATCACCCTCAGAACCTAAAAATCACACTTGGTAGACATTCATGCATTTCTGATGAATGAATGACTCAGTTCCCCAGGCACAGTTCTCCTAACTGGCCCAGATTTTGATCAGCTGCTCTTTAGTTCTGTACGTTGCAGTAGAGGTTTTTAACGCCCATGTATTATCTTTCCTCTAATCCCAGGAGGCAAAGAGTGCCCGAGAGAGCCAGTCTCACAGCAAAGCATCCTGTGGAAACAGCTCACAGAATGGGGACTACACCGGCGCCTGTAACGACTGTGTTTTGGGGGACCCGTGCGGCGTTTTTGAGGAAGCCTTCAGGACACAAAGCCCCACACCGACAGACGCGACCCTCCGTCGGGAGGGAGGCAGGGCGCGGGGGCGGGGGCACCGCCGGGCCCCAGCCTCGGGCGCGCGTCACTCGGCACAAAGGAGACAGCAGGGAGGTGGCCGCGGGAGCCGATCTGCACTCGCCAGCCACTCGCAATTGCGGTTACAGACCTGCAGTTCCCCTCCCCCTCCCCACCCAGGCCCGCCCGCCCGCCCGCCCGCCGGCCTTTCTGTCTCCTCTCTCCCTCCGTACCGGCCGGCCCGGCTCCATTTCCGGGCTCTGGGTATTTGGTATCGATCAGGGCTGGGGGCGCGGGAGCAGGTGGCTGCGGCGGGGCAGCTGGGCCGCCAGCCTGCTGCGCCGGGGCCCGTCTCCCGCCGCCTTTGTCGCCAGTCCTTGCCCGGCGTCCCGCTCTGTCCTCTGGGCCCGCGCGCGCTGCCGGCCAGACTTTGCGCCGGGTCGGGCGCCGCTGCTGATCCTGCTGCGCTCCGGGCCGCGCTCGGTGCCGCCGGCCGCCGGGAAGCGGGAGGCGAAGGGCAGCCCGGAGCCTGGGCCAACATGGCTGAAGTCAGCATCGACCAATCCAAGCTGCCGGGAGTCAAGGAAGGTAGGGGCCGGGCTGTGGAGCGCGCGCCGGGGCCCCTCCGGCTCCCAGCCCAGCGTCCCTCCCGGCGGGGGCGTCGTCTCGGCGGCCCCATCGGCTCTCCCTCGGCGCCCACCTGGTGCCGGCCCGCCCTGGCCGGGAGGGGATTGAATTCAGGCTCTGCTGTGGGACCTTGGGCAAGTCACTTTCGTTCTGAGCCTCAGTTTTCTCCTACATAAGGAGATTGTGGGAGAGAGGTCTGCACCACCCTCATCAAGTGGTTGTGTAAAGGTTCTCGGGAAGAGAAATGCCCTTAGTGAATGCTCCAGAGCTGGGTACATCTGACTTACTTCTGTTCCTAAAAATTCAGGCCCAGTCTAGCTAAGTTGAAGGCTAGGAAGTGGGGAGGGATTGACGTTCAGTTCCTTGTGGAGCCTTTGTTTTGAAACTTGACTCTTTCCCTCCTTCTGTCTACTTTTCCTAGCCCTGCGTCTGGCTGGCTGACTTTCCCACCTTCCTCCAGGTTTAAAAGTTTAGTCTGGGCACTGCCCAGCGCGAGCAGCGGATGGGAAGCTGCTATAAATAAGCATTTTCTCACAAAAAGCACTAAGCAAAGGGGAGCAGGGGACTCACTGTGACCTTGATTTTTACTGGCTCCGTATACTGAGGTCCAGAAGAATCAAGATTGATTAGTATTGGTCTGGCTTGGCTTCTAGCAAGTAGCCCACTGACTTCTCGTTCCTCGTCTCCATCCAGACCTAGTATTTTTTTTTTTTTTTCAGCTGAGATCTTGGGTACTGGATCGCCTTATCTGTAGTGATCTTTGGCTGTTATTTTGACCTTGGGCAGCATGGAAGTCCCAGAGTGCTATCCGGGCTTGCAGAGATTGTCTTTATAGTGGATGCTATTTGTTTCAGCTGACTCTTGTGGTCTTAGTTGTCTTGGGAATATGGAATTGAAAATAAGAATCTTTGCTTTCTTGGAACTGCGTGTTTCATTGCCAACCTGATTTGATTCAAAGGGGCTTGTGTGTGCTCAGGCTGACCCCAGAATCCGAAGAAAGCTTGATTGCTTTATGTCCCAGAGCTCCAAACACTACGCGATTTTATGTAGAATTTTTAATTGGGCTGGGCCTGTCCTGTTGTTCCTGAAGGATGTTAGAGCTTAGGCCTGAGATTTTTATCAAACGGTGGTTTTCAACCTTTCAGTTCCTAACCTGGCTTTGGTGAAGATTCTGGCATTCATATGTAAATGAACTTTTCTTAACACTGCCAAGTCTGGAGCCTGAGTGATAGGAAAGGCAAATTTACACTTTGAAAGTCCAGGTCTTTGAGATTGTCCTTAACCTTTCTGGTATGGGAGAGGGAGGGGGAGGGGGAGGGGAGGAGGAGGGAGAGATGTCTCTAGAGAAAAACTGATCCTTGTGTAGTATGTAGTGCTTCCTTGGGGGTGGATGAGGAGTAGGATGAGAATTGGAGTTCAAACACAGCCTTAATATGTAAAGTATTAGTCAGGTAGTGCTAAGATTTTACCCAGCTCCCTATATGTCAGTGACCTGAAACAAACTTGAAACTCACTTTCTGTGTATGCATTTATATTACTCTTAGGTCTTCCGGTCTCTAACCAAGACATGAATGGTTTATTCTAGTATATTCTTTCTTAAGGGTTTCAACAAACACTTTCCATCTGTAAATGCAAAATTTTTCCATTGCTAAACTCCGGAGTTTAACACATTTGGATTGCTTTTATTTTGCACAACATGGTGTTTGGCAGTCGGGTTTACATGATATGGTAAAGTGGTAAGGAAATTTATGAGGCTGTTTCATTAAGTTAGAATTAAGTATTGATTTACTTTGAAGGTGGTCCGAAATTGTTGAGAAGATTATTGTCTTTGTAAGCATCTGATTTTTCTAGTTCAAAGATCATCAAAGGAAGTGATACACTATACTAGGAATGTGCTAATGGTGGTGTGGTTTTTGATCTGGGAAGTATTCACATCGAATAAAGTGTATCTTTCCCTAATAGAACTCTTAATTATGGCCAGTTGCTCCCTAACGATGTTTCTGGACCCTAATTAAAGAAAATAAAGTTGGTGTCCATGATTGGGTAAAACATACACAAACATTGAGACTTCTTAATACTGAAACTCCAACTCAGTTTGAAAAGGAAGTTTAGTAATAATTTGCTTAATATTCTGGCACAGATTTTTAAACTCCAGTTTTAAAAATCTGTCTCCTCTACTTCTCCTATCAATCTAAACCTTTATATACAATTACAATTTGGGATCATGGGGTAGATTCCAATAGAGATTGAGAAGAATAATGCAGTGGATGTCTGTCCCTTCTCACTGCCCTTTTCTTTAGGAGGGGATGGGGAGCCCTGGGACTTTTGTTGTGAACTTCTCAACAGAGGTCATGGGTAGCAGCTGACATCAGGGAAAGAGACTATTTGAAAACTTTTTTTTTTCTAGGTTAAAATCGAATGCCTGCTTATTTAGTTTTAAGATGGCCAAAGATAATCGTCATTTGGGCAGACCTTAAAAAAAATAACTACAGCAGTATTTTTACTTTGGGAAATCTCTCTTAAAATAGGAGACAAAGGGACATGTGTGAGTTCTTATGCAGTGAAAAGAATTAAGTCTAACTAAATGTCAACACACATCATTATTTCTGGTTTAAAACCATATTTGGAACATCTGAATACTTTTTATAATGGAAATACTGTTGCCATTGTTTAGTAGTAATGCTTTATTTCTTCTGAAACGTTTGAGGTTCTCTGCAACAAGATTTGAAATAATTCTCAGCCACTTTTTTATCAGTAGATGTGTAACTCAAATGCATCATGCAATTTGTGAATGCTAGACAAAGGTATTCTCAAATAGACAAAGGTTCCAACAATATTCCGGAAGTTTTTTAGTTTAGATCAGAGCTTCCCCCCCACCCCCCAAAAAAGAGCACTTTTCATTAGTTAACAAGCTTAGAGTTTTGGTAAATTTTAGCTTCTTTGCTGAATGTTCTTTCTGAAACCGCAATCCAGACTCCCCACTTTTTTTTGCTCTCTCCAGTCTGATTCCCATCTCTCTACTTAGTTTTAATTGCTCACCAATCACTAATCTTGCCCTTTCCCCCATCTAACAGAGGTTTTACATTATCTTAAAGTTTTGGTCTGAGTGTTGTAGCCTGTCCATCAAAGCCATTTCTAGACCCTTTAAAGTTTATTAACTCCTTTGCAGTTTTTTAGTCATTAGTGTTTTCCCACTTTTAGCCATTGAGCACTTATGTATCAACCCTCCCATCTTCTACCAGGGCTAACCATTTTTCTTTCCTTTCAGCAGTAAGAAATTTTATTATGTGTTATATATCCTTACTGTCCTTCAACTGGAAGTTTCCACCATCTCCAAAGTTAGTTAACTCTGTGTGTGTGCAGGCACGTGTGCACCTGAGTGCAGTCATGATTAGCATCTGAAATTCGTGCACTTGGTAGAGACATTTCTTGAAATAAAGGTAGCTAGCTATTCTGAGAGCAAATCCTTTTTCTTTAGTGAAAGACAAAAGTTAATACATTTTCAGAAATATGCCTAGAAAGCACTGATTCATTTTAGGTCCAGGACACCCCAGTGGCGTAATGGGGTAAATTAAATTAATGGCATAAATCCAGAACTTTAAGGCGAAGGATACAAAATTATGTCTGGTGCAGTAAGTTAACCAAGTAGTCCCAGAGATCTAAAGCATATCACACGCGCACGCACACTAGGTATCTAATGTGATGGTGGTCTCTGAGAGGTGCATTATCTGGCTCCAGGGCAAACTCACTTTCTGTTTTCTTCAAAATTCCACAGCAGTTTTTTGTTGTTGTTGTTGTTATTGTCTTTTAATGAGACCTCAGCTAGATCTTGAGTTATGAGGTTTGTGTCTTGCTTTTCTTTACCCTCATCTGGCTTCAGGTCTTTCACATAGCCAGCAAAGATTCAGCAAATATTTGAATGTGTGAATGAATGAATGAGTAAATCATGAATACTAGATGCTCCCTTTTAGTTTAGGAATCCTCTCTCTGGCACAATTTCATATTCCTTCTCAGAGCATAAGCTCTTTTTTTGTATTTTATTTTATTTATTTATATATTTATTTTATAAATTTATTTTTATTTATTTTTGGCTGTGTTGGGTCTTTGTTGCTTCATGCAGTCTCTCTGTGGTTACAGCGAATGGGAGCGACTTTTTGTTGCTGTGCACGGGCTTCTCATTGCAGTGGCTTCTCTTGCTGTGGAGCACGGGCTCTAGGCACACGGGCTTCAGTAGTTGTGGCAGGCGGGCTCAGTAGTTGTGGTGCATGGGCTTAGTTGCTCTGTGGCATGTGGGATCTTCCTGGACCAGGATTTGAACCCTTGTCCCCTGCATTAGCAGGCGGATTCTTAACCACTATGCCACCAGGAAAGTCCTCAGAGCATAAGCTGTTAAAGGGCAGAGATAATGCCTTTTAACCATGGGCATCATGTATCTTAGTGCTGCTATTAAATTTATAAAAATTTTAATCTATTTTTCTAATGTTTTTCCTTCTCTGATCTTCGCTGTGGTGGAGAGGCAGTCCTGTAGAGTTCAAGGAGTTGTTGTAAAGAACCCTTGAAATACCATACGTGCACCCAGAATGCCTCTCACATAAGGGAAAAAAACATCTTTCAGTTTATTGCTATATGCAGGTATGCAGTACCTTCTTAAATGAATCAGTGATTTTTAAAAAATGAAATAGCTGTTAATTGTAAAATAAAGATTATCTTAATGATTTGAGAAATGCTTTTTTTTTTTTTTTTTTAACAAGTACATAAAGGACAACTTCTCCCTTGTGGGAAACTGTAAAGTTAATTGCTATTTTAAAAAAAGGATCTCAGAGTAGAAAGCATTAAAAACCACTGATCTAGGCCAGCCAGATTTTCCAGATGAAAATCTGAGAGCCAGGATGGGAAAGTGAGTTGTATCAAACCGCTGAGGCTAAGTATCTAAAAATTGTCACATGGGGCCTAGAATTAGAAATGTTCAAAACTGAGTATTCACACAGCTCAGTCTTCCCTGCTCTCTCCTTTCCCACCTTCCCCTTCCTTTCCTGTCTCCTCCCTTCCTCTCTCTTCCTTTGTTCCCTCTCCCTCGTCTTCTCTTTCTTTTAAATTATTCTGTAGATGCATAAGAATCATTCCTCATGTATTTCATTAATACTGTCATTTAAAACAGTGGAATAAAAATAATGAATGACAAAACAATTCCAGAGATTTTTCTCAACTTATTTTAGGGATAATGTTTGATATGAATGTTAATGAGTTAACATAGGTTTCATTTTATTTTTTAATTAAAAGCTTTTTTTTTTAGGTTTTTATTTCGATCCAGCAAATGAATTACTGGATGAACTACAGGAAGTCATACTCCTGCCTCAGTGTTTTTTTTCTACCTAGAAAATGCATTTCTTCTCTGGTACACTCAGCTGAAGGGGCTAATGTTTAGAGGCTTGGACATTTTAAGAAGTTTAAACATATTAGGGAAATAAAGAAAGCCATAGGCTATGGTCTTTTCTCTAGTTCTTTTCAGGAACATAAGAGTTTTGATTGAGATAAATGAATTTTTGCCTCAGTAACAAAAAAGCAGTGTGCTACCACAAAACTTAAGTAAACTCTGCTTGAAATCCCAGTTCTCTAAGTACAGGAGTGTATTTTAAAATTAACTAGCCTGGGCTTCCCTGGTAGTGCGGTGGTTGAGAGTCTGCCTGCCGATGCAGGGGACACGGGTTCGTGCCCCGGTCCGGGAAGATCCCACGTGCCGCGGAGCGGCTGGGCCTGTGGGCCATGGCAGCTGGGCCTGTGCGTCCGGAGCCTGTGCTCCGCAGCGGGAGAGGCCACAGCAGTGAGAGGCCCATGTACTGCAAAAATAAAAATAAAAAATAACTACGACCTATAAAGGGAAAAAATAAACCTTATCACAACTACATTTGCAGTTTCAGGTGTAGCCACTGGAAGGGCTGTTGGGTTAATGTTTTTAACTGATGACCTATTTAAAGCTGTCCTGTGCTTCAAACCTGTAAAATTAGGATACCCTAGATCCTAAATAAGACCTACAAAGGAACATTGGTCTTATATACCTTGGGAATTATTTAGATTATTTATTCCCAGATGTTTGAATTTAGAAACCAGTACAAAAGAGTTCCTAGATACTACTTTTAAAAGGACACGACAAACATGCATACTCAAAAGAACTATTTTTTTGGTCATTATTATCAATAAAACACATAAACACACACATTAAGATATATGTAGGTCTTCACATAATAGTTGGTAACCATACACTGACATAAAAGCATTGAAAACTTTCTGATAAACCAGAACCAATGTAAAACCAGTCTTGCTTGTTTTATATCAGTGTTTTTTTTTTCTTTTTAGTCAAATTCATTGATGTGTAATTCACGTACAGTAAAAACTCATCCTTCTTAGTATGCAGTTCTGAGTTTGACAAATGTATATAGTCTTGTACCCACCACAGCAATCAAGATACAGAACAGTTACATAACCCCCAGACTGCTCCACCCTTATCCTTTTCCCCACCTCCACCAACCGTTGACGTATTTGCCATCCCTATAGTTTTGCCTTTACAAAAATGTCATATACATGGGATCATCCAATAAGTTGCTTTTTGAGTTTGTCTTCTTTCACTTAGCATAATACATCTGATATCATGTGTGTATCAGTAATTTTGTTCTTTTTTATTGCTGAGTTCCAGTGTATGGCTGTACCACTATTTGCTTATCCATTCGCTGGTTGACGAACGTTGGGGTGTTTTCACTTTTGGTGGTTATAAATAGTCTCTGTAAACATTTGTATACAGTTTTTTTTTTTTTGCGGTGAACATGTTTTCATTTCTCTTGGGTAAGCACCTAGGGTAGGATTACTGGGTCATATGGTGAATGTATGTTTAGCTTTATAAGAAACTGCCAAACTTTTTCCAAGTGGCCTGTACCATTTTGCATTCCCACAAGCAATGTATGTGAGCTACAATTGCTCTGCATCCTTGTCTGCACTTTACATTGTCAAGATATATATATTTTTTAATTTTTAACTATTTTTTTAAGGGTTTAAATTCTGGTTTTGTTGTTTCATAGCTGTGTGATCTAAATTTTAACAGTGTAATATTATCTTATGTGGCTTTAATTTGCATTTCTCTAATGACTAATGATTGGAGCCTCTTTTCTTGTGCTTATTTCCTATTCTCATATCTTTTGTCGAAGGAGTGTGTGTTCTAAGCTTTGCCTTAAAAAAAAATCAGACTGTTGTCTTTTTATTGAGTTTTGAGGGTTCTTTACATATTCTGAATTCAAGTCTTTTATCATATAAATATTTTGAAAATGTCGGTGGTCTTTAAACCTTGGTGCAACATTAGGATGATGTGGGGAGCTTTGCTATAAACATATTCCTGCCCTACTTGATATCAGCTGAATCTCTTGGAGATGATCCCAGGAATCTGTAGTTTTTTATATCTAGATTATACTCTTGGACTTACAATAGACATTTGGAACATATGACTAAGAATACTGTGTCCACCCTAATGCAGGGATTGATCCTACCCTACTCTAATTTTTTTAAGCTTTTGCATTGGCAACTCATTTCTTTATCAGGGTTAAAGAATGGGCAGCATTTTTTTTTTCCTTTTAGTAATTGAAATTAGTTCCTCTAAGATAGGGGTTTGCAAACTATGGCCTATGGGCCACCGCTTGTTTTTATACAAGTGAGCTGAAGACAGTCTTTACATTTTTTAATGATTAAAAAAAAGGAAGAAGAATGTTTTGTGACAGGTAAAAATGATATGAAATTCAAATTTCAATGCCTAAAGTTTTGTTGGAACATAACTTTGCTCATTTGTTTACATATTGTCTGTGGCTGCTTTCATGCTGTGGATGCTGAGATGAGTGTCGTTGTAACAGAGACTATGATCAGCAAAGCTTAAATTCTTTACTATCTGGTACTTTGTGGAAAAACAATAATTTCTTTGGGACCATTTCAGTGAAACCGTTTAAAAAACTTCCCTATTTAATCTTTTTTGATATTTCAGTTATCACTATGAACATTTATCAAAACTTTTCTTTAATTATAGTGGTGCGCTGTCAGGGACTATTATTGGCTGAACTCGTGTAGCATGTTTTATTTTTGTAGTGACTTTTAAAAATACAGGCTTACATCCTGATTTTTATTTTACTCTTTTTTAAGAAGAAAATGTGCTCTCCATATACATTTCTAGGGACTTCACAATTGATTGTCAAGGTAGAAATCTTATGTAAAGTAAGAATAATCCATATGCCAGCTCTGAGTAAGGATCTGTGGGGCTTTCATGAGTGAAGTGCATGAGTAAACAAGTTCAACTTCTAAAAAGTTTGCTTATGATTCTTAGCTTGTTACTTGTTACTGGCTCTCTTCAAAACATGTTACGAATATATGCATGAATGAAGTGTCACTTTGTCTTCTTGGAAACTTGTATCAGAAGTACCTAGGTTGATTAACCACTAAACTTTGAAGGCTTAGTGTGTGATGGGCATTTCTAGTCCTGATACTAGCTTCTCAATGACCAAACACCAGGGGAGTCCCCACTGGACTTTTTTGGCTTTTATTTTTCTAATGAGTCATAAAGACTGAATCACTTTCCATTAGCATTACTCCAGGACTTTTAACTGCATATAGTAAAAGCACGAATGACTTATAAGGATATCTTTCCCTCTTCATTGCCTCCCCATCAATGAATTTTTTTGCCTATTGACTATATAGAGGAGTCCATGATTCACTTTAGGTACTAAATTCACTAATTTTTGAGTAGCACTTCCCACCAAATACTTTAAAATATTAGCTTTGTCTTTCATATTATGAAATTCAGCAAAATACAGAATGTTACGGTTGGCAAATACTTTCAAAACGTTTTTATTGTCTAGATGGGAAACCAGAAGTAGAGGAAGAGAAACAAGGAACTTGATTAAGATTCATATCCTCTCATCTTCACGTTGAGTTTGGCCTGACATCTGCCAGCAGCTATTTTGGAAAGGACTGTGCACTCTCAGTGTCTGCATTTACAGATCACTTTCTGGCTTTGCTTACAAACGGTTCCTTATCCTGCCAGTGATTGCTGGATTCTAACTTGCCATGTCTGCTTCTGTTGTTTTCCCAGCTTTCCATGGTCAGACCTCATTATTTTAAATTGGGCTTTAGTGTACCCATGAAGCATTTCTTCTTTTCTTTTCCCCTTGTAAGTTACCCCATTAAAACTCCACAGAGCTAATGTTTGAAAGATCATTTTGGCTATGTGTGTATATTGGAGGGGACAAGCTGGAGGTTTAGAAAATGGTTAGGGAGCTATTATTGATAGACTCCAGTTTACTGTGCTTTGTTTTTTTTTTTTTTTTTTTTTTTTTTCTGCAGTACGCGGGCCTCTCACTGTTGTGGCCTCTCCCGTTGCGGAGTACAGGCTCCGGACGCGCAGGCTCAGCGGCCATGGCTCATGGGCCCCACCGCTCCGCGGCATGTGGGATCTTCCCGGACCGGGGCACGAACCCGCGTCCCCTGTATCAGCAGGCACACTCTCAACCACTGCTCCACCAGGGAAGCCCTGAAAATTCTACTGTTAATTAGTTAGTTTTCTTTTTGTTTCCTGTTTATTGGTTCTCCCCATTTATTCCCCCTGAATGTGGAGAATGGGTGTTGAAAAGATTTGTGCAATTGAAGGGAGGTAAGAAATGCACACATTTCTGATTCCTACTTACTTGGCTGTATGTAATATAACTGTCATTTTCTTCATCTTAAATAGAGTAGGAGGCTACCATTTTACTCTGTACATTTCTGCTGTGTATCTTTTAAGGAATTGAGCTCCTCCTAGAATTATTTTGCAGTATTCGCTCTTGTTTACTGATACATTAAATAATTTGACCAGATTGAAAGCAAGCTTGTATAAAATTTAACTTAAGCAGACTGACTTCTTTGGAAAGGGAAGTACTTTGAACCTAGACTTGTTAAGCCTTGGTTTCACATCTCATCTTTCCTACTCATTTGATGTAAGGACTCAGAGAAAACACTCAATATCTCTAAGCTTCACTTTCCTTATCTGTTTATTGGAGATAATATTTACTATGTCTAACATATGGACTTTCCATGAGAGTTAATTGAAGAAATGGATATGAAAGTATTTTGCAAAATGTGGTGTTATGCATTCAGTCTCAGTGATATTACTGTTCAAGTTACCCTAAAGTACTCCAACTTCTCCTTTTTTCCAGACCATTGTTATTTGAGCCCTAATCCTCTGCATGGTATTTCCTTCTATACTATCTAAATATAGTATATTTCTATCCTCTCACCACCTCCCCAGGCCCAGCTCAAATGCTGATTCTTTGTTAAGTCTACCCTGTTTCTTTCCTGTGTATCTCTTTAACTTACTTCCTTAAGCAACATGTCTCATCCTCTGTATTGGTCTGCAATCTCTCTATCAAGACAAGACTGGTAGCTGACTGATCTCAGTACTTCTTGGGGATCCTTACACATAGGAGATACTCCAGAAAACTTGTCAGAGTATCTGACAGCTTATGTTCAGTGGGCAGACTGACCTGAGCTAACTGAACTAATGACACTAGAATAAGAGCCATGATTATTTGCATGAATTCACTGGGATAGGAATAGAGGATTAGAAGCAATCGCTTTTACTTTTTGTTGCATGAAATTTCCCCATCTATGAAATGTCTGTAGGGGACTGATTGGTGTTAAGGTTAACTCAAGGCCAAAACACATAGTAGGCTCCTTTGGAAGCAATGATTTTACCTGTTTATGGATTGATTTTAGTTAAGTAAGACCCTGTTCAAGTGTGTACATTTTCCAGGATTGTGATATGGTATCATTTTGTTGCTGTTACTAAAGGATTCAGTTAGTTTCTTAGATGGTATTGGATTCTATTCAGAATTTTTATGTTTACTGTTCTCTCCTTTAGATTTATTTTTAGGTAAAGGGGTCAAGGTTCTTATAAAGTTTTAACTAAACAGGTCACATGTAACATGTATTTTTTTAAGTTCTTGATTATAGAAGTCCTGACTGTGAAGAATCTGAATATTTTGAGTTGGAAACTAAAAAGATGAATGTGCAGATTATAAACCTGGTATGGTTTATGATCAAGAGAGGGTGGGAAAGCGTGAGCAAAAGACCTCAAGAATTTTTGCTTTGGGGGTGGATATGTTTAATTCATACTTATTTTAGGATGGTTTTCTAAATTAGGGCATACTGCTTAGTCTCTTTCAACTTCATATGGTGTATTAGAAGTTAACACTGTTTTAAAAACATACAGTGCTACAAAAACCAATTTATACTTCTAGGTAGATATTATAGCAGTTTTTTAAAATCATCAAAATGACTTTGAATTCTTAAACAAGTGAGACAAGTGAATCAATTCTCTAGAGCAGAAAAGTATTTGGACAGCTTGTCTTCCTGTTCACAGATGCAGGCTGCCCCTGATTTTCTTTCACTTCCTCTTCAGGGGAATTACATGATAACCAAATATACTACAGGATAACCAAATATACTATACTGAAGCCAGTTTCAGTAACAATACATAGAGAAATCCAAGGCATTTAGAACACATTCTAGTTGAACTTAAATTTGGTGATCTTCAAGAAGACTTCTGAATATTGAGGGTGTTTGCTTTCCCAGACTGTACTCTGTTCATCTGGCCCCAGGTTAACCTTTTAGTAAATAGTACAGTCCACAGTTGCATTCATTGGACAGTAAATGATAACATGGTCTCATTTTACCATGATACTGAAGGCTCTGTGAGAACTGCTAGTTGAGACAGGATGTCTACCTTTTTATAAGTCACTAGATTGAACAAAAGGTTACTTTAAGATTTATTGGTGGTTAAGGCTACTATACATAAAATATGATGGGTAAAAGCAGATGTTTGCCATTTTGTATGGTAGAAATGGTAAAACCAACAACAGCAATGAAGAAAGCAATATTTGGTACAGGAGAAAGTTAACATAACAGTCATCCTGTATGGATAGTCTTTTATATAGGCTGTGGTTATGACGTTTTAGATGATGTGTTTGTATCCAAGAGACAAATATATATTACTTATACTGAATCGACTAAATTTCATACTACCCTATATCTAAGTTGGAGGAGTTCTTAAAAATAATTTGGACTGTTTCCTTATAGGTCAGAACACTGAGGTTCTGATTTGGAAAGTGACTTGTCAAAGGTCACTTGGTGAGCTGCTGACAGAGCCAGAACTAAAATTCTGACCGGTATCTGGAATGAAGAAGTGGGCTGTTTGTACTTCAACCTGTTTGTTCCTTATATGCTACAATAAGGCCATTATATTTCTATAAATTGGGAAAGAGATATCTACATTTCTTATAGTAAGATACCAAAATGCCATGTGGATTTGGCAGAAAGCTTTTACTAGCGTATTCAAGGAACAGAAATTAGGAAAATTCATCTGGTTTTAGACATGCTGTATTTTAAATTTACACGTTAATATTTTGTTTAGATTTTGATGGCTGCACTTCTTCTCAACAGTCTACTCTCCTACCATTCTTGATGGTGATACTTTGATGATTCTTCTATTTTAGTAAATTATAATTACATGACTTTCACATAGAATTCTACTTTGCTTTCTAATCCTGGACATTCAACTGAAAAAAGTTTGGAGTGGTGGAGCTTATTAAACATTCTAGACACATTGATTTCCTTTTAACTCAGGTGCACAATGCGTATGTATGGCAAACATGTTCTCCCTCATGAGAAAACATATGAAGTTAGAAAGAGCTATTGAAATGTAGTCAGCTGTTGATTATATTGTAATTTCTTGCCAGGAAACATTTCCATACATTCATAAGAGGAAGTAGTGATTGCTTATTCCATTATAGATTCTATGCTACAGAAATGATAGATCTGTATTAATCAGGGACTTAGTGGGACCTGACTAAAAGAAGTACTTAATAGAAAATAAATAATTATAAGAATTCATTAACTCTGATGATGCCAGTAATAATTGGAAGTTCCATTTATTGAACTTCCTTTTACTGAGTGACAGATGTTTTCTCTGGCCCTTCACTTACCTAATTTAGTCCTCACATTTATCCTCATTTTGCAGATGAGGAACCTGAAGCTCAAAGAGATCAAATAACTTGCCTAAGATCTTTTAGCCAATAAGAAAGCAATATTTGAATCCTGATCTGTATAGCTCCAAAGTTGTTTTTTCTTCTCTGAAATACTCTTTAAACATTAGGCAAAATCCAAATCAGAACCATGATGCCATTTTATGTACTCTGTTCACTTTTGTATTGTTGAAGAAATCTCAGCTTCTTTCTTATTGGAGTTTATTACTAAACTTCAGTTTTTGCTTCTCTCTTCCCATAACACTAACTTAGTGTCCAGCCTTCTTTGGTAATAGAGAACCATCAGAAGTTCACATCTAACTTAAATACCACAAAGGTGAATACAGGTTTCCTTCTCAAAAAGAAAAGAAATAAAGTAAAATATCCCCTCTGATGAACTGCATGGAGAATCAAAGTGGTTGACAGAATCCCTTCTTAAAATCTATGCACAACTCCCTGTTATCTGCTTAGGAAGTTTCTGGGTGTACTCTGGAACACAGGCTTGTTTTTTCCAGTTTGCTGTTGGTTCATTACCTTCTTCTGTATAGAGTATTTCTAGGAGATGAAATCTGCTTTTAATGTAAGCCTGCTTGTAAGAGAAATCTCCTGGTCTTCTGGGGAGGCATTCCCCTAGTAAGTGTAAAAACTGAGTTGATCCTAGGAATGTACCCATGATCTCAAGATACTTTTTAGAAAAACACAGTCTAGTCAGTAAACACAACCAATTATTGAGCATATGGCAGCATATCAGAGTAGAATTCCAGAAATCTCAAGACTTGCCCATTTATTTTATGTGCATACTTTCAGATTTACATTATCCAAGATTACTGGAAATGAGTGTAGAGTTCTGACAAATGGTTACCACAGTGGAACTGTGAGTGTTGCAATTTGCTTTATGGGAACAAGATGGTAAGAGAATATTTTTCCCATACCTACTTATCCCATGAGCAATTTTTTAAGTTTGTTTTTAATTTTGAGTATTACTGTGCTCTCAATCTTTTGAAATTGAAATGAGTTTACGAATCCTAATAAGAAAGAAAGTGCTAGCTAAAGTATCTACTTGCAGAAGAGAAGTTGAAAGTTCAAAGATAAATAGAACTTGCAGTAGCTAGTACTTAAGGAAACTTGTCATATGAAGCCAATAAACCAAAATGGTTTTTCTTCCCTTGGTGTAAACTTGTACTTAAGTTGGCTTGATGTGATCTTTTGGGTTTTAATGGGCATGACTGGGTTTATCCTGCAGAGGTTTAAGGAGATGGGTGGCTTTTCTTTCTAGGCTAAGGCAAACAGAGAAACCAAACCATTTGAGGGCTGCCAAACCATCTGAGGGCTTAAGTGCCAGGAAAAGTGCCATTCAAATAGAGGGACAGAAGGTCGGAGTTTCTTTAGGGATACACGGGGTGAAAATAAAATAAATAAATTTTTACTACCAGGATATTCATAGTGGAAAATTGCTTTGAAAAAATTGTCTGCTACTGCTTGTCTAAGGGTTTTTACCCTTTTGAAGATCCCTGTGGTTATCAATGGCCTATTGTTTTCTACATAGAAGGTTTATCTCCATCAGAATAATTTGTGAGTACTTTTCTTAAAAAAGAAAATCTCCTGCAATGCTTAAGTACTTACAGTTGTTATTATTACTCTCATATTACAGGGGAGCAAATGTAAGTGATATTAATTTGTTCAAGATTATTCATCTAGTGAGTGTTAGAGCCAGGATTAGAATCTAGGTAAGCGTACTCTTGGTTATACTGTAGTACCTCTGTATGCAGTAAGTATTCACTGAATATCTCATTACCAATGCTCTGTGCAGTGTACTACAGAATTCTAACACTGTTTAAGAGTTTCATTTTTTTGTAAGTGTAATTTTGATAGTCATCTTTCTATGTTTAATTATGAAATTTTATAAATCTATTTAGAAATCAACTGAATCATTTTAAAGCAGGAGTGCTTCCTTTTTAATCATTTTTATGATAGTAAGAGTAATTACGTATTTAACTGCTGTGTAAATTCATATATTCCTGAATTATTCTGAAGTGGAACACCCATGTAAAATATAATTGTTCTTTAAGTAAGGTACCAGAGACAGTACTTTTAGGAGAAAACTCCTCTGATTATGATCGGTTTAATTTTACAAGCCAATTGAAATTCACAAATGCATTATTTGCTAATGAGAATCCACAGTTCTTTGGTAAATGATCTGTAAGGTATTAGAGATCTGGTAGGTTATTCAGTAGTAGTTGTATTTCACAGAATCGAATTCCCTTAACTATATTGAATTAACAGCTCACTTTCCTTTCCAAGAGGATATTTGTTCACTTTGTTTCTGTGACTGTATCTGCACAGTGGTTACTTGATAGATGTACAACAACTCTTATTCTTTTCAACCGGTTGAGGTTAGCAAAACTACCACCACCTTAAGGCTGAGAAAAAAGAAGCATAGGAGAAATAATGCACTCTGAAGTTAAATCAGTAGCTACTACAAGGCTAAAAATATATTCAGGACCCTTGGTTGTCCATACTGGCAAAGCGAGTTATATCTGTTGGTTAAAATATAAATATGCATTCTCTCTCTCTCACACACACACACGATTAAAATGGTTTTAAATGCTGCTGAGTGGTCCAGTTGTCTAAATTGACACTGTCCTTTCTGTCATACTGTGATTATTGTTTAGGGCAGTGTTGTCCAACAGAACTTTCGTGAAGGTGGAAATACTCTGTATCCCTCACTGTCCAAAATGGTAAGCACCAGCCCCATAAGGTATTTAGCACTGAAAATGTTTTTCATGAGACTGAGGAACTGAATTTTTATAATTTAATTTTGGTTAATTTAAAGAAATAGCTATGGGGGCTTCCCTGGTGGCGCAGTGGTTGAGAGTCCGCCTGCCGATGCAGGGGACACGGGTTCGTGCCCCGATCCCGGAGGATCCCACATGCCGCGGAGCGGCTGGGCCCGCGAGCCATGGCCGCGGAGCCTGTGTGTCCGGAGCCTGTGCTCCGCAACGGGAGAGGCCACAGCAGTGAGAGGCCCGCGTACAGCAAAAAAAAAAAAAAAAAAAAAAAAAAAAAAAAAAAAAAGAAATAGCTATGTGTGACTAGTGGCTACCATATATGGTGTGAAAAAAAATTTTGTGACCCTAGTGGATAGAATAATGATGGTTGGATAGAACATACAGATTTGGTTCAGTTTAGGGCAGTCTTTTCTAATACATGTTCCATCCAACATTGGACCATGTGAATGCACCTCACTTGGGGTTTTGGAGAGTTGTAATTTTTCTTGGGTAACTTTTTTCTTCTGTTACTGCCAACACAAAAAGGTTTGGCTTCAAAGCACCAGTCCATAAAGTTTATGCCTGTAGCCCAGGAAGCTTGTGAGGTTGTTTGTGTTTGTGGGTATTTTTAATCATTTATGAAAACTTGAGTCACATATTTCCTAATGGAAAGTCTTATCTCTATCCAGCAGTTCTACAAGGATGAGTAAAAACTGCTGTTTCCACCCTGCTACTTTCCTTCCCTTTTTCAGTATTCCTCTCACCCTCAGTCTTTTACCCTGTCTGATGGAAATTTCTGACTCAGCCAGTTTCACTTTTCCAATAAGTTACCCAGTTACTCTGTGGTCTCTGATAATGATGCAGATGGCCTGTGATATTAAAGTAGTACTTCTGATTTGAGGACTTATATTATCTCAGCATTTTCAAAACCACTTGCCTGCAATCTAGTGTGTCTGTGGTTAGCTATAATATATCTCCTTGCCAAACAAGTGGTTTGGGTTACCGGGGCTTTCATTTAACTTGAATTGGGGGGATTAGGGGGGAAAAAAAGCTCAGGAACCTATTTTGATGAATTGCATCAGAGTTCAATGTTGGGATTAAATCAGTTGTTTTGCCTTTTAAAATGTCTCCTTACTGAGCTCAGTCTTGTTCTTTTGTTGAAGGTGTGTGCATATGTTTGTGTGTATGTAGACACGTGTTTAAAACTCATGCTTGAACTATTGAGTAGTACATTATATAACTCAGTGTTTTCTACTTAAGTTCCAACATGGTGGCTGAACTTGCTTTCGTGTTTGGTACTAGTAAAACATTTCTCTCCAGTCAGGAACTGGTGTTATTTCTCCTTTACAATAATGAGAACTGAACAGCTTTTCATATTTCCCTGATTGCGTTGGTTCTCAGGAAAATCAGATGCAAATTTGGGGTCTTACGCAGACTTTTTGTTAGCATACATTTTTCCTTAAAAAAAAAACTTATTCTCTAACCTTAAGGAAACAGTATAATTAAATTGAACCCATAAACATTGCTACTGCAACTTATTTTCTCCTGTAGTAAATATTTGCTGCTTCACTGTTTCCATGCTTAAATTAGATTAAAAACATGTATTTTTTATTATAAAATGTTATGCAAGGGATTATAAATAATAAGATTCCATTTCATGTTAGATAAATTGGAAAATATAGAAATGTTTTAGAAGGAAAATAAGCTACATTATAGTCCTACAATACCTGATCAATGTTAGGATTTTGATGTTTATCTTTTCTAGTATTTTCTAAATAAAATTTAACTTGAAAAATCAAGTATTTCAGCTATAGTCTGTGTACACTATAGAAAGGCTCAGAAATCAGCCCTGGGCTCTGCCCATATCATGGCGAGTACCTTCAGGACTTCACCTGTGCATAGCCCATATAATATGCCATGTGGATGGTCATCTATGGTGTGTATAAAACAACAGACTGAAGAGTACCAGTGGTTTTTACAAAACACCCACATACACTGTAGGGAATGTGAGTGCACTCTGAGGCTGGAACTAGGACCAGGGATGATATCTATAGATTGGCAGGTTTTGTCCTTCCACAGACCATTTTATAGTTACCCGAAAGGGAACTGTGTTGAAAGGAAGTGGGCTTCCTGTGGTTAAATATTTATGAGGAGTCCAGATGATTATTTGGACAGGATAAAGCTGGACTAAACAACTACTCAGACCCTTTCTGATAATCAATTTCTATAATTTTAAGAAAGTGATGAATCAGCACCTTTTTATGAACAGTGACTGAAATTTAGAAATATTTGAGGAAACTTGGGAACCCAACCTGTCATCTAGGGCCTTATTATTTTCAGAGGTATTTTGGATTAAAGCCTCTTGATGCTCTAAGACATTTTAGACTTCTAACCAAGGTGGTGACTTTAGCAAATCAGATATTTGGTAGAACTTTGCAGAAAATCCTGGGTTATACTGTTCTGGTCTTTGTGGAGCTTTTTATGAAAAGGGGAGCTTTCTATCATTTTGTAATGTTGATGGAAGGATAATAAACCCTGAAAATGTCTTTCTGTTACTAGATTTCTCAGGACTTTTCTCTCCTCCTACTTTTTTTTTTTTTTTTTGGTTCTGTCATCCTTGACTTGTTTTTCATTCACCTTTTATTTAATTTATTAACATTTTCTAATTTTCAGGACTATTTGGCAGCCTGAAACTATAGAGGACTTCTGAGGACATGAGCCAGTTTTATCAAACAAATAGCTCAGGGGACTAGCTCCAGATTCTGAAAATTCATGCCAGCACCTTAGCACACAGTGCATTCTGCTTTAAAATGCCACATACATCCTATGTACCCTGTCAGGCTGTTTAGCTTAATAAACATGTCATCATGTATACAGACATTTTTCATAGCCCTGGGGTCTAATCTTGGAAATGCCACATATTTAACTATGTGATCCTTGGCATGTTATTCTAACTTTCAGAGCCATTTTGAGTGATGTACTTAATTGTCCTCTAAAGGAACCAAGAATTGACCACCTGCCTGAGTGTACAACTTTTCTAGGTGTTCTAGGAGTCTATCAGGTAATTATCCTTTCCATTATAATACATCTGAAATTTGGGGTGTTGGGAACAGAAACCTTTTACTGTCATTTAAGGCATTGTGGGTAGATGTGCAGCTTCTTAGCTTTGTTTAGGTAAGCTGGAGAATGTGGAAATGCAAGATTTCATGGTGCATCATTTATACTAGTCATCGTTTTTCTCAGGAGCCCTCCTTTCCACAAGGATTTATTTGAAAACCATCATCCCAGGCATTGAAATAAATATTGGAGAGAAAATGATCCATAAGATTTTTCCTACCTTTCAGGATCTTGAATGTATAATGGGGAAACAAATGAGTACATGTATTTATATGATTAGTTCTCCAGTGTTATATTTACTACATATTATGAAATCACTGGGGGGAAGAAAAGCATAAGTAAGTCTGCTGGGTGTGTGAGAGCATCAGTTGTGATGGTTTTGGTTCTGTGTCCTATAGGATTGGATTAATAGAGAAGTAACATTTGAATGAGGTTTCTGAAGGTTGATTATGAATTTTTTGAGAGTAGAGAGGAACCACTGGCAGATAGAAAAGGGTTCTTATGTCCATCATCTGTGTAATGGTGACCAAACTTCCCTCAGACTTGCAAGACTCCCCAATTCTCTGTGTTTCATACCCACACCAACCACCCAAGAAAAACATACACCAAAACCAATAACCATAAAAATCCCCAAACAATTGAAACAGTGGTTAATGATGCCCCAATCATTTGTACAATATATGGAATGAAAATCTATGTCTTTCATAAAAGAATTGCAGTAATCTGTGTGTACTTTGTGGGTAGTTTAGTAAGGGGTGATAATTATACTAAGAATAATAACTACGGGAAGGTGGATCTGATTTAATTATTTTATAGATCTGTGCTCAGAAGGCTCTTCTATCTCCCAGACAGATGGAGTAACCATAGTATATTGGAAAGAACAGGGCATTTGGAGACTTGATCAGAAAAGTAGCCCTCCCATTGGCTACTTTAGGAATAAAGTAAATGAGTATGGAACACCTGTGTTGTTTACCTCTTTAGCATCAGCCAAAATTAGCTGCCACTCTATTTCCTCTGTCATACTGTATTTCAATTTTGTTCATTTCAACAAGATGAAATTATAGATACTAAAAGTCAGAGAAGGGTCAAAGGTTACCTTTCAGTTATGCTTTATCCCAATAAATTAATTGCTCAAACATTACTTGGGTATTATTCTTATTGTTTTCAGCTTTCTGCCTGAAAGTGGGAAATTTCAGTTGTCAGAGTGACCACGGGCTCAGAGCTGTGTTTGTTGTTTTGGGGCTCATAATTGGGGCAGGTGGTTAGCAGAGTGTCTCCATTCCATAGCTGAGCATCTCTAAGAAGCTCCCACTGATGGTGGTGGTGATGGGGTTGGAGACTGGTTTTGGTGTTGGTATTAGTGGTGGTGATGTTGACATCATCTTAGTCCCTATATATAAACTTTCCTGGGGCTGAGAATGTGGAAGATTTGGCATTAGGATGAGGTCTATTTACAGTTTACCTGCATCCCATCCCATTTCTCTTCTACTGAGGCAGTTTTAAAGTTATTAAAGCTTTTAATAAAGGGAAGAGACTTCTTTAATCGAGTAGAGAGACATTTCTCTTGTAGGGCAGCAGACAAAGGCTTAGGGGTTTTACCTATGTTATCATTTCTTAGTTAAAATTGTCTTTAACAACTCTGAGACACATTAGTCTGAATTCATTAATACTCTCTTACCAAGGGGAAGAAAAGCCATTGATTTTGGATGGAGATGGGGGAAAGTGGTTAGATCCCAAAGGGAGATTTTCCTTGGAATTTCCCACTGCAGTTACTACCTAGGGTTTTTCTTAGAGGTCATCTATGAAATACTGTGCAAAATTTTTTTGTCCTTGCTTTTCAGAAGTGAACACAGGCCAACCATGATAGCTAGAGACTTCTTCTTGGGAGATAGTGAGACCAAGTAAACTATGTCCATTTTTATTGCTCTGTTTTAGGACCTTGGAACCCACCTTCTGAACACATGTACCACCCTTACCTAAATTTTATTTCATCCTCAATTTCAAATAACCTAATGCATATTTGTATTATTTTAATTAGTATTTAATAATATCACTCTTTTCTGACATACTTAAACATAGACCCATTTCTTCTAGGAGTTCTTTGAGCAGAAATATTGGAGGCCAGAAGAGCTCAGGTTGGTTTGCAATTCATTTGCTCATTTGTTGGGTTATCTTGGTCAAGCCAGTTTATTTATCTGAGCCTAGTTTCCTCATAAATAAAATGAGGATATTGATAAAACCTTCAGACCCTCAGACAGTTAGGAGGAATAAGTGTGAAAGTACATTGTAATCTACAAAGTGTTATATCAATGTCAATTGCAGTTGCCTATCATTACCAAACTTTTCAAGACAAAATCTGTGTCTGGAACATCTTCCTCATTCATAGAGGGTGTTTCCATGTGTACAGAAGAAAGGAAAGTAAGCATAAACCCAGCTCTCAAAGCAGTGAGTATGTATTCCATCTGCTACTAATAGCATTTACACTAAAACAGAATAATTCACAAAATTATACCAGAACATAAAAGGCAATACAGACACAGTTGAAAGAAATAGTTTCTAGTGAATGTATTAGTAATCCAGGCTTTTTTTTTTTTTTTTTTTTTTTCTTTTTTGTACGCGGACCTCTCACTGTTGTGGCCTCTCCTGTTACAGAGCACAGGCTCCGGATGCGCAGGCTCAGTGGCCATGGCTCACGGGCCCAGCCGCTCCACGGCATGTGGGATCTTCCCGGACCAGAGCACGAACCCGAGTCCCCTGCATCGGCAGGCGGACTCTCAACCACTGCGCCACCAGGGAAACCCAATCCAGGCATTTTTATGTGGGAAGAAGCTTGCTCAGTTTTCATAGCAATTTATTTTCAGAAAGTTTGGGGATGTGGGTAAAAAAATGACAAAACAGGAATGACTTCTTCACTCATCTTCTAGTTTGTATAGAGTTAATTCGTCCCTCTGCTAAGAACGCTCGCCACTTCTGCCCTAGGAGTTTTAACCTTCCTTTGAGGTTGGTTTTGTGTGTTAACTACTTTAAGGTTTCCTGATACAGCTCTGCCAAGTCACCCACACTCCTTATACCTACCCCCAGTTCATAACAAGCACAACTGCTCCACTTTTATGCCCTCAAGGAATTTTCTATAGGTCTTTATAACCTTTATTAAATTTTATATCATGCTTATTTACCTTTCTGTCAACTCCACCTCCCTGATGGCTTGTAAATGACTTATTCCTCCTAATAATAGAATTTAGCAAATGTTTGTTGAATAACTGTGTTTACTAGGTGCGTACTATGCCATTTGTTTATTGAGGGGGATCCACAGATGAATGAGAATCATCTTTCTCTTCAAGGAAAATAGGTGGGAGGTATATACATCCTACTTCCCACTCCTGAGACTTGCTTGCCTTAATATAAACTAATCCACTGTATATATGTACAGATCTGGATTTTAAAAATCACTAAAGCTCTGTTCTTTTCATGGGAAAGGGAGAGGTTTCTAGTTTTTATTTGAATGTCTGAAAAATTTTACAAGGCTCTGTGATGCTGTCATTAGCGACAGAGCTTAATTCTGTTCATAACATTGTTTTCCTCCTGTCTATGGAGCTCTGTTCTTTGACTTTATTGACCAGTATTTCTTCATTTTTTCTATTAATGAGCATCTCCTGAAGTCCTACTTTATGCTACATCCAGCACTAACTGTGTGGAAGGTGTAGAGATTGCAGGGCTGGATGGGAATGGAGAATGATGGGGTTGGCTTAATGGCAAGAAGATAACCTGAGATTAGGGTGAATGAAAGTGAACATAGGAGGGAAAACGTTTGAGAAGTGGCAGGATAAAAGCCCAGGGTCCAGTAGTTCGTCTTAAATGTGCCTGCCTGGAAACGTAGTGAGATGAGTTTATGCTGTTTATTCTCAGTACTGTTTATAGCCGTTTGCTTCAAAGTAGAGTGGATTAGAGGAGGAGCAAAGCTCCTGGCTTTGAACTTGTCCTGGCTGAGAATTGTTTTCTTTTTTTTTTTTTTATTTTTTTTTATTTTAGATTTATGTTACCAGTGTCACACTACAGCTTGCTTTTTTCATTTATCATTGTTTTTTGAGATTTATGTATATTTATAGATATAAGTCTAAGGCATTCATTCTAAATGCTCTATTGCATCCTGTTATATGAATAAAAATTTCTATGTTTTTACTTTACCTATTTGAATATTAAACATTTTTTTCTATTTTCTAACAGTTAACCATTAAAATGTTTAACAATGCCCAAGAGTATTGCTAACCTTTCTCCAAATTATATAAGGATTGTAGATGATCATTAACATGATCTTTCTCTCTGTTCCATGTTAATGTTGTCTGGCATTTTAGCTCAATCTTGTTTTTAAGTCACAGAGTTATTATTATTGTTAGATTGTCAGATTTTACTTGTATTTACAAATATGTTTACCAGTTTCTTTGCTCAGCATTGTTTCTTAAATCTTGTTTCTACCTTCAGGGTTCACTCCATCTTGATGAAGTATTTCCTCTATTCATTTTTATTTAATTCATTCTCTGATACAGGTTTTTTATATTTTTTTTTTATTTTTATTTTTTTATTTTTATTTTTTTATTTTTTGCTTTATAACAAATTTAATCAGTTATACATACACATATGTTTCCCTATCCCCTCCCTTTTGCATCTCCCTCCCACCCTCCCTATCCCACCCCTCCAGGCGGGTGCTTTGAGAATTGTTTTCTGTAATTCCCAAACTGGTTACTGATTTGCAAGGTGGCTGGATGTGTGACTTTCCCAGGTTGCATTAGATTAGCACTGCAAAGAATACAGAGGCGGACTTTGAAAGCAACTAGAGTGGATGCATAGGAAATTATGGATTAAGTAAGTAATATTTCTGCATAAATGAGACAATATATTTGGAAGTTTTTAGTAAACTTTGAAGGGCTAAATCTGTGTATTGACAATACGATCCTGTGCATGTATGAGTGTGTGTACATCTTTGTAGTCATGGAAGATCTTCTAGGTTCTTTTCTAGTGCAGGCCTTACCCATATTTTGTGGGTACCAATTCAGCCTCTACTGTAATAAGATTCAGGGTCAAATCACAATAATTAAATATACTTCAGCCTTGCTTTTTACATATTAAGAAATAATTAAGAAGAGTCATTATTAAGGTAATCATAAATTCACAAATTCCTTGGTGTATTATGATATGTCAAATGAGTCATCATGTTTATGGTTTATTTGTGCTGCTGCTGAATAAAGATATGAATTTTAAAAGTTTGTATATTTAGCTGTAGAATTTAAGTGCAGTATATGTAAAACATTACAAAAAGCACAGAAAATATAGAAACCCAGGAACCTATCACCTAAATTTAATAGATGTTAATATTTTGCCTCACTTCCTTCAGTCTTCTCTAGTTTGTTTGTAAAGCAGTGGAATAGCATATATATATATAGTGAAGGCACACCTGCCCCTTTGCTTGTGTCTCTAGGGGTCACTATGTCAGTGCCAGATATTAAAAACATATATTTTTACTACAGGTATATGTATCCTTAAACATTATTATTATTTTTTTTTTAGTTTATTTATGGCTGTGTTGGGTCTTCATTTCTGTGCGAGGGCTTTCTCTAGTTGCGGCAAGCGGGGGCCACTCTTCATCGTGGTGCACGGGCCTCTCACTATCGCGGCCTCTCTTGTTGCAGAGCACAGGCTCCAGACGCGCAGGCTCAGTAATTGTGGCTCACGGGCCCAGTTGCTCCGTGGCATGTGGGATCTTCCCAGACCAGGGCTCGAACCCGTGTCCCCTGCATTGGCAGGCAGATTCTCAACCACTGTGCCACCAGGGAAGCCCACTTAAACATTATATTTTTAATGTCATGCTGACTGAAATTAAAAAAACATGAAATTATTGCAGTTATTCACATGGTTATCCACATGGAAAACTGTAGTAATTTTGTAATTTTTATTTTATTCAGCATAATATTAAAAGCATATAAAATATATTGTTTTGGCATACCTTTCTGCTCTAATAACATAAATTGAAGTGGCTTTTAAACTTTTTAAAATATTCATTCTGAATATTTGTTTTCTGTGAACTAAATCCGTATGTGTCTTAGACATTTAATTAATTAATGTCAATCAGCTAAGTGTTTTAGAGAATGCATGTTGGTCAGCATAGAATATCTTCTTTCAGTCTGTTCCGACTGTGGTTTACCAGAGTCCAGGAGGGCTGATTGTCATGAGCAGAAAGAGCTCTTGCTTGCTGAGAAACTGACTCCCAGTCCTGCCACCAGCAAACTATGTATACAGCCTTCAGAAGCCCTTTCTTCCTTCTGGCCCTTATTTTCCTCACCTGTTAAATAAGAGATTTAACTAGCTCTCCTTGAAAGCACTTTCATTCTGTGAAATATTGGGGGACTTTGACCTGGGCCTCAAGTTGTTAGAATTTGCTGAGAATATATTGAATATAAAAGAACAGGACTTTCTATTGAAATTGCTGGTTTTGTAGTTGCATTTGAGCCAGGGCTAAGTAGGTCATATTTGTTTTAATATGATTTGGGGGCAGAAATGATTTTTCCATCATAAAACCTTTTCAGAGTAATCGACGTCTCCAAGCTCTGCCTGCTTTTTTGTTGCATTATATCTCAGCGAGGGACAGGGCTGTGTGAATGTGTATGTGAACATACATAAGTGCTAAGAATGGCAAAGGAATGTTTTTTCATTCTGTTTTAATTAAATGTCTTCACAGACAAAGTCAGAGCTGCAGAAAGAAATCTGTAAACTCTGGTAAGCCCTAGAGGACAGTTTCATGAGTCCTACACATTGCAATAATCTGAGGCTTTGGGAACTTTCCTCTTTAATGTGAGGTACATGTTTGGAATAGAGTAAGGATATATCACCTAAACTACACGTCCTTAAAACAAACAAAAGAGCATTTTTCATGATAAGAGTCCTTCATGTGTATGTTTTAAGAAGCAGAAGTTTAAATTACAGTTTGGGGTGGAATGGACCTTTAAGACCATCTCTTCTTATTTGCGTCTAAGAAAGTAGTCCAGGAAACGCTCTTGCCTGGCTATCCAGATGGAGGCAAAGCTAGGGGCAGATGCCTGGTACCCTCCAAGGTTCCCACTGTCTTTTGGTTTGCAGGCTCTCTTTAGGCAGCTCTATATTTAGAGAGACGTAGAGAACCAGTTCTAACTTGTGTCTGAGGGTGTGGACCCATTGAAGAATGTGACTACACTTAAAATAGAGATCTGCTCCTGCCTAAGGGACTAATAAAGGTGTGTTTTTCCTTAAGAGCACCAGGATACACATAAGGCTCTGGGAAAGGATCCTCTGAATCCCAGATGGCTTAGCTCCTCTGACCATGCAAAAACTCAGATTTTTCTCAGCTGCAATATGTGAAACATTCTTGTCTCTTATTATTACAGCAGTCCTTGCCCTCTCTTTATAGAAGTAGATTAGAATTTCTGGGCCTCTGGGTTCTGATTCTGTGATTAATTTCCTTAGGCCAGGGACCTAACCATTATTTTGTGATACCTTGTTCTTGGCCCTGAGCAGGTACTATGTGGATTTTTGTGAATGAAGACTTTATACTAACTAGTCACTGTTTTGCGCATTGCGAGTTATAAAGTTGATCATCCTAAAATATTAGGTTGGAGTCTTTGAAGTCCTGAGCAAGATCTTTTTCTTTTTATGTTAAAGTACTACTAATGAGCCTTCCTGTCTGCCCTTCTCCCTCATCCTCTGCAGTGTGCCGAGATTTTGCTGTCCTGGAGGACCACACCCTGGCCCACAGCCTGCAGGAACAAGAGAGTGAGTAATAGCCCTCTGCGTGCTCCTTCAATTTTCTTTTTTAGTGGTAGCTTGTGGCAGATTTCTCAGGATGAGGCAGGGAGAAAACAGAGTCATCGGGCTATATCACCCATCCATCCTGAGGGATCTGTCTAGGCAAATGACACCTCAGTGAAGAATGAAGTTCTGGGTGTTTTGAAGTCAGATAGCTGCTAGGGATGAGAAGACTGTTGGGTGTATCGGAGGAAAAGAGGGACTTGAACCATTTCCTTTGCCTTAGTGCTGTAGGAGGGAGATAGTGGTTATACATGCATGGGGGTGTGTAGAAGGCTGGCAGAGGGATGGGTTCCTTCCCCTAGAATAGGAGGCCTGAACATCTTTTCCCAGGTGAGGGCAGTGTCTAGATTGTAGATTTTTCTGAATTTTTATGTATGTACTCATGAATAGTAAATCTAGGTCATATGTGTTATACAAAAGTGCGTAAGTATGAATTTGTAATTTGTGAATCATTAATTCGTGTGTCAATATAAAAATTCAGTATTGAAATAGTATTTTATAAATAAGGGGGCAACTTGTAGAGCAGAAAGAGCACTGGCCCTGGTTTTAGATTATTTGAGTAGAAGTCCTGGCACTGCCACTATTTTATCTTGTGCCCAATACAAATTACTTAACCTTTCTGATTCTCTTTTTCTGCAATGCAAAGATGAAAATAATAACTCCTGTGCTGCGTATTATATAGCATTATTTAGAGCATAAGATGAAATGATGGATGTGAAGCCCTTTTTAATGGAAAGGCTCTTCTTAAGTTTATTCTCAGGTTTATCATTAATAAGCCAAAGCATTATAATTCCTCTCTCCAATTTTACTATCCAGTTGAGCATCATTTGGCATCGAATGTTCAGCGGAACCGTTTGGTCCAGCATGATCTCCAGGTGGCTAAGCAGCTTCAAGAGGAAGATCTGAAAGCTCACGCTCAGCTGCAGAAGCGCTACAAAGACCTGTGAGGACTTGGGGACTGGGATGGCATCATTCCCGGACTGTTTTTCTCTGTGGGGTCAGCAACCAGGGCAGGGAAGAGGACTCTCCATCCGTTCCTTTGATTCCTTTCACTATTAGATTACAGATCCTACAGTGACTATCCCATAGTTTTGTTTGAATTAAAAAAATTGTCTTTGTTGTTGGAATACTTTACTAGGTTTTGGGACATGTGGTTTCTGGTGTGGACTCAACACTCTTCACTGAAGACTTTGAGTCATTTGGTCCACCTCTCTGACTCAGTTTTCCTTACCTGTACAGGGGGCAAATGATCTCTGTCCCCTCTGCCTCCTGGGCTTTTGGGGGGAATCCAGCGAAATACTGGATGTCAAATAACTTTATGAGGTCTGTTGGGTTCCTTTATTGTTTCCTAGCAGTGTTTGCTACTCCTATTTTCCTCGAACCCCTGGTTTTTCTTTTTGTGTGTCTGTGCCGCACAGCTTACAGGCTCTTAGTTCCCTGACCAGGGATCAAACCTGTGCCCCAGCAGTAGAAGCACCACGTCCTAACCACTGGACCGCAGGGAAGTCCCAAACCCCTTGCTTTTTAAGTAGAGGCGGAATCTTTTGGAAAGCTCTGAATCGTACCCTTAGTTCTCTTCATAACTTCAGTGTCTGACCAAAGTTATTGCTCTGTCTCCTCCTAAATGGAGAGATCATATCTAAGATCTCTTCCAGCACAATGACTTTTTATTCTTTTTAATGTTTTAAAGGCTCACAGAGTACATTTCTTCTTTGAGAGAGGCTCCTATACCTAAATCTCTAATGGTGGATTTAACCACAAAATTGTTTTGAGGAGGAAGGGGTAAAGGAGGAAGTGAAGGGACCCTTCTATTTACTTTAGTTGTCATGTTTAAATAAACAGGATAGCCTATTATTTTTGCTGCCTTTGAGGAAGGGTTTTTCTATTTTATTAATTTCAGAGAGGACTTTATTCGTGATTTTATTCAGCTTCCTTATTTTGTACATAAACATTCTTACTGACTCTTGCTAATAACTCTGCCACCGTGAAAGGCACCAGAGAGCACAGATATGAATAAAACATAGTCATTGCCTTTAAGGGACTCAGGGAAAAAAAACTCTGAGCGTTTGCCAAAGCAACACACAAATTTGTGAAGCATTCCATCTTTTTAAAACTAGATTAATAAACACTTTTTGGTAAGTTTAAAAAAAAAGTAAGTGAATGAAAAGAGGGTATGGAAATAAAAAATGAGTAGATTTTTGTTTTCAATTCTGTGGTTTGAATGATTCAGAATCCTTGAATGTTAGACCTGTAATATGAAGTCATTAAGTCCAAAAACTTTTATAGCTGATAAGACGACATAAGAGTGCATGATTCACTGGTTAACAGTGGCAGGACTGGAAATCAGGTCTCCAGGCATCTTGTCCAGTGATTTTTCTACTGATTCTAAAAAAACTTGCCATTTCTGCTTCTGGCCTGTGCTCTCTGTCTTGTATTCCCTTCCTCCCTTTCTGTCCTGTATGTGTGTTATACACATACATGCATACCCCCATGTACGCACACATCTACTCTCACCTACACCTATTTCCAAACATGTTGAAAGTGACCAGTTCTTTATACAAATGAGAATAGTCTTCATCCCCTCAGTTTTGTTAGAATAGAATGTATGGATTTCGATTCCTCCAGAGAAGTTAGGATATTGCCCCTAACACCCAACACTTCAGTTACAAAAGACTGCCATTAAACATGGAATATACAACCAAGACTAGATTAACTGAGTACTTTAAGTTCAACTGGCAGGGGGAGAATAAGAGGACATATTTGTGTAGCAAACGAACTGCATATATAAACCACAATTGTAATTTTGTTCCAGCATCTTTTTAGATAGTGAACTCTAAACATGCCTGTATCTCTCTCCTAGTTAGCAGTTAAAGGTTGTAAAGGCTGTGTAAAGGCTGGCTCCCCAGCACTATCACACTCTAGAGTTATAAGCTGCCCAGTGACTTTTCTTGAAATCTCCAAACAGAAGACTTGTGTACCTGTAGCCATCTCTGAGAGATCCAAATCCCATTTTCTGTTGGAACCACTGTTTCACAGGTGCTGTTTTAAAGGATCTATTTCTCCCACCAAAATGATTTGTCTTGTTTCTCCCACCAAAATGATTTGTCTTGTTTCTCCCACTAAAATGTAGTGTCTGGGTATTGCATTCTGATTCTACCACTTATTTTCTCTGCAATCTTTTTTTTTTTTTTTTTCTGGTACGCGGGCCTCTCACTGTTGTGGCCTCTCCCATTGCGGAGCACAGGCTCCAGATGCTCAGGCTCAGTGGCCATGGTTCACGGGCCCAGCCGCTCCATGGTATGTGGGATCCTCCTGGACCAGGGCACGAACCCGTGTCCCCTGCATCGGCAGGCGGACTCTCAACCACTGCGCCACCAGGGAAGCCCCTTCCCTGCAATCTTAGGGAAATGATTCCACTACTCTGCTCCTCCAGTTTTTTCATCTTTAGGATATGACAATATCAACCTCTTTGCATCATTATTGTGAAGATTAAGTGAGATAAAAATATATACTGACTCATAGTGAGTATTCAGGAAATTGTGTTTAGGAAAAATCATTCCTTATGTTCTTTATTCATGTTGTTTTCACCTTTGTGTTTTAGTGAACAACAAGACTGTGAAATTGCTCAGGAGATTCAGGAGAAGCTGGCTATTGAGGCCGAGAGACGACGCATTCAGGAGAAGAAGGATGAGGTACAACTTAGTTAGTGCCCCTCCACCCCACAGAGGAGGGTTGCTCAGCTCCAGAGCTGTGACTTTCTGTATTCATGGGCTCAGTGTAGGGTTGCTGGATGGGCAGAAGAACTCTCCCCTTTTGGGGTGCATAGTCCAAGTGTCGCCCTCCATGAACCATGTTTATTGCCCTTTGACCAGTTGTTTAAGTGGTGAAGTCTTAAAAGATGATAATGGATAATTTGACATACATTGTGAATTTGTTTCCGTAGGGCTGCTGTAACAAATTACCACAAACGTGGCTTAAAACAATAGAACTTTACTCTCTCACAGTTCTGAAGGCTGCAAATCGAAATTAAGATGTTCGCAGGGCCACGCTACATATTAGGAAATTTCCTTCTTTGCCTCCTCCTAGCTTCTGGTGGCTCTTGGCTGTCTGGCATTCCTTGGCTTGTAGTTGCATCATGTGAGTCTCTACCTTTATTGTCACATGGCCTTCTTCCCTGTATCTTTTTGTCCTTTTGTTTTCTTATGAGGACACCAGTCATTGGACTGAGGACCCACCCTAATCCAGTATGATCTCCTCTTAATTATATCTGCAAAGATCCTATTTCCTAATAAGATCATGTTCTGAAGTTCTTGGTATAAATGAATTTTTAAGGGATGCTTCAGCTCAATACTGGGTGTCTGTCTGTGGGTTATTCCCACAAATTTAGGGAGAGCAGACCTTGAGTGTAGCCTGAACAGGAGTCAAGGACTGTTCATTGCTCTCATTCTTTTTTGTTAATGGTTTCACTCTCCTGTGATACGCTGCCTCAAAACAATGATCTGTTTGATTCTGTATATATTTTTAAACTGTGTTGTTTTTAAAGCTGAAAATGGCTAAAATTAGCAGTAGTATATGGTTTGTGAGAAGACTTGAATTTGCACTTAATGATCACTTGATTTTGTGTTATGTTTTCAGCATTTCAAATGGTTCCTTTTCAGTTTGCTTTGATTCTCTGTCTGCTTTTTATACACCTATTGTGCTGTTCTTGGCCATTGTCTTGATTTATAATAAGGAAAAAATGATTTATTATTTTTAACAGTACCATATGGTATTTTGCATACTCAGAAATACTTTTCAGGGTTAAAGGGGGTGCTATTAATAAGTACATAAACTGGGACTCTCCTGGGCAAACTGGCACATACAATCACCCTATTAAATAGGTATAATCAGGGTTATCGGTGAACCAGCCTGCATCTTCTGTTCCTCCACTGAGCCATCCTTGTTCCTCTGGAACTCCTTGTTCAATGCCAGGTGAGTGTGAGACGTCTGGTGTGAGTGTATTTAGCTATTTCTTTAAGAAACAAACCATGATTATGTGATGATCAGAGTCGTAAGTAGGAACTAAGGATTCCTTTTCATCCTTCCTGTTAGCAGCACAGGAGCTCTTTCTTACTACAGGATGTGTTGCATCTCTATAGTCAAGACTGCCTTGGAGATGAAACTGGCAACTGAAAGAAGTGATTATGTTTTGTAGACAGAAAAGCTTCTATTTTAAAAATCACAGAGTAATGAAGTTGGCTTCTTATAAATGCTACTGGTGTCCTGTAATTCCCCCCCACTCCCCCCACCCCATTTGGGGAAAAACAGTATTCGGGAAACCAAAATACTTTATTTTACGCATGTGGACTCTAAATAGCAATCACAATAATCTCATTGTTATACTATATAAAGTGTGTAGTGTAGTGAATAACTGCATTTTTCAGATGAAGAAATTAAGTCTTAAAGAAGTACATTACTGGTCCCAAGCTACAATAAGATGCCAGAGAAATGTCTGTACCATTCAGTCTCCTGACTGACTGCCTCTGACCTGGATATACTGTGACACAACATAGAACACAGAGACTTTGGAGTTAGACTATCCTGGGTTTGAATCTTATCCATTTAACTTTTAGCTGAGACTTTCAGCATCTCACTTAACTGTGGAGAACCTCGGGTTCCAAGTTGAAGAAGTCCATGGTAACTCCACACTTACCCCAAAGGGCTGTTGTGAAGTTTAAATAAAATTAAGTATATACACAGGGAGATCAGCTCAGTGCTTTGTGACCACCTAGAAGGGTGGAATAGGGAGGGTGGGAGGCAGGGAGATGCAAGAGGGAAGAGATATGGGGATATATGTATATGTATAGCTGATTCACTTTGTTATAAAGCAGAAACTAACACACCATTGTAAAGCAATTATACTCCAAAAAAGATGTAAAAAAATAAATAAATAAAATAATTAAGTATATAAAGTCTCTGCCACATATTAAATTAATAGTTGCTCTTTCCTTTTTGCATTCTTGCCGGGTGTTTTCCCCACCATTCTGCCCCTTACAGCAACTCTGATTTCTCTTATAGGGAGATAAGCGTGAAATTAGAAAGGGGAAACAATACACAGGCTTAGGTGTGTCCTAGTGCAGTCTGATCTGAGGGATCTTCAGGAGTTTGTGCTTTGTTGCCCTCCTACTGCACTGCCTTCCGCAACTGTTTGACCTACTGGAATGTTCCCCCTTCCCCAGTGCAGTGGAATGAGAGATGAGGAATCCAGTTGTGGACGTTTAGTGAGACTAGCCTTTAAAAAACTGCTTTCAGACTTTTTTGACTTTTCACTGATGCCTTAGATTAGATGGCTGTCCCGCCAAGATGTTCTTCTGTTGTAGAAAAATGTGACTTCCAGCTGACTAGTATGTTGTAATATTAAATAAACAAAATCTGCATTAGTAAAGTTTGATGTCGAAGGATGTATGATAATGCTTATTTATTTTAGTCCAGGGTGACTAATAGGGGAGACTAAGACAATTGTGCTAATTTTTCTGGCCAACTTTGCATTGCCTGTTACTCATCAGCTGTCCGAATTCTCCCCCTCCTCACCGCCCCCATGCTCTTCTGCTTCCTTGTAGAGTCTGCTTATCTAATGAGTTCTTACTGAATGGCAGGGCTGTGGAAAATTCCTCTCTGGATTTTCACCCAAATCTCTTTTAGAGATTTTTGGGGTCAACTCCCTTGGGTAGTTCATAGTCCCCCAAAACAGATATAGAATCCAAGGCCCCTTTCCTCTTGGGACAGATTTTTTTCTGAGCAACATTGTTCCTGAGTAGAGTTATATGACTTTATGTGGGTGAATTAGCATGTCTAGCTTTGTTATGGTATCATTTTATTGTGTTTTTTAACAGAGCACAGATGTAAGGAAGGTAGCATTTCCACTGGGGAGACAGCTGTAGAAAAGTTTAAAAAAGATCTTTTATATTCTTACCAGCATTGTGGCCTCTCCCTCCCTCTTTTCTATCTTTCCCTCTCCCTTCTTTCCTTCCTCTCAGTGCCCTGTTGAAGGGGCTTGTAGCCTTTGGTAATACTGGACTGTATGAGTTTGTGATTAATATGGCGGGATTAATTTTATTGGGATCTTTCTCTTTGGTCACAGCTTTAGCATTTGTCAGTGTTGTTTAATGAAGCCAAGAAATGTGTTTAGTTGATTTAACTCAGTTATTCTTAAATAAAACTCTTAACTAATTGTGTGTGAATGTATACATATGTGTGTCTTTGAACCTAGGTCCAAATATATGTGAATGTGAAACTAGCGAAAAAAAAAATTGTTTTTTTTTTGCGTAAATAAACAGTAACATGGCCAACCATGTTATGAAAAATCTGTGGCACTAGTCCAACAATTTGGAGCTATTTATAATGTGAACTGTTCAGGGATAAACTTAGTAACCAATTTACATTAAAAATTAATCTAGTGTGAGCCATAATACTTTTTCATAGCATTCTTAAGGTCATTAGAAATTTGTGTTCTAAAAAAATATTTATATAAGTTGGTAATATCTAGAGAATAGCTCAGATAATAATAATTTTAGCAACTGAAATTTTTTCCTATATTTTGGCACTTTAGAAATAGGTTTATACATATATAGCCAGACGGGGAGTGAGTGGGTTTTTTCTGGTTGAGAAAATTCTTCTCTCTCTCTCTCTCTTTTTTTTTTTTTTTTTTTTTTTTTTGTGGTACGCGGACCTCTCACTGTTGTGACCTCTCCCATTGCGGAGCACAGGCTCTGGACGCGCAGGCTCAGCAGCCATGGCTCACGGGCACAGCCGCTCCATGGCATGTGGGATCTTCCCAGACCGGGGCACGAACCCTCGTCCCCTGCATTGGCAGGCGGGCTCTCAACCACTGCGCCACCAGGGAAGCCCCTCTTCTCTCTTTTTATCCTAGTTATACTGATTTTTTTTAGCAATGGAATTGGTGTTACCCTCTTTTTCTGGTCTTATAGAGTAACCCTTTTGGGATTATTCCTGCTTTGAGTTCCCTACTGAGTTAGATGTTAATATATTAATTGCTAGTTAATAAAAGAAATTTAGCAATCTAACGGAATGGCTTCCTTTTTTTTTGTTCTTCTGACAGTCATTTAACAATCACATTTTCAGATCTCCTTTAGACTGTCTTTATACCTAAGATTTTCTCATTTTGAATCCCAGTACTGTTGTATGATAGAGATGAAAACTTTAAGGGGGAAGTAACCCTGATATAAAATCATATAAACCATAAAAATACCCTAAGGGATCCAGCACCACAGTTCAGTAATTTGTCTTCTACTTGAGAAAGATGCGTGGGGTTCCTCTGGGTTCCACTGCACCTTGATTGTATGAATGTTTCTCTTAGAGCACTCATCTTTGCGTGTCTTACATTACGTTAATCACTTTTCTTCTAGCACTTAGTAGATAAGAACATTAATGATATTGACCACATATCTTGTTTCCCTATAGGAGGTCTCTAGCAGAATGTTTGACCCATTGAAGGGAATCAGTAAATCTATGTTTTTCTTAAAATAACTTTCCTCTAGCATTCCAGGGATCCTTACTTGTGCCCTTACTTATGCTCACAGCTTCCAGTTTTCCAGAGTTGAGTGTTGTTTCAATAAATGTATTTACTAGGAAATCTTGTATGCAACAGAGTTGTTTCTACATATTAACCCAAAGTAAGTCTACCTGATTAATTAAAAAATAATTGAATGTGACTTCAAAAAGGCTTATGAGTTCTTTTAAATTTTTCCCCAAGTTATGTTTTATTGAACACTAGTTTCATAAGGTTTATATTTTTTTATGTAACAAAAAGGCATCTGTCAGAAAATAAATTTGGAAATTCCTGGGTTACAGGAAGATAACAGGTTACTTGTCTTTTATCAAAGTGTCAAAATGAGCTAATGTGTTTAAAGAGTTAGATATAATACATGTTTTCTATTGAATGCTTTCTGTTTTTTTTGGAGAAACTTTTGATACCAGTGTTCTCAGAAACAGAGCTTAGGAAATGCTGTTCTAGACTAACCTTTAACAGGAAGGAAGCTGAAGACTAAGAAGGTTGTTTATGTCAAGGGTGACTAAGCTGCATCCAAGCATTGTGACTAATAATTGCCATCTTTAGCTTGTTTCAGGGGGAATTTTTTATATTGAAATCACCTAACTAAACCCATTGTGCAGTAATGTTGGAAAGCAGGGAAGAAAACTGACTTGGGGTAAATCACGGTTTATAATATAGCAGCAATTTTCCTTTTCCTCCTCAAGTGTAGTTAGCTGTTCTTGTTCTTCTCAGACAGAAGAAGCTTACTCAGAAAAGAGCTGAGATGTTAAAAGAGCAAAAGGTTTGGGTGCTAAGGTGCATGACACATTATGATTATTATTATTCTACTTGGTTAAAAGCCCTCCTTTTGACTAGCCAATGCATTGTACAAAAGAGGCATCACCTTTGTTTCTCTTTGGTTCAACTTTGGCTCTTCACATTGAGAAGGCTTATTATTATGTATTAATTAGGACTAAATTCAATAGCAGCAAAGCAATTATAAAGTCCCTGGCGTACAGTTTAATAATTTCTACTGGCAGTTGGACCTGGTAATTGTCCTTTATATTTTTATTCAGTTATATCAAGGGAAACTTCTTGTTTTCAGTAAAACAAACCACTTAGGAAAATGAATGTTGGGTGCTTAGTAAACATGACAACTCAGGGAAGTGTTTATATTTTCTTCCTACTTTTGCAGTAAAATAAATAGGGATTGGGGAAATTCTGTAACAGGTATTACTTTGGGGAGAATAAATTATCTTGTCACACCTCTCTCCTTTCCTAACTGACTGGTATATTGCTTTGCAAGACATCAAATAGAATGAACCTGGCACAGGGGATGGCACCTGGTAATACTCCCAGATTTATTAAAATGGTGCATTAGGGTGTCAAGACATTTGACTTTAAGTTTGAGTAGTTCAGACTCTTTATTTTACAGATAAAGAATTCAGGCCCAAAGAAATCCATTTTAGTAGTTAATGTTTCTCTCCCAATGTCTCTAAAGTCTCTCTGACTTGAACTGGAAGGGAAAAAGAAAATCATCATATTCTTTAAGTTTAGGGGATTTTTTTCCATCAGCGTATTAGAAATTCAGATTTCTTTGCATGAAAATTATACTTGTGTTTTAAGTGGGATTGTGTTCTTTACCTTGCATTCTGAGCTGCAGTATTTTGTGAGTGCTTTTACATGGATTACTTATCAAATATATATGTATATATTTTACAGACTTAAATGAGAAGTTTCCAGCATAGAAATTAGTTAAAGGATATATGTTAATAGTATATTTATAAGTTTGAATTTAGGCATGTACTTAACATAAAGTCAGATTTGTAAGGCTATTTTGTGAACATTAAAAGCCAAGTATATGGATAACGTTTGCTAATGTACCTAGCCTCAGTATCCAACTTATTGCTACACTGATATAAGAGAAATTGAGTCATTCAGATGAATTTTATTTGCCTTTCAGTCTTAGTATATTCTTCACTTTGACTTATTCAGAAAATTGCAAAAAGAAGAATAGTGATTAATTCTTGCCTCAAAATTTGCACCATTTACATCTGAGCACATCTTATATTCCTCATTGTAAATATAAAGAAGTTATCCCCTCAAACTACCTATGGCTGTTATTGCCATTTGCATCAATGAGTATTGTTGCCATATTTGTAAGATCTTTAAGAATCTGACGATGGCTAGGGATCTTTTTTCCAAAAAAGTGTACATGAATAAAGTGTATGTGCTATTTTATTGGGCCTTTCATAGAAATAACCTTCAAATTCAGAACACTGTCACTTTCTAGCTCAAAACCTTTAGGAACCCCTCATCCCTTACATTACAGACGCCAGACTTCTTAAGAGTGTCTGTAAGGGGTACCTATGATCCAACTTCTGCCTGGTTTTTTAGCCTCACCTTTCTCTGTAACACCCCACATCCAATGTTCTAATTGGACTATTGGTTGTTCCCTAGATTGATGCCCATTAAAATATTTATAACTTTGCTGATGTTGTTCTCTGTTCTTCCCTTACCTGTTGGAATCCAGTTCTTTGTTCAAAACCTAACATTAATGCAAAGCCTTGAATTAATCCGTTTGAGTAGAAATAATATTCCCTCTTTTGTGCTCCCATAGACATTTTACCCTCTTTTTTGAGGCATTTATAATTTAGTTGTATTGCAGTTATTTGTATATACCTTTTTTTTCATGAGGAACGGTAATCGTTTAGGGGATGCAGTCAGAATGTTATTATTCATCACTCAGTAACTGCTAAAAACTTGCGTGGAGTTAGAGCAGAGGGGAGACAGGAGGAAGACTGTTTTCTCTTTTTTATTGATAGTTAAGACAGTGGTCCTCTAATGCAAAGCTAAATCAGAATCAACTGAAAAATTCTTTTTAAAAAGTTTTCAAATTATATTGTAAATACAGTTTATAAAAGTTATAGATTATGGTACTCTTCCTCATTTAAACTTAGTGAATCATCATCTTGGAAAAAGGGCCCATAAATATGTATTTAAAAAATCCTGTTCTATAACCACCTTTAGGAACATTACATTTGAATGTCTTCAAGTTCAGTTAGATTTAAATTCAATTAAAAAAACCTTTCCCTATCATCTGGATCTTGTGCCCTTCCTATAGAGCAGTCATCTGTGGCATTAGGACAGAATGAGCTTAATATCAGAGAGTCTAGAGAGCCTAGCTGGAGGCAGAGCCACAAAAGCCTGGCAGTGGAATGTCAAACCATTGACCTATAGGGTCACTGTATGGAGTTTGTTCATTCTCTGGTAATAATTATTTCCCTTCTCTTTGTATTTGCAGGACATAGCTCGACTCTTGCAAGAAAAAGAGTTACAGGAAGAGAAAAAGCGAAAAAAACACTTTCCAGAGTCCCCTGGAGCCAATGCTTATGGTGATAGTTACTATTATGAAGATGGAGGTAAGTTTTTGCATCATGACCTACTCTATCCTTAGACTCAGTTGCAAGACACCCCTTTAAATTTGTCTGTAAAGTGACCCTATGTCCCCTTTAGATTTGTGGTGGAATTTTATCTTATCTAATAAATTCATCTGTTCTTTAGTTGGATGACCAGAGCCATTTTTATGGCTGTTAAAACTTGAATATAGTTTAGCAAAATTTGGCATGCATTCTTTTGCACTGTTGCTACTTGGAATGTTGTATTACATTCTAAGCACATAAACTGGGGTGTGGAAAAGTGGCATATGAGTCTCTGGGCTTGATCTTTCTCAAGGAAATCTGGGCAGTACTGTTTGAAACAGCAAAGTGGCACAAATAATAAAGGAGGTACAGCATTTATCAGTTACTGGATACCAAAGCTTTTTTCCATGCTTCTTATCTTTTTTTTTTTTTTTTTTTTTGCTGTACGCGGGCCTCTCACTGTTGTGGCCTCTCCCGTTGCGGAGCACAGGCTCCGGACGCACAGGCTCAGCGGCCATGGCTCACGGGCCCAGCCGCTCCGCGGCATATGGGATCCTCCCAGACCGGGGCACGAACCCGTATCCCCTGCATCGGCAGGCGGACCCTCAACCACTGCGCCACCAGGGAGGCCCTATGCTTCTTATCTTTTAAACCTAGACCAATGGGTTAGCCTGCTGATGACAAAATTGAATTTTAAGATTCTCTGTTCATTTTTTGCTCGATGCTTTCTTTGCTATTTGATTACCATATAGAAAAATTTCTGAGATAGAGAGATCCCTTCTCTAGTGCTTGCTTTTGCAGTGTGGTGGTGGTGATGATGGTGTGGTGGTGGCACTTGTGGTGGTGGTGATTCTTTATCTTAAAAGTGTGTTGGGAAACGAGTATTGACAAATATTGTTCAGTCCTTTTTAAAGATCTGTCAAAGGAAAGACATTTCCTATAGTTTTTAGTTTCAGTATTTATTGTAGTTCAGCTTGGAGACTATACTTAGGATACCAGCTAAATAAAATCTAAAAGCAGCTTCTAGAGAGTAAAGATTTTAAGGTTAGTAATCCCCAAGCCCCTTGAAAATTAATTGTCAATTGCTTTTCTATAATTTCATTGTAAAAGGTAAGTAAGTATTTGTCTTTGATGAGTAGAATGAAAGATACATATATGTAGGTGATATGATTATTATAGTTTGAGTCTTGCAGTCACATTGTTCTAAATCTATCCTAATCAGTAGAGCTCAACTCTATAACACAGTCAGTAAGCAGGTTGATTCTCTACTTATTGCTTGGTGTGTTGTTCTTCCATATGTAAAATGCTCAGCTCTTTGTTGATAGCCATTTTCCTTATGCTGGTTTTTCTAATCAAATGCGATACATCATTTAAAAAGAAAAAATTATTGCCGTATTTTTCTCTACTAGAGGTCAGAAGGTAAAGAGTTACTCGTCAGCTTTAATTAAAATCTTAGAAATGTGGTCTGGCGTAAAACATTAGGGTAGTAAGTAAATTAAGTACACTAAAGTACTAATTTTAGAATTTCTCTATTAAAACCTTATACTAACTTGAATTGGGACTCAAGCCTGGTGGTTTTGACCAGAGTGCTGACATACTGTTTAATCTCTCTAGACTATGTTAAGAATTCAGTGGATTTTCAGAGACACCTAAAATTTTTACAAATCTCTATTTAATTGCTTTTGTAAAGTTATGGAGAATGGCATATATGCTACTTTTTTGGAGTTGGGGGGATTGGTAAGAGAAAACGATGACCTTCTGAGCATGTGCCTGTAAAGTACTGTTGGAATTTCTCTTCAGTTGTGTTGTTGTTGGGAGACGATATATCACTGAACACGTGATCTTCATTTATATGCCTTTGAGTTAGACTAAGTTGAGTTCCACAGAAACCATATTGCAGTCCAGCTCATATTTACGAAACAGACTTATGTTCTTTGCAGTGGTCCTTTCCCAACACATAAGGGACAGTCTTTAATTGTACTTCTTTGCGTGCAATATGATTTTTGTCTGTCTTATAATAATCACAGCAAATCATTACAGAAGTGGTTGTTTTAGCTTTCATTTTACTTAAACTTTAATAAATTAATCTTTTAAGAATAATCATTTATAGATTTTCTACAAATCTGAAATTATCCAAAATATCTGTCAGATTTATATCGATTGAAATGGTATAACTTATTCATTTATGAATCCATGTTTTTTTTTCAAAGCCACTTACCTGTATTGAAAGCATATTAGAGACTTTAAGTCATGGTCTTTGGAGTCATTAGACCTTGATTCACGTTTCATCCATTCCTTAGAAAAATTGTAATGTTAAGGAAGTTATCTACTGTAATCACTCTAAGCCTTTTTCTCATCTCTAAAATGGAGATTCTAAAAATAAATCCTTCACATGGATGTTGAGAAGAGTAAACGATGTAATTTTTCTGAAGACTTATAAACTCTAAAGTACTATTATTTATACATATATTAATGTAATGTGTGTACTACATAGTATTTTGTCTATTTAAACAAAAATCATTTTATTTTGAAAGACAAACATGGAAGCACACAAATCAAATGTTTGCATATATATATGCAAGCATATATATATGCATATATATATGCAAACGTGTGGGTGTATATATATATATGTATACGTATATACATATATATGTATGTATATATTGGCTATAAGGAAGTTAATTATATTTGCCAAATAACTTGGTCTCAAGAAACATAAAAGTCTCAATCCTTAACTGAACTGGGTTTTAAAGGATTCAAACAGATTCCTCCACCCCTGTCTTTTTTTTTTTTTTTTTTTTTCTTTCCCAGGTTTAAAGATATCACAGGGGATCACAATAAATATTTTTTCCTGTCAACTCTGTGAAAACATAGTGACAGCTCTGTTCTAATTCTTGCAACACACTTCCCTAAAGTAAAACTACTAATATTTGTTAACTTGTTAGAAAGAAGTAAAAATAAAAAACAAAACAGTCATAACTTGACAAATCCATGTTGAAAACAAAACCTTTCTTGTCTCTTTTTGGGCTTAAAGGCAGGCTTCACTCCTGCAGTTTTCTGTGGGAACATAGATATTAACACTAAACCATCGTCTCCTAGTTGTGGTCATCATTTATGTAGCTGGTCAGTATTATGTTAATTCACAGCAGTAGTGAATTGATTCTTTCTCAGCTGTCAAGATACTCCTAAAGTAACAGTTTGGTTAAAAGAGTAGATACTTTATTTTATTACAGAGAGTAATTGTCCTGTTTCACTTCTGCTTATGTAAAAAATAAGTTTTCCCATAAATTATGAAGATAAATACCTCTACAGACTTTTTAGAAGACAGATTTTAATTTAAATGTCATCTCTGAGGCAAATGTTCTTTTCTTCTGGAAAGCTCAAGAGGAAACAATTTGGAGTTTTTAGTGGAAGTTTATGGCATAAGAGATACATTTAACACGTCTCCCCATCTCTGTTCCTTCATTAGATAACAATAACACACTTTAACAAAAACAAAAAACCCAAAACAAGCAAACAAAACCCATAATAACTAAGGAAATTTATGGTCATCTATTTTTTCTACATCCCACCCAATTACGGTAGCTGTTTCAAAAGCAGTTCAGTGAGTGACTAATTCCAATAGGGAATCTTGGCTATCTTAGCAATTTTCCACGGAATTAGGATTTCTTTTTGTTACTTCCCAATTAAAGTAAAAGTCTTAGAAAATGTTAAAATAAATATGCTCTTGCAATGTGCATTGTTAATTTACTTCCTTTGTTTTCACAGTTTGCTTGTTCTTAAATGAGACCTGACTAAAAAAGCACCCATCTGTGTGCTGTTTCTGCAGTTTGTGTTAAACTTAGGGACTTGTATATTTAGCACATATTGTATTTTTATACCCAGAAAACAATATCATAAAGTTTTTTGAAATGTATTTAGGAAGTGACTCCTTTTTATGTATTCTGTTATGGCATCTCCTTTTAATTTTTTTCCTCTGAAGAATTTCAAGTAAGATTAGGAACAGAGTTATCCAAAGATAATATGGTCATTTACTCACTTAAAATTCTCCTTTACTCCCTCTTCTTCCACACTGAACTGTAACATGGCTGGGATTGTTGGCTTTGGCCACCTATGGGGAAAGGACAGAGGAATACGAAAATCTGTGGCTCATCACTCTAGTGGACTAAGTAGAAATTAGCAGTATTCTGACATAGATTTATTGTTATTTCCAGTAAGAATATTTGAAAGTCTCTGACTGGAATCACAAAGCTTAGTTCTTTTTCTGTTTTATAAGACTCCCTCAACTCTCACTTTTCCCCCATATACTAGTTCCAAATTGGTTTTATAAATAGAATTAAACATTTAATGACTAGAATTTTTGTTATTGGCAAATATTAAAGTATGTGTTAACTCTTCGCTAATCATGATCAAGCTCTTCTTTCAGATTTACTTTTTTTCACTTACTTTCATTTTAGTTTTTTACCTTTCTGGCTATGTACCCAGAATCCTTCATGTATGCATGGACCATTCCAGCAAATGCCCATCCCTTCGTTTCAGTTTGTTAAATTGAAAAAGTAATCTTCTTCATTTTAAAATATGTTGAACTTGGTCCCTGTCTCTGTCCTGTAGTGAGTTCATACTCATTAAGTTAACTTGCATTTCTATTTTTCACATTCCTCCACCTCCGCTCAGACCAGCCACGGTCACGGAGGGCAAGGGAGTTGGGTTCTGGAGTCTCAAAGCCTTATAGACTCCAAAGTGAGGAAAAGACTGTGAAGCAGAGAAAGGAGAAATCGAAACATCCACAGGAGCACTTGGAAGAACTGGAAGAGCATTGTTCAACAGAGAAACCTCTTTCATCCTCTAGCTTGGGTAAAGTGAGGGATGATCCCCAAATTAACACTGAGCAGCCTGAAAGGAAACGATCTGGTCATGAGAGGCTCCGAAGACCTCCTCTCCCCAAGATCAGTGGTGAGGTGTTTCTGAGCACTGAATCGGAAGACTGGGAGGCTAACCATAGCCATCGAACTCGAAATTGGGAAAAACAGTCCAGACACCAAGACCAACTTTCTCCCAAGGCCTCACAGGAAGCGGGGCTTCACTGCAAGGAAGCTGTATATAGAAGCGACCATGGGCAAGGTGAGCAGAGAGACAGGAGGCACAGGCCCAGGGCTCCTCCCTTCTCAGAGAGTGAGACGCGGCACCAACGCCATGATGCAGGTAATAAAGGGCAGCCTCGTTGGAAGTTCTGGTATCATGTATATACATACAAACAAATGTATTTAATAAGCATCATAAACAACCTGTCCTCCTTTCTCTCTGGTTTGTGCTCCTGGCTTGGAAATAAATCCTAGAGCCAAATATTACAAAAAGGTATTCACTTAATCTCAAATCTCTGCCTTCTAAGAGAATACACTCATTCCTTACAACATTCTTCCAGCTCCAGATTGCAGTGGAGGTACCCATCCCAGATACCCATCCCAAATATGGGTACCCATCCCAAATTTTTAATTTGCCAAGACCATATATCAGAGATTCTGATACCAACACAATGCTCTTGAGTTTCTGGTTTTGATTCAGTGAACCCAGAAGGTTTAGTAACACCACCTAAATAGAAGACCTGCGGGGCGGGAAGTACTGGATTTTCTTGACCTCATCTTTCCCAGCTGTAAAGTGAGAGATGGGATAGGCAACCTCTTAAGATAGCGTTTTTCAAATAGTGAGCCCCAAGTTTGTTTTCATCAGAATCAGCTCGGCTATTTCCTAAAAGTTCAGATTTCTGGGTCTTACATATGTTATCATCTCTGGAGTGCAACATGGCAATTCGGGTTTGTTTTAGACCAGGAGGTGATTCTTATGTACTTAAAGTTTGAAAACTATTGCCTTGAGTTCCTTCCTGTGCTTTAACCATCTTCAACTCTCACTCTACAGTTGGTGTTCTGAAGTGCCAATATGAGGTAAGTTCTTGGTACTTATATAAGAACGAGGTGAACATTAGTCTTAAGCTTCAAATTTCTGGCATCCATGATGCCTAACTCTGAAGTCCGTCACTGACATAGTAATGGTTCTCTCTATTCTTGTCTGGAAACTGCCACTGTGATGTTTTCTGTGTGGCTGTACCACTGCAAGTCATAGTACTGCACTGTCTGGTGTTTTAATTAGACCATACTCATCTCCCTAGTTCTGTTTTGCTCTTATGGAAGTTTTACAGAGATGAGAGGATTATCAGGAAAAAAGTACCAAGGAGATGACTGTTCTTACTTACTTCCATTACTGTTGCCTAGCCAACCTCTACTTCTGGTCTGGAAAGTGGTTTCTAGATTGCAGGTTCAGGTTGATCCTTTTGGTTCCTCCTTTCATGTTATCTCTTCCTATCATGTTAGTCCTTTAAGTTTTTAAAGGACTTGGTGATAAAAAAAAAAAGGAAAATTCAGTTCAGCAAGCCAAATGAGTGTCTGCCACAAATATTCTTGCCTCAGGCTTTATGTTTGGGGATAGATGCTTGGATCTGAGCCTCAGAAGTTTCATGAGTCAAGCCAAAAAGATGGATATGTAGACAAACAATTGTAAATTTGATATACTTTTAACAAAGAGCTGTGGGGCAGTAGAGGAGGAAGTGATAAAATCTACCTGGAGTAGGCTTTATGAATAAGTTACACTGGATCCAGTTTTAGAAAGACATGTTGGAGTCCAAAAGATACTGGGGAGGAATGGTGATTACATCGACCTCTACATTTCTGATTCTGTGACTCCAACATTCTAAGTGTGCTCTGAGGGCTGGTTAAATCTTTATGGCTTTCAGTATACTTGAGGGTATCTTAAATAAGCTTAGAAAGGGTGGAACTAATATGAAACAAACACTGACTCACAGGCCCTAGTACTGGAGTTATAGGCAAATGTTTTGTTTCTTTTATTTTAATAGCATAAGTGTTTAAAAACAGTGTGACTAGGCAGCTACTAAAATGGCTACAACATAGCTGCTAGCGTCTGTCATTTTATATTCAACTTACTTTGCAAACTTTACCTACGTGGGCCCTGTAGGCATCTGAATTTGCGATGCCCTTCCCCCCCACCTACCCAGAATAGGTCAGAAGATACATTAAAGTATAATTATTAGATACAGGTGTCTATTATTGGTGGCTGTTGTGAAAGCACAGTTCTTAAAGTTGTTAGCATAGGCCAAAGTTTTATTTAACTTAATAATAAAGAAACTAGCAGGACAACAAAGAGCTAGTTCTAAGAGCATTGATCTGCAGGACATGTTGTTTTTTGTTTGTTTGTTTTGTTTTGTTTTTTGCGGTATGCGGGCCTCTCACTGTTGTGGCCTCTCCCATTGCGGAGCACAGGCTCCGGATGCTCAGTCAGCAGCCATGGCTCACGGGCCCAGCCACTCCACGGCGCATGGGATCTTTCCGGACCGGGGCACGAACCTGCGTCCCCTGCATCGGCAGGCGGACTCTCAACCACTGTGCTGCCAGGGAAGCCCAGGACATGGTTTTATAATCAGTTGAAAATGGAACACAGAATAAAATTGCTAAATTAAATATAAGATTGGTTAATTTTCTAAAGGGCAGTAAATCCATACCACCTTTGAGGATAAACATCTCTATTGAGCTATCAAATTACAACAGCTTATTAATTTTCTGCTGGTCAACTTCCAACCTCTCAGAGCCATTAAACACCATGCTACTATGATATTCCCCAAGTGTCAGAATGGCTTAATACAAAATACTCTTGAATGATATCAGGATCCATGTGTCATCAGATTACCTTATTCCATAGTTTGGGATAAGTTTATCTTGAGTACCAGTACTTTTAACAGTTTTATTTTATCAGAATTTTTCGAAAGGTAAGCTTTGTTTGTGTTTATTGAGGGAGGTTCTTGTGTCCTCAGACTGGAGAATGATGAATGGAAAAAGATGAGCAAGAACTTGATTAAGAAGTGAACGTGTAACTCTTGAAAGTATGGTTCACCTGGTTTTTTGAAAGCTAGTTTTCAAATTATGTTTGGGTTTCCAAAAAGAAGGCAGCCATCTTGGTAATTTCTTTGAATTAACTATGTTTAATAACATTTTAGAACATCTCTGTTTTCTGTAATGACAGCCTTACAGTTTACTATCTGAAGTTCCTCATTACATACTTACAAAAGCTCTTTTCACATTTGGTACAGAGTATACTGCATTTAATGGGCAGTCCTGTTGGTCCAGAAATCTAGTATTCCAGGCGGTAGAAATTTTCTACTTACGAGACGTGCAAGTTCCAAACATATATCAAGAGTTCAAATAAACTCTTCTTTTTCCCTCTAAATATTTGACCTAGAGAGATATTACCTCAAAATATAACTGTTTGTTTTTATTGGGGTATAGTTGACATATAATATATTACTTCCAAGTGTATATTTGTATATATTGCAAAATGATCACCACAATAAGTCTAGTTAACATCCGTCACCATACATAATTACACATTTTTTTTCTTGTGATGAGAACTTTGGGGATCTATTCTCTTAGCAACTTTCAGATATGCAATGCAGTACTTATAGTCTCCATGCTGTACATTGATTGCATCCCCATGACTTATTTATTTTATAACTGGAAGTTTGTATCTTATGACTGTCATCACACATTTTGCCCACCCCACCAACCCCCACTCTGGCAACCACAAATATATTCTTTGTATCTCTGAGCTCAGGAATTTTTGTTTTGTTTTAGATTCCACATGTAAGTGAAATCGTACAGTATTTGCCTTTCTCTTTCTGACTTATTTCAGCTACCATGATGCCCTCAGGGTCCATCCCTGTTATCATAAATGGCAAGATTTAATTATTTTTTATGGCTGAATAATATTCCTCTGTGTGTGTGTGTGTGTGTGTGTGTGTGTGTATCTAACATTTTCTTTATCCATTAATCCATCAATGGACACTTAGGCTGTTTCCATGTCTTGGCTATTGTAAATAAAAATAATGCAGTAAGCACAGGGTGCATATATCTTTTTGAGTTTTTGTTTTCATTTCCTTCAGATAAATTCCCAGAAGTGAAATTACTGGATTGTATGGTAGTTCTAACTTTTTTAAAATTTTTGAGGGACTTTTGTACTGTTTTTCATAGTGGCTGTACCAATTTACATTCCCACCAACAGTGCACAGGGGTTTCCTTTTCTTCACATCCTTGCCAACACTTTTTATTTCTTGTCTTTTTGATAATAGTTATTCTAACCGGTGTGAGGTGTGTTACCTCACTGTGGTTTTGATTTGCATTTCCATGATGATTAGTGATGTTCAGCACCTTTTTGTATGTGTTGGCCATCTGTATGTCTTTTTTGGAAAAATGTCTATTCAGATCCTCTGCACATTTTTTTAATCAGATTGTGTTTTTGCTGTTGAGTTGTATGAGTTCTTTATATATTTTGGATGTTAGCTCCTTATCAGATATATAATTAGTGAATATTTTCTCCCATTCTGTAGGTTGCCTTTTTATTTTGTTGATGGGTTCTTTGCTGTGAAGAAGTTTTTTAGTTTGTTGTAGTCCCACTTGCTTATTTTTGTTTTTGTTGAGTTTGCTTTTGGTGTCAAATCCAAAAAATCATCTCCAAAACCAGTGTCAAGAAGCTTACTGCCTATATTTTCTTCCAGGAGTTTTGTTGTTTTGGGTCTTATATTCAAGTCTTCAAACCATTTTGAATTAATTTTTGTGTATGGTATAGGTTGGTGGTCAAATTTCACTCTTTTGCATGTAGCTGTCCAGTTTTCCCAGCACTATTTACTGAAGAGACTGTCCTTTCTCCATTGTGTATTCTTGTCTTCTTTGCCATAAATTAATTGAACATATATGCATGGGCTTATTTCTGGGCTCTCTGTTTTGTTCCACTGATCTATATGTCATTATCTCTCTCTCTCTTTTTTTTTTTTTCTTGGCCATGCCACGTGGCTTGAGGGATCTTAGTTCCCTGACCAGGGATTGAACCCGAGCCCTTGGCAGTGAAAGTGCGGAGTCCTAACCAGTGGACCGCCAGGGAATTCTCATGTATAATTCTCTTTTTAACTGCCAAGGGGTCACAGTCTTAACTAACGCCTTTCAAACCAAATATGACTCTTTGTTTGACTATTTCATTTGAATGCCTTCCAAGAATCTTTGATTGTTATTAAAACAAAATATTTTCTCAGTTAATTTTGTGGTGTAGAGTAGGAGGCGTAGTAGTGGAGAAAGTTTAGTTCTCGAAATCTGAGCACATTTCCATTGTAATTCTTTCCCCAGATGGCAAAATTGAAAGAGCAGGGCATATGTGTGATCTCCCCTGTCGTCCTCAGCTAGGCTTTGGGTTGCTCATGGAAGTGCCATTTCTGTAGAAGGGCATATGGTATAGCAGCCTGTCTTGTCCACTGACTTTTCCCAATGCCAACTTCCCTATCTAATTTTACTTATTTTTCCCTGAAATCTTCCCTTCTAGTTATGACTAAGCTAATCATAACTCAAGGAGTTTTATCTACTCTTGGGAGTGAGTATACCACTGTTTCCTGACTGTCCCAGACCACTCAGAAATCTGTGTTAAAACCAGCCCAGCTTAACATAAGATTCAGTAGCTCTAGAGATAATGTGAAGTTGAAGTAGATTCTGTATTCTGGGTAATCATGTGCTAATAGACCTGAAGGTAAGAAAGCCAGGTTTAATAGTCTTTATTTGGGGAAAGGCAGATGAGTCTGTGGCTTTTGGATTTACCACAAAGCTAGGTTTAAAATTCAAAAAGAGGCTTCACCAGATAATTTAAACTCTTCATTTGCTCAGAATTTAGTTGTATTTTTTTCTTTCCTTTTTCCTCTTTTGTTTAAAGTGAATCATGTGCTGAGGCATTTTGATAAAAATTATTTTCATGTACAGTTAATGTGATGGACATAATACACCAAACTAGTAGTTCTAATGGTAATTGCAATTAAGAATCAACTGGTAAGTTTTAAAATAAACTAACAAAGGCCAGATCTCACCCAGGCTACTTATATTAGAATCTCAGGGGTTTGGATCAAAAATTTTCATGTGTATATAAAGTACTCCAAGTGATTCTAATATATAGACATGATTGAGAACCTCTAATGTAAAGAAATAGGCAACTAGGAGTAAATTTTCTTTCTCCCTTTAGTAATCCATTTACTGAAAGTCACTATTCCAGATGGTTAATTTTATTCACTGCATTAAATTTTTTTATTATTTTTGAATGTAAATCAGTCACATTTTTGAATAATTGTAATTTATAAAGGATACAAAGAAGGAAATACCCACAATTTTAGAATAACCATTAGCATTTACCACTTAATTGAAAATTATAAAAGGAATATATGCTGCTTATAAAATTTCAAAGTAAAAAGCCAAAATTCCCTACCTACCGGTCCCTGTGTTCCTTTCTCCTCAGAACAATAGAACTCTAAGGTCACTGTGCTCTCTGGCATTTCACTTATGTTACATCTTCCCTATAATTTATCAACATTAAGCTGATAAGAGCTATAGGAAAGCTCTAAAGCAAGTGGGTTTGGAGGCCATAAGAGCAGAAGCCACTTGGCAGGGCCACTGATTGGTTAATAAGGACTGTCACATAACTCCCAGGTGACGCTGTTTCTGTTGCCTCTGAAGTAAGGTGTGCAGGGCCAAGGTAAAAAGATGGAAAGCCTCTCATCTCCTCCAGCCTTGACAGTTTAGTCTCTTTAAAACTCCAAATAGCTTGCTTTTCTCTAAATTCTTTTTATTTCAGGGACTTAATCTTTTTTCACTTCCTGTTTTGCAAAAGCCTCACTTATAGTTCCTTGTATGATTCTCTGCTGGAGAAACTATGTGAGAGGGCAGTTTTTACCAAGCAGGTTTGGGTGGGTAACTTTGTTTTACATATGTGGACTACCTGTATCACCTCTTGCATGCCTAGGGGAAACAATTATTTCCAGCACACCCTACATTGAATTTTAGAGTGGAGGCAGTACTGTCACTGTTAGATACTGAAGAAAAATTACTTTATCATAAATTTTGCAACTTTTCAGAAAACACACTCAGTAGCCTTACTGCACTGAGTTTTTTCTAGGAATGAAGCCCAGAGTGATGAAGGAAGCGGTCTCTACTCCATCACGAGTGACCAACAGGAATCAGGAATGGTATGATGCTGAAATTGCCAGAAAACTGCAAGAAGAAGAAATTTTGGTGAGCAAACTTTAATACGGAATTTTAGGTAAATCAGTGTTTTTTTTGTGAATTGAATCAATCTTGACATTATATAATACGCATTATAGTCCTCTCTCTGTCAAGAAACTGATACCTTTTTTATGGGTGGAAAAATCAAGACAATAGGAATAATGTGTCCAGTTGTACTCACTGAGTAAGCATTAGCAACAGAATTCCATATCCCTGTCTCTCCTTTATTGAGTTCTGATATTTCTCTAAGAATCCGCTGTAGAATTTGATAAAAATAGACCCTGCTCTGGCTAACAAAAGTATACCAACTGATTATCATCTTCAGGAGTGTTAATCACCACTAGTTTCAAATACCAATTTATTTTTATGTAAGATTTTTTTTTAATGGACAACACAGATTCCCATTAAATTATACTTTTTTTTGTATTTTCTATACCGTAGGCTACCCAGGTGGACATGAGAGCAGCTCAGGTAGCTCAGGATGAGGTGAGTTCGTGTTAATTTGTTTAGCTGATATTCTTTGGAAATATCCCAGTTTTTATCCCAATTTATCCCAATTTTCTACCTGCAACTTTGCAGTCAATGATATTGACTGGATTTTGTTTAGGAAATCGCTAGACTTCTAATGGCTGAAGAAAAGAAAGCTTACAAGAAAGCCAGGGAATGGGAGAAATCATCTTTGGACAAAAGAAAGCATGACCCCGAGTGGAAGGTAGGGTCTGTCTGTTTGTTTTTAATTAGAAATACAATTAGAACTGAAATGGGGAGTCCTCTTTTAGGGTAAGCTCACAAATATATTTAGGGTATACAAATTATCTGTATTGCATATGTGAATCAGATTTGTAAAAGTTGATTCACCATGAAAAATCATATTGAATTCTTCAAAGTAACTATGTAAAAAGTTACTGCTAAGGTTGGAAAATTCATTTCCTTCATTTTAAGACCAACTGAGATGCAGGTAGGTGCCTCTGGCCATGAGCAATCTTAGTTTTCCTATGCTTGCCTTACAGGAGAATGTAGTGTTTTCACTTGCTCTTAAATTTCCACAGTGCCCTTCTCTTCTTCTCTCAACTTTCCCTGTTTGCGCATACTGCCCTTCCTCCTTGATCATGTGCAGGTGTCTCTGTTTCCTCTGACACCACTTGACCCATGGCAGACAGGTGTCTCTGTTTCCTCTGACACCACTTGACCCATGGCCATTCTTATCACCAGCAATCATTGCATATGAAACCCTCTAGCATGAGCTTTAACTGTAAGCATCCCCTCGTTAATCAGAAAGAGTAGACAAAATAGTCAGCAACTGCTGTTCATTCTCCTGTAATCTAATTGTTGTATATGGTGATTGCAAGTTTAGTTGAACAGATCTTACTCATTAGCTACTGTGTGCAAAGGACCACTCTGGACTTACAGGAAAAGACAAAGACAGATTTTCCCCAGAATAATGTGTAATGTAGAGAGGAAGACAAACTATAGACAGCTAACAAATACAAGGTCAAGCTGGCTGAAAAATGCAAAATGGAAAAGCAACAAAGGAGTAGGGGTGAGAATTCATATAGTAAAGGCTTTTAGGGAGGGAGTTTCTACTATGCTGAAAGAATGGAGCCAGGGTGTGTGTCCATGATATGGTTGATGTTTAGAGCTGTTCTTCCCCTCCCCCCCTTCCCTCCCTGTCTCAAACAAAATTCTCCCTTGTGTCTCTGATCCTGTCACAGTCTCAGCATGTTTTGAGGAAAACAAAGACAGAGAAAGCATGATAACAGTACCACTCTACTATTGCCTGTTGCTCAGTTACCTAGTTGTGAGTCTGAAAGCAGATGAAAATATTATTTGCATGTTAATTATTTAATTTATCTCCCTCCTGTACTCTCTTAGTAATTCAGGATTTTTCTTAACAGACATACTTCATTTTGGTAGAAGGGTTCCCAAATGCTTCTGTTATGTAAATTAAACCATAAGTAGTTGACCAGGAGTTACTCAGGTTCTTTGTTAACTGTGAGCGAGTAGGTATTTTTAAAGATTGCAAAGCAGGAAAGGAAGAGGGGGTAGACCACATTTCTAGCAATATCAGGACTTCTGTCATTTCTAGATTCTGTAACTGGTGCTGGAATTGTTTCTCTCCTGGAAAAGTTGGCATGAATATGCCTTAGTTTCTGAGCTTGAAAATTAGCATCCCTAAGTCAGATGTTCAGAAATAAGCTTAAGAGCATGAAACTAGATTCCACAGACTCTGGAAGTCCGCCGGTTCTGCTACTGAACCAAACTTGAGTCCGCTCACCCATGTGCAGTAAAGCCACTCTACTGACATAGGGTTGTGGGGAAGGAAAGTGCAGCGTTTACTGTAAGGCTCCATACTAGTAGTCTGGGACTGCTAGTACTCAAGAAGCCCGAACTCCCCAGTGGGTTTCAGGAAAGCATTTTTAGAAGGCTTGGGGGCTGTGTGCTCATGGTCATCAAGTAGTTAACATCTTCCATTTGTAGGGGGTTTTCACATCTGTAAAACCACTCAGGAAATGTGCAACAGATACTATTACCTAGGTACTTCAAAGAGGAGCTAAGGCAGAGAATATGGGGGAGGGGGTCTGTCCCTGGAAGGCGTGATAGGGTCCTGATCAGTTACAGTTCTCATCAGCTGCTGTGCAGCTGTTTTGTTAAGAATGGGTGGCCAAGCGCATCTCTATGGGGGATCGTGTTTGTGTGTGTTTAGCCCACTCATCTGGCTGTACTGAAAACCTGCAACACACTTTCATGATTATATTTTTTTTGTCTCTGAGTGTCTGTATTTAAAAATATTTTAAGTTGCTCAACTGGATGTAAGTCACCTGAAATTACTAAAGGAGAGTTTCACATCATTTATATAATTAATAAATCTAATCTTTCTCTGTTTGTTTGCTGTTTTCTGTATGTGTGTGTGTTTTTCTTTTCTTTTTTTTCCCCATAGCCCAAGACAGCTAAATCAGCACACTCAAAGTCAAAAGAGAGTGATGAACCTCACCATTCTAAGAATGACAGGCCAGCACGGTAAGATGACACCTGAAAAGGGGAGTGAGGAACTTGATCTTGGGGTGAGTAAGGAGATGTTGGCTGCCTGAAAAGAGTGTTTGTTCCTTGGAAAGGAGATCCAGAAATCTGCTGTTGTAGGGTGGTATTAAGTCTTGCAGAGTTATTTTCAAGCTTTGTTTTCAGTTTTAAATTGGGTTGAACAAGTCAAATCAGGAAGACGGAGAATTTTACAGAAGCTGGGGTATAGAAGGAAAGATGTACTTTTGGTTAGGACCAAGTTCTTGTCTCTGGAGTCCCTGAATTGACTGCCCTCAGCTAGGAAGGGATGAGATTAACCATTTTCCTAAGTAAAATCTCAGGTTTTAAATTTTTTCTGAGTTTCATGGTCACATTAGTGTGTGCGTGACATTTACATACACCTTAATTCATTTCTGTGTGAGTCTCAACGTCCTAGGCAAATACTCATTGAGTCATTGCAGATTTTTCTAAATCCCACTAGATCAAATAGCTGTTGCTATGCTATGTATACTTTCTGACTTCTCTCAAGCAGTCTTGGGTCATGGTTATGGAGTGTCTGCTGTTTTTCCACTGCAGATTCTCAACATTTAAGTCTCCGGGGAAGCAACCTTTATTTTTTCTTTATTTCTTTCTGTTGCTTTTCAAAGGGAAATTGATTGGAAGAGGAAAAGAGAACATTAAATAGAAAAAGACAAAAGTAACACTAAATCTAATATTTTGAAAACTCTAAATTATTGAAACTTTGTATTTTGGTCCTGATTATTAATAATATATTCATTAATTATTAAAACAAAAGTTTTATCACACTGAAAAATATACACTGTTGTTGCCACTCATTGCTCACACTTAAACTACTAGACTTGTTTCCTTAAAGAGAATATAGTGTCCTTAAAATGCCATACTCTACCTTTAAATCCATGGGCTTTCAGAAGATAAATACATTTCAGAAAATTATATCAGGTTGTAAAGCTTTTAGGGCAACAGTAGTGTAGTTTGTCTAATTGTATAAAATTAGTTCCTCTTCCAGCTTTTAGTTATGCACATACCAAATGCCTTTTAAAGCAAATTTTAGAACTACATACTTCAGCTTTATTTACATCCCTGCAACAGCCAAGTAAAATAAGAAGTAACTAAACTGTTCTCAGTAGGTAAATAGGTGTGGCCTATTATGCTTTTTTTTAATGAAGGGAATTAAAATCATCTTTAGAGTTAGTAATTTTGCAGTCTTCGAAGTCCTTGGGCTTTTTAGAACACCAATAACTTTGACAGCATATGATAGAACAGTCTGGAATGTCTATTTAAAGGATTTATTAAAGTTGAAAACAAGTTTCTGGACTGTAATAGGTACTCTTTAAAATTTTTGATGTATTTGATTATGAATAATCAAATGATCCTGTGCTAAAAATGGCTATTGTAAATGAGTGAGAAGTGGCCTATGACTAGTAGAACTGAAGTCTTTTTTGAATTAAGAGGAATGTTTGTCTTTAAATAGCTTTTGCAGAAAGACTATATATATGGCAAAACAAAAATGAATAAGGATTTTATGAAACCTATATTTTCATAGTTAAAACTTAAAGCCTATTATTATTATATTATTATTATTATATTAGTTATATAATTATATAATTATATATAATTATTATTATTATTATATTATTATTATATTATATTATTATTATAGGTATCTTACACAATTAATATCAGAATGTATGCTTTCTGGTTAGAGTCTGTGGTTTCCTCTTTCACATTTAATCATGGTGGAAGTTGAGTTATCCATTTGTACAGAAAGAGATGGTTTCAAGGATTGAGAAACATGGAGCTTACTAGTTCAAGATGTTTACTTCAGTGTAACAGTCATGGTTAAAAGTCATTTTCATTGTCTATTATAAGATTTCTAGTCTAAAAAAATAGAGAACCAGTTGGCAATCTGAGTTAATTCCAATTCTTTGTAATTGGAAAATGTTTCAACCCAAGTTCCAAATTGTTTTAACTATAGGATTGTATATTAATAATACTACTTGGTAATTTAGTTTTGCATTTTTCCCTTAGAAAAACTTAAGGATTTTATAAATCTCATTTAGTTCCTACAGTATTCTTATGAATATGAAATATATTTGTCTCCCTTTACTCATTTATCAAGTATTTATTGAGCACCCTAGTAAATTGTCCAGAACTAAAGTAAGCAACAGTCAAAAAAAGTTGTTTCCTGCTCTTATGAAATTTATAATCTAAACAGATAATTATACAAATAACTATTATGATTGTGTTAAATGCTAAGGATGAAAAATACAGGTTGTTAGCAGAACATACGGAGACACGTAAACTAGTCTAGGTGTCTAGGCGGGCTTCTTGAAGAAATGAATTTTGAGTGGATTCTGAAGCATATTTGGCTTTATCACTAGCTTAAAGATACAAATCATTTCATAAGAGCAGTTGGAAACAAGTAATCCTAATACATCAAAAACTGTAAAACAAACTATTAGTTAACAGGATTTTTCCAACTTTGGATATGAATACCCTTAACTGAAGTAACTGTCTCTAGTGCAACAAATAATTTGGTAGGACCCCTGGAAGCAGTAAGCCAAGATTTGTTCTCCGTGTAACCAAATATTGAACAAAACAGCACATCAAGAGAACTGAGGGCATTCTAGATTGATTTGTTTATCCTTATAGGGGGAACCTAGAGAATTCGTTGGTGTCCTATACTTTGTTTCACTCTTTAGCATCCCTTTCCTTGATGATGAGTTGATGGTAAGGCAATAAACATAGAGTTTTTTTGACAGTACCAGTTGGCTTGTGTTTCTCCAGTTTCCAGTCACCTAATGAGGGTATTAAAAAGAGTAAAAAATAGAGCCTGCCACCCTGATTACCAATCCTGTTTTCTTGAGCCTGTTACTTCTTTAGTTAACTTTCTTAATCCTGGAGTCAGATTGCTTTGTCTCAACTGTTCCTACCAAGTCTTATGTTACTTTTTAAAGGTGAATGTTATAAATATCCATGAATAATGAAAGGAAAACACTTACTTGATTTCTAATATTTGTAAACAAATGGTCCAAAAAGAAAAACAAGAAAAATGCCACTTTATTTGTTATGCTCATATTTATCATATGCGTATAAAAATGTATGAAAGTATAAAAATATATGCCATGTACCATTTGAAAGTATAAGGAGTATGTGTGCTTGTGTGTATGTGTGTGTGTGTTTGTATAATCTTGAATGCAGATAATGCTAATGATAAAAATACACACCTATGTAGCAGAGCATAGTATAGTAGTTAAGAGCACTGGTTTTGAAGTCCAGTTGAGTTTGAGCACTGGCTCTACCACTAACCAACTGTGTGAACTTAGATCACTTACCTGCTCTAACCTAATCTAACTCTAAAATATGTAGATGATAGCTACCATGCAAACTCATCCTGAAAGCTGAGATTGTCTCTGTAGAGCCCATAGCATAGCCCTCAATATATACACAAATTTACATCCGATGCTGACCTCTTCCAGACACTGACTACCCATGGAGATACCTACTGCTTGGGTCAGGGTGAGAAATTTGAACACTTGTCCTCATTGTTATATGACAGAACCCATTATACCCAAACCGACCATAACTTTCCAAACTTCAAAATATTTATGCTTTCCATATTGCATATATAATTACACGAAGCATCCTACAACATGGCTGTATATTTGGCAGGTCTTAACCTCATCTGGTTCCATGCTTTAATGCAAATGTTGAGCACACCTTTAGGAAACAACAACCAAAAAAGAGGAGAGATTTTGTTCTATCTTTATCAGTGCCAAATGTCTGCAAAAATCTGTTATATAAGTAAAATAATACAAAGTTTGGAGTATTAAAAATTTCCCATTTTTTTTTTACAGTTTGTCTTGTTTTGACATGAAAAGTTGCACATGTATGGATATTACCGCCCTTTCCTTCTCTAAGTTCTACTCTGCCACCTAGTGGTTTAAGGAACTTTGCTCTAAATTTTCTGTGTTGACCAGCGTCCCCTCTCTGTCCTCCTTTCTTACCTGCCTCCCTCTCTCCCTTAATTACTTTCTTCCCTTCTATCCTTTCCTTTCTTTCTCTTTTTCTTCGTAATACCTACCAAAACAAAGTATACTTCTCATTAATGGCAGTGATAACATTAATCTTTGTTTCTCTAGCCCTTAGCACAATGCCTCACACATATAAGGTGTTCAGAAAATATTTGTTTTTATTGAATTATGTGCATCAGAACAAAGGAACAGTAAGATTAAATAATTTATCCAAAGTCATGTAACTGGCCAGGAACTAACATGAGGATTCTAAAATATTCTGGCTTTGTATTTCTACTGAAAATGTCTTTGCCAAGTGATCCAGTGAGAGGTGGAATTGTTGTCATTACTCCTTAGAGTATCTCTTTAAATTCTAACTTATTTTCAGGCCACTACCACCTACCATGACAGAGGCTGAGGATTTGGATTACACTCATTTTACAAACCAGCATAATTCCACACGTCATTTCTCAAAGTCAGAGTCTTCTCATAAAGGTAATAAAAATATATATGGTGAGGTTTAAGATCCGTTTTAATAATCCTCATGCTGTGGTGGAAAAGCCAGATGCTCTCTTATAGATCACTAGAGTGGAAAAATAAGTTATTCTTCCTCTTGGAAGATCATTATAGTACTCTTCATTTTTTGGAAAACAAACAAAAATGATTAAAAAACAGAAAGCAAACACCTTAAGCTGAATATAGGACTTTTCTATGTACAGTTAGTTGACCCTTGAACAACACAGGTTTGAACTGCACAGGGGTTCATTTATACATGGATTTTTTTCAATAATAAATACTACAGTACTACACCATCCATATTGGCTGAATCTTCAGATGTATATACAGAGGACCATCTATAAATTATACATGGATTTTCAACTGTGCAGAGAATCAGCACCCCTAAACCCCACATTGTTCAAGGGTCCAGAGAGAGTTCGTTCATAGCTTTTATCAGATTCTTAAAGGGTGACTATGTCCCCCACTTAGAGCTACTGGGCTTTTCCTGTCTTGGCTCTTGTTTCTCATCTGCCCATGATTCTCTTTATTAGATTAAAATACGCACATACATACACACATTACACAAAACACATCACATGGAAGAAAAATGGGACAAAGAAAATGACAAAAAAATATGAGATCTAAGTTGGACCAGATCTTTAAAATGAAAGGAATAATTGGGTCTAGTTCCTCTGCTAACCATATGCGTTCCCTTATATGTATTTTTATGACAGTCATAAAATGAATGATGAAAATGTAGTTTCTCATATTAAGTTGCTCATCTAAAAATGGAGGTGATTTTAATGGTATCAGCATGGTCAGGATTATATGAGTAAAATATATGAAAGCAGATTGCAGCAGACTTTACAAAGATTAGGTCTTATCAATTGATGTTTGGGTTTTTTTATGGTTTTGAAGATTTATTAGGTGATGTTTTCATTATCCTTTCCCAAATCTAATGATTGCCTTCCCAAACTTACTTAAATTTTCTTTTCTGAGGTGATGACAAGATACCATTGCACAGGTGCCACTCTAGACTAATTAAATTAGAATTTCTGGGGGCAGGTTTTGCCAGGCATTTGTATTTTTTTAAAAGCTCTCCTTCTCTTGCTTCCCTATCATTCTATCACTCATCCAATGTTGACATTGACAAAAACCATTATTTAAAAGATGAGATTAGTTGAATATTATCAAAATAACCCATACACTACAATTTTCATCAGTTGGTAGCCTTTTTACCATCCCTTGTTTAACTGGAGGAAGTTCATGATCTTCTTTCTCAAATTATATACATGCATCACTTTTAAGAGGTGCCTTCCTGTCCTTGACATATATCTGATACATAATATTAAAAAAACACATTGATTCTGAATGTAAATACAACCTGGTTATCTGCAGGAGATTGGCTCCAGGACCCCCGAGGATCTCAGAATCCTCAGATACTCAAGACCCTTGTATAAAATGGCATAGCATTTGCCATGCGTCCTCCCCTAGACTGTAAATCATCTCTAGATTACTTACAATACACAATACAGTGTAAATGCTCTGTAAATACTTGCAAACATATGGCAAATTCAAGTTTTGCTTTTTGGAACTTTCTGGAAATTTTTTTTCTGAATATTTTCAGTCCATGGTGGATGGGAAACCTGCAGATATGGAGAGCCAATTGTATTCTTACAAACAAAAACAAACAAAATATGAACCACTTGAAATGCATATAAATATAGGTAAATTATTTTAACTGAGCAGGGAGAAAAAGTGTCTCAGAGATTTTTCCTTCATCGTTCTTCTCTTTTCCTTCTCTCTCCAGGTTTCCATTATAAGCCGTAAAAACCTAGGAACCTGCCTTGAAAGCGGACTCACTGTAGCAAAATTACTGGATGATACAGAATGCATTCCATGCTTATTTTTTTCTCCTATATTTTGTATTCCTCAGATTTATCCTCAAGTGTTTATTAGACCATAAATAATTTTCATTCATTTAAAATGTTTTGGTTATTCCTGATCACTTGGGCAGTACAAGAAAATCTAGCTTCTGAATATTGGCCACCTTTATGCTGCATATGCTTCCTGGGGTATAGTATCTAAGAGCTCTATAAAATGCCATTTTCGTTAGGTATGGAGTATTGATATCTAGGGAATAGGCTTAGTTAGCAATTAGAATTTTGTGGAGATAATGATCAAAGTAACACAACATTTGGATGAAATGCAGAATAAAAGAATATAAGAAATAGCTTTTTTTGGTTCATTAGTGTATGATATATTAAAAGACAGAGACGTTTGCTTTTTACTATTCAAGGAAAGAAAAAAAATGCACAACCATAAAATATTAAAAAAAAAAAAACCTGGAACAGTTGAAATATGTAACAGACTACCAGGACTGTAGAGGTTTTACGTATCCTTACACGCCCTCCTGGGAAGATTGGCCTAGATGTCGTTCACTAACACTGTCGCTGCCATTGCCTCCTCGATAGCAAGGCTTTCTGAAGCCTCTGGGCATTGGACCATTTATTAGTATTTACTAGCAAAAATTTAATTCTGTGAAGTTTTAACTAAAGTCTGTGCAAAATCAACTGAAAATCGAAAAACTGAAAATGAAAAATTGTGTATCCCTTCTCTTATTTTACATTTACTTATAAAGCCGAGGGGAATGGGATTGGAAAGATGTTTATATACATGATGCTGCCATCATTTTCTCTAGCTGTAAGATTGATCATAGCAGCATATGTTGGCAACCTCTCAAAAATATTTTGTGTATTTGTCAATAAATAGATTAATTGGGCATGAAGTTGATAAAGGGGCTCTTCATCCAACTATTTGGTTCTACACATTTGTTAATGACACATGGGCATTAGATTCCTTTTGTGCCAGACCTTTAAAGCCCTCTTCAAGAAATATGGAATTTTTTTCCATCTTCTAACCTCATGGAAATGCCTCTTTTCCCATACTAGTTAGTTAACATAAATATCAGTCATGCTATATATATAAATAATATCCTTTCAGCCTGACTTCCTGTTATTTTTCATTGTATGAATCTGACGTTTTGGGCATTTTAGTATGATGTTTGTTTAGGAAAGAAATCTGTGGGTGACTTGAGAAAAATTGTTAATCCATTCTTTTCTGGCTTCTGTTTGCCTTATCTTTTGAGATAGTCTTTAAAGTTGGGCAATATTCAGGAAGCTTTTTAGACTAGTTTCTCAGAGCAGATTTGGGTTTTTCATTTTGAGAAAGATCTTTAGTTTCATAAAGTTTTTGGACTGTATGAACTTAAGTAAAAGATATCTAAGAATTAAGTTTTGGGAAAATGATAATCTAGAAAGAAACAAAACCCTTAAGGATGTAGTCATTTCGGAAAATTGGGGAAAGGAAGAATAACAGGACTTTGAATGTTCAGGATGAAATGAATGAGAAAAAGTCTTTATTTAAATAGGCAAGGGCAGATCAAATGGAGATCCTAGCCTTAAGTCAAATTCCAGAGGGTGATTTCAATATCCAAAGTTTAGGTATTGTTGATTTACAGTACTGCTATATTTTTCTTTGTCTGCCCTGTGATTTTGCTTCATGTTTTAAAAAGTTTTTTATGGTAGCTTTAAAGAAAAAAAACAGTATATTTTTACTTGAAAATCAGGCAAATGGGCAACATTTGCCATATTTTTATTTTATAAATGTTTATTTTTCTATCTCATACAATGATCAGTTCTTCTTTTCAAATTCTACATTTCTCTTGTCTCTCATGTATTACTTCATCCAGTCATATTTATTATTATAAAATGCTAACTGGATATATTTTACTCAAAAAAAAATATCAGGTCAGTTAACACGTGACCAGGATGTTAATGTTTCAGCTGTCTTAGTGAGTGGCCAAAGGTGGTATTTCCCTCATGACACACAAATTCAGCATCTGTATTGAAAATTTGTTATTTTTTTAAGGTTTTTAAAAGATTAGAATTTTAAAATATTTTAATTTAATTTAATTTTTTTTTGTAAAGCAAACACTTTAAGGAGTATCAGAATAATTCTTTCCCTGTGAGTAAGGAGACAGATCAAATTCAACCAGTCGAATTCCTCTTACTCTCATTCAAATAGTGTAATTGTTATCTTTGAGACTATAGAAGCAACTAACAATTGTATTTTAAGAAACTGTCAGACATTCTTCACTGTGTTCTCTGCTTTTCACTTAGTCATTTTTATATAAATATGGAAGCATTTATTTTGTTTCTGTTCCTACTGCTGGAACACACGCAATTTAATTTTTAGGCCCACAATGTATTATGCTTTAATGTTGTGATGTAAACTAATACTTCTGGCCTTGGAAAATCTTTCTGTTTCCATACCTCTGTTCTGTGGAGACCAGGTCTCATTAACATCAGTGTCACTGAATGAGCACAGTGTGTTGTGGAGCCTTATCATAAGGCTACTGGACATGCACACCTCATTGCCCCAACCTAACTTTTTGTAAGTCATCGCCTGGAAGCAAGGTTAGATAAGGATAAGATTAAATGTTCTGAGTTGAAAATAATGTGACTCTACTGTCTAACCATTGTTAGACATAATTTTATTGGGAGACTGGACGGTTGCTACACATGCTTTAAAATAACACTGCAATTTTTAGAAGGTGACTTTGCATACAAAGTCTTGGACTTACTATTTCCCAAGTGACTTTACAACAACCAGCAACAGACTAATGAACTGAAGAAAAGACTATATGGTTTTCGATCATAGAGAAACATCTAAATTAGAAAAGATATGGATAGATGCTCCCAGGAGGAAAACCTTTTTTAGAATGGCAGTGACCACTTGGATCTAGATCAACATATTCCATAATGTGTGAAATTGGGCCTTGTGTTCCACTGGACTCATGAGGAAATTAGGAACCAGACCTGTTTTCCCCTTTTCTTCTCTACTGTAGCCCGCAGTGGGACTGGACCATGAATAAATCCGTTGCTGATATTGTCCGTACCTTTCGCACAATCTTGGGACTTTTCAGTATAAAACTAATTAACTTTCAACTGATTATTATTTTTCTTTACTACTGTCAAATGTTCTCTGAATTTTGTCTTGTGCCAAATTGCTCTTTGGAAACACCTGGTATAATATGGTGCATTCAGTTTACCACATAAGTGGTTAACATTCTAGGGCCTTGGTTTTTAATGAGTGTTGTCTTTATATAAAAATCAACATTGAGGAGTACCAAGGTTATTCATTTATTCAGTGATGATCTCCTTGAAAGATAACTGTGGTGATTGGCTGTAATATCCTCAGCCAAATAAAGGCGTAAGACCCCTGTGTAAGCAGCTTTCTGAAGGACTGAGAACAAAATAGAACTTGCACTCAAAGGCTTTTTCCCCTTTTTGGAAAGCACTGTTTGTGTTGGGGACGTTAATACAGAAAAGGGAATCCTTCAGGTAGATTTCACTGTTACATAGTGTGACATGTTCTGATAATACTGGCTTTTTAGAAACAAGCATACAGAAATCAAAACCTGCTCTTTGAATGAAAAGGAAAAGAAACGAAGACAAAAAACAGATTTTTAGAGTACTTTGTCCATTGCTTACTGCTTGGAGTCAGAGAAAAGTTAGATAAAATGATCCCATTTTTCCTCCTATCTGGTGGTGCCTGTGAGTTTTAAAGCCATAATTGCTTATCTTACTGGTGATAGGATCCTTTTTTTCTCCCTAGTCCATAGTAGGTCATCTGGGCAGGGAGAAGCAAACTGGAGACTGGCCTGATAATGCTGCACGGGTCACAGTGTCACCCGGAGTTCTCTGGGAAGACTCTCTTTTATCCCTGAGGATACATAAGACTGTTAAAGGGAAGAGTTGAGGCTGTTGTTACTCCTGCCATTTAACTCTCATTAGAAATGCTGAATTTATTTCTAGAGAAATCAGGAAGGAAAGGGTAAAGTAGGAAATCCTCACTTCTACAGAGTCACTTTTCTTAGGAGACCCGCACTGTATGCCAGCAACGTCTGTGAGGAGCAGTATTGCCTTAAATTAGTTTGATTCTGACCAAGGTCAGTGTACTATATTTCCTATATGTGAATGACTGTCAACTCTCCATTGAGATATAAAATTCACAGGTGAGCCCCAGACATTGTCATCATCAGAAGCTTTGAACATCCTCACACCAAGCTGTGAGTGACGTCCACACTGATAGGTATGTCATTCCATTTCAAATCGCCTCTCAATCTATGAATGAGCAGTGGCATGACCAAGAAGGCTGGTAGTAGGCGAGAGAGAATTTCCTGACCGGATTCTTCAGGTGATCACTTTCTGAATAATTGAGAGTTGACTGTCCTCCTTTTCTGTGGCTACTGTGTAGAAGATATTTCCAAAGGTTCTCTTATGCAGTGTGAAGTCATTATGTTTTGTAAGAATTTCACCAACACTCTTACGTATTAAAATGCATACATTAACAAAAAAAGAAAACCAAACAAAACAGAGACATTTACTCAAATGGGAGATTTGTTGATATGAAGTGTTTCTATTTTATTACTTTTAAGAGAAAATCAATCAGAAACTTTTGCTATGGTAGGGGAGACATCAGAGTGTTTTTTAGGGTTGTATTTGATGCTACAGACTAACACAATCATCTAAGTAATCATGTTGATTTGTGGAAATGTCTGGTACTAAAAATCATTCTCTTTGCCCTTAAATATGTGTGAACACTGCCTAGATATATGTTCCTAATAGACTTAAATGTTTTTGTGTATTCTCAGAAAACTAGAAAATTTTTCTCTCATCTTGAGTAACGTTTTCATAGCATAAGGCATTTCAGATAAGAACAGAATTAATTGTGTAACTTAGTGCCCCATGATTCATTGCTGAGTTTCATATAGAAAGAATGGAAGAATTGAAAGACAGGGGTCAAGTGACATTTCCTTCACAAAAGAGCAAGGATTAAGGACAGCAAAGAGAAGACAGTTCAGAGAATATACTATTACACATCATACGTGTACTTAGGATAAGTTTTTGTTGCACTGAGTTTCAGACCATAATTGCTAAAAGAGTTTCTAACTGTTAAATTTAGTGAGAGGGTTTTTGATATCAGAATTTCTAAAATTTCTTATTGAATTAGCCTCTGAAATCCCCGTAGGCTATACCTTCAGCTTTGTCATAAACTGAAAGCCAAATGCCCTTTCTCGGATATAACTATATTTTTCACCTGCCTCTTAAAGGCAACCCAGTATTTAGTTCATGAAGTATTATGATAGCATATAAAAATGATGTTCCAAAATGAGAATTCTCTGTAATACAGTTTTCCTTAAGAAGAATCCATCCCAACACACTATTGTATTTTGAAAGGTGCCGAAGTATAAAGTATAGGAGTTTGTTCATATAAATCAAGTTGCTCAGGAAATTTGAGGTGGTGCTGTCATTTGTCTCAAAATTTGGAAAAGTATCCTCTTGAGAGAGGTAACTGCACAGCGCCCAGAGGTTTTGGATGCTTTGGTAAGAAGCCCTTTGACATTTGGAAAGTAGATGTTTAAAAAACAAGTGAGATATTATCTCAAGTGCTCATCAGTTTGTAGCCAAGCCCCAGAGGGAAAGGCAGCTTTGAAATAGTTACTTCATGGAACTGAACAGAACCTTAATGGAATAGAGTTGCCAGTCTGAGGACAGGAAACAAGGAGGCCACCTCAAATCACATGCCTATCTAGAGATTAAGTGAAACTGTGAGGGACACTGGATGCCTTAAGGTGACTGATGTTGGGTACCAGTGGGTATGTGTGCACGCTTCTGGAAGAGGTTGATGGAAACAATCTGTTTCAAACCACCTTCATACAGCACAGGTTTCTGCTCATGACCTAATTGGGGAAAGTGAGAAATGTGGTGCTGGAGACGTTCTTATGTCTTGGGCGGCTGAGGTGCTAACGTCATTCAGAGTCCAGTGCTCAAGACTCCCTTCAGTGCCAGTTATACAGCTTCATTCATTCATCTATGCAAGCTTGTGTTTCAGTGGTTCGTTTTTTACACCTTGTGACCCATTGGATTCTTTCAATATCAGGTTTAACATTGATATTATGAATCATTTTTAAACCAAAGTATTGTATAAGCCTGTGTGCTTGTTTTCCTGAATGGACGGAGGCAAACACCAATCGTGTCCTTTCCTCTTAATACAGTCATCCATTTGTTACGTTAATGGTCTCTGTCTCATGTTTTCTTTACCACATTCAAGGACTTGGGAAGATCTGGGAATATTCATTTGTTTTTTTCTTCTTTACAAAGTTAACCCTAATGTATCTTTGTTTAATAACAGTAGCTTTTTATCTTATTCTGGTTACTGTAACCATGTATAACACTATACTGCCTAGTACATTAACATTCTCAACAAGTACTCCCAAGTCTAAATCCGTTAGGGGAAGAAAAAAAATCCGTTAAAGAAGTGGCTTTGTTTTGTGTATGGTGACTGGTGGCTTGGTTGATGTATTTGAAAGAAAAACAGGTAAGTGGATGTTCACACAATAATTCGAATGATTAAAGGCTCCATGAGACCAAAAACCAAGTCTGCACCACACATGCGCTCCATGGATGTTAAAAAGAGACATTAATAATAACTACCATTTAACATTTTATCTCTATGAGGTGTTTATCTAATTTTCTTTACTAGACTAGCCATGATGTGGAAACTGATTCTGCAGAAATTTGGCAGGTTACTTAAAATACTATTTTCAATGACTGTTAAACTGATTTTTAAAGAGGTAACTAGTGGGTTAGCCAGAAAGTTCGTTCAGGTTTTTCATGACTCTACGGAAAAAGCTGAATGAACTTTTTGGCCAACCCAATATTTAGTTTCCCTCGGCCAGACTCAAGACCTCACTTCCTTCTTCGGCAAATATTACAGGGAATCTAAGTGATCTCTGTTATATATCTATACTGTTGTGAAAATGTGTTAAGGAAACCTAATCCAAAATTGGAGTTGGGAAGCAACGAAGGGAGGGCTGTCGCACGTGCCACACATTGCAGCTTGTATAGTTCAGCAGGAAGGAGGAAGATTTCCTCTCTCACCTGGCAACAGTAAGCTGCCCTAGTCTTCAGCCAATGAGAAGCAGCCACCACTTCAAAATCTCATTCTCCTCCAGTGAACTTTTGTTCAAAACAACCCCTCCCCATTTGTTCTCCAGACTTGCTTATGGTTCAACATAGTTTGCTTGTCCCAAATTGCAAGTCCTTTGCTTTTCCCATATAAACTAATTTTTGCTTAAGGAAAATTGCTCTTTGCTCTGTTTAAGGTTTACACTGTGTACCACTACCAGACACCTAAGGAGCACTGGTGATATGCAGACATTACAGTATTTTTTAGTTGAAGAAATTTGATGTGTTGATTTCAGCCTTCAGTTTCTAAAGAATGGGTGAAAGTTGCCAGGGATAAAAGTTTGCATACCTAGAAGTCAATTAAAGAATTAAATATGTAATTAAGGCAGCTCCTCTTAATCTGTGGCAGGAGGTACCCAATATGCCTGGGTGGGTTTTGTGGGTATGGCTGGGTCCAAGTATCAGGCTGTGGCCACATGGTGTGGAGAGGTAGAGCACTAGAAAGCTCCTCAGAGACAGCCGGGAGAACCTTAGCTGCCTTCTACTCCTTGGAAATTTGGAGAAATCTCAGAGGGCTTTGGACTACTACATGTCACAGGGTAGGGATTTGAAGAAATTTCACCCATATATCAAGGGACAGAAAAATTACGTATTTCCTCCCCATTATATCTGAGTTACGTGCTTAAACAAACATGAACTAAACACTGCAGTAGAGCCAATGACTAAGGAAATCGACAGGAATAAGGAGGTCTGAGTCCTAGTCCTGGCTTTGCTGTGAACTTGGTTCAGGACATTGGGACACCACTTATCCTTTCTACTAATAAGCTCATTGCAGTGAAAGTTGGCAACCTGTAAGTACTCCTTCAGGTCTAATATTCTAGGATCCTGGCTGTCAAGATGTGCTGGGTTCCTTTAAGATGCCCCAAAAAGAGAAAAGCCTCATGCCCTACTGGGAGTCTGGTAAATCACGAACTCTTCCTAGGCATTCGTTTGAAAGGCCTCATTCCTGACCTCGTGTCCTTTAAAAAATTTTTTTTTGTTTATTTTTGACAAAAATTGTATATATTTCAGGTGTACAATGTGATGTTTTGATGTATGTATACACTGAAATGATTACCACAATCAAAGCAGCATACACATCGCGTCTCATAGTTACCTGTGTGTGCAGGTGTGTGTGGTGAGAACGCTTGGGACCTACTCTCTTAGTAAATCTCTAGTATATACCACATTACCATTAACTGTAGTCACCATGTTGTATGTTAGTCTCTGGAACTTACAGCTGAGTATTTGTTCCCTTTGCTTATCTTGTGTTCCTGACTGTGTTGTTCTGCTCCTAGCTCCGCACCCAGCACATTGCCCTCAACTTAACATGTGTTCCTCTAACCAAATCTGTCTCTTTCTATCCCCAAGCTTCAAATATGAGCCTCTTTCACTGAAAGGTCTTTAGATATTCTTGTGAACTCTTGAAGCTCCTGCTAGTATACCTTACTTTTCATACTCCCGAAACATATATTTCTGACTGATTCCTGAGCCTTTGGTCATGTGAATTGTGATGTGCACCTGCCACACTTGATTATTTTGTGTCATTCCTTTCCTGATCTGTGCCCTCACGAGCAGTGCTCTCAGTGTCTGCCTGACTTTGAGGAAGATTTTCCAGCTGACCCACCAAGCACCTGCCCTCAAATCCCTGACCAGACCTTGGGGGCTCTCAGACACAGAGCTGGGGGCGGGGTGTGTGTGTGAGTGTGTGTGTCTGCAGGTATATCTGCCATTGGGAGATGTGTGTGTAAATGACAGTGCACTTTTCTGGCCTGGAGAGGTGGGTACCAAGTGATATATCTCAATTATTCCTTTTATGGATCATGCTTTTGGTGTCAAGTCTTAAGGACTCTGCCTAGTCTTACATACTGATGATTTTCTTTCTTTCTTTTTTTTTTTTTTTTTCGGTACGCGGGCCTCTCACTGCCGCAGCCTCTCCCGTTGCGGAGCACAGGCTCCGGATGCGCAGGCTCAGCGGCCATGGCTCACGGGCCCAGCTGTTCCGCGGCATGTGGGATCTTCCCGGACCGGGGCACGAACCCGTGTCCCTTGCATCCACAGGCGGACTCTCAACCACTGCGCCACCAGGGAAGCCCTATGAGTGCTTTTGATTGCTCCAATTTCACAAAGAAACTCCCCGGGTTTTTCTCCTAAGACAGGCTATCTGTTGTCTCAACTGTAATCTCTTGCCTCAGTTGCCTGTGAATTGTTTATCTACTTTGCAATGTTTTCAAATGATGCCCACTGCTTTTCTAGCCTCAGTGAATTCCAACTTAGGCAAAACAGAGATGAGCATTTTGCATCATTCCTTCAGGTAGCCCCCCAGTCAAGTTATAAAGATTTACACAGTAATTTGAAAATAAATTCTGCTCTGCTTCCTTTGGAACCAGGGACTAGGGTGCCCCAACTGGGAATGGAGGCTGCTGTCTTCAACTGTGGCTGAGCCAGAGAAGGGGGCGGGGCAATGGCGAGTAAAATGCCTAGAAGCTTTTCTACTGTTTTTAAGTTAACTTTTTCTAGATTCCGTGTTCACTTGGTTAATGTAAACCTATGACTATTTTCCAGAGTTCTGACAAAGTTTCTGCTTATTTCTTGATATTTCTGTGGTGGAATTCGGAGCTTGGAGGTGCCTACATAGTCACTTTGCTGCCATCACTCTGGGCAGTTTCTTAAAAAGCAAATTTGAGTCATTTTATAGATTAATGTTGGGAAATTTACTATGCTTTTCATGAGTAACAAGAGGAGTAATAAACAATGGAGTACAATTTAGCTGTCCAAAGGAACGAGGGAAATCTCAGCCATGGAGTCATTTCCAGGATATATTTTTAAATGAGAAAAGCAAGGTGGTAAAAGCATAAAGGTTTTGCATCATGTATCTGGAAAAGGGGGTAAGTGGGGAATTGATGCTACTATGTATGCATGTTTCCTTATAATAAGAAAAAAATGGAATGTTTATAAAAATTTTAAAAGTTAGCTATAGGGAGGGAGGAAATACATGCGTAGGAGATATGTAGAATCTAGACATAATGGTATATACCTTATCTTGTAGATTTGATGTTATAACCAGATACTTATTTTAAATCACTATGAAACAAAATTTTACAAGTAAAAGGAAAACTATAAAAATGAAAGTAAAAATAAAGCAAATAAACCTAGAAGCAAAGAGTACCCTGGTAGCGATTAACATCCTTCATGCACAGATTGTGGTCTTTTTTTCTACCAAAAAAAAAAACCCAATCAGATTTTCTTAGAGAAATGGCTTATTTTAGATATTTAAATTTGCAAGATGAAACTGCAATATCTTGTACTACCAGATAGCAAAGAAGCTATCAAAGAAAAAAAAGGTTTTGTCAAAATATCCCCAATCAGCCAAAGACAGGATAATTTGTGCATCAATAGGGATAATAACTGAAATGGATAGAAAGACATAAAATATGTTTAAACCCATGTATTTAAAATGACCTTTATCCCCTTAAAATAACCCTTACTGATCACCTGTGGCAGATGCTATGGACCAGCTCATTATTTTGAAAACTGGTGAATATGGGGAATAATCAAGCATTTATCCTGCTTGTTGTTTTTTTCTTTTTAAAATAAGATCTGTATCTTACTGATGAATAAATGAAGAGTTGATTATGATAAATTTCCCTTTATAGAATATTTTAGCTAATAGTCAAATTAAAAAAAAAATGATAGAATGGTAGGATCATTTTGCAACCCTCAAAGAATTAATAGATGTACACAATGATCACCAACAGTTGGTATCATAAAAAGAGAGAGAATTAGATATTATGTCCCTCCAAATGAAAGTAACAATATTATCAACAAAATTACCAAGTTTCTAGATTTATCTACTAATATATAGGAAGTATAGGGCATTCAGGACAATTTTAAATAACAACATAAGATTGCAATCTGCAAAATCCAGACTATGAGAAACTTTATAAAACAAACAACAGGGCCTCCCTGGTGGCGCAGTGGTTGAGAGTCCGCCTGCCGATGCAGGGGATACGGGTTCGTGCCCCGGTCTGGGAGGATCCCATATGCCGCGGAGCGGCTGGGCCCGTGAGCCATGGCCGCTGGGCCTGCGCATCCGGAGCCTGTGCTCCGCAACGGGAGAGGCCACAACAGTGAGAGGCCCGCATACAGCAAAAAGAAAAAAAAAAAAACAAAAAAAAACAAAAATTCTTCAAAATAAAATACATTTGTAAAGAAAATGGAGAAGGGGAATAGTATAAGATACAAGCAATACTTTTAACTAGTTGAAAACAGACTGAAATCTATAAGGTGATTAGGGAAATGTGAACACTGACTGGATATTTGTTGATATTAAGAATTTAGTGTTAATTTCTTAGGTCTGATAATGAAATTGGGGTTGTGTTGTAAACAAAAATTTCTTATATATCAGAGATACACACTGAAATATTTATAGATGAAATGATACGGTGTCAGGGGGTAGGACATAAATGAGTATAAAAAAGAAAAGATAGGCCATATATCAATAACTGGGGATGGGTAAATCAGATTTATTATCCTATTCTCTCTACTTTTATATATGTTTGAAAATATCCATAATGAAGTTTTAAAAATGACAGGGAAATAAATTTTCAAACAAAAACTATGAAAAGCCACACTAAAGATGTATGTGTACTTCAGGCAAAAGCGAAAAGATCTTGGATGAAAGGTCAGAAATATAGAAAGGAATAAACATAAATGAAAAGTATATATTTGTTGGTAAATATAAATGAATATTGACTGTCTAAAACAATGATTAGGTATCTTGTGGGTTTAAAACAAATAAAATACACCAAAATGGTATACGAATTATGATACAGTAAATGGAGTTAAAGTGCCATAAAGCAGTATTTCTCAAATTTTTAATATATGAATAATCTAGGGATCTTGTTAAATTGTAGATTTTGAACAAAAAGTCTGGAGTGGGGCTGGAGATTTTAAATTTTAACAAGCTCCCAGGTGATTTTTATGCTGCTGGTCTAACAACACACTAAGTAGCAAGGTAAAGGAAGAGGTAAAAATACTAACTTTTATTAGACTTTGATATGTCAGATATGCTTGCTGTAATCTTTATTATAACAACAAAAAGAGTGGTAAAATAATGTAAAACTACTAAGATAGATAATAGTGAGAGAAATAGAATAATAAAATATAATCAATCTAAAAGGAACATAGAAAAAGTGAAACAAGTAGAAAGCCAGTAGTTAGATGGTAAATTCAAATCTAAACATTTCAGTAGTTATATTAAGTGTTTGTGGACTAAATGTTCCAATTAAAAGACATAGATTGTCAGACTGAGAAAACCCAATTATATGATGCTTATAAGAAATATTTAAAATACATGATACAGAAATGTTGAAATTAAAAATAAACCCACAAAAAGCAAACAAAAATGTTCCATGAAAACACTAACCAAAATAAAGCGATAAATATCAGAAAAGTCAAACTTCAGTAAAAATATTACTGGCGAAAAAGAGGAACATTTTATAAACTTGCGGACTTCATCTTACCAGGATGATTTTGACAAAGTGGACAAGTGAAGTTTTCTAACAGTTAAAGCTGTTAGGCTGGGGCTTCCCTGGTGGCGCGGTGGTTGAGAGTCTGCCTGCCGGTGCAGGAGACACGGGTTCGGGCCCTGGTCTGGGAGGATCCCACATGCCGCGGAGTAACTGAGCCCGTGCGCCGCGGCTGCTGAGCCTGTGCGTCTGGAGCCTGTGCTCCTCAACAAGAGAGGCCACGATAGTGAGAGGCCCGCGCACCGCGATGAGGAGTGGCCCCCGCTCGCCGTAACTGGAGAGAGCCCTCGCACAGAAACGAAGACCCAACGCAGCCAAAAATAAATAAATTAATTCATTAATTTAAAAAAAAAGAAAGAAAAAATAAAAAAGCTGTTAGGCTGCCTCAGGAAGTAGCAAGTTATTCATTAAACTATGTTCCAACCACTATAAACTCACTTTCTCCAAACATACAGGCTCCTTTGTAATTCTATTTCGATGTAAACAGAATATTTCTAATATGAAATATTTTTCAAGGTGAAGTGGGCTACACTGGGAAATAGTGATTTCTAACCACATATAACCCTGGTTAGGACTACATCTTATTCTTGCTTAGCATAGTGCCTGACACATAGTAGGAGCTCAACGTAGAAGTTTCTATGTTGAATAAATTGATGGATGGAAAGGAAAGAGGGCTCCTAAAGCTCTCTCCAACCTTGACATTCTTGGGATCCCCATTTACTATGCAGAGTGTTAAAAAATGATTAAAGAAGACAATTTAGGTGATACTAACAAACTAAGTGGGCAAACTATGAAGTGGAGTCTTCCTTCAGAGAACTGCAGAATGGGGTGGAAGGCAGGAAGCTTTTATAGGATAAAGAATAAAAGAACAAGGGAGAGCAATGTCAGCATCATGGTAGAGTGAGATGTTTCCTTTGTCCCTCCGTTTCAATCTACAACCAATAAAACATCCACAACTCAACAAAGGTGCCTCTGTCCAACACACCAGGATGCCAGATAATTCCACATATCTGTACATTTGAAGATGGGTGGAACAGGACTTCCCTGGTGGCACAGTGGTTGAGAGTCCTCCTGCCAATGCAGGGGACATGGGTTCGTGCCCCGGTCCGGGAGGATCCCACATGCCACGGAGCGGCTGGGCCTGTGAGCCATGGCCGCTGAGCCTGTGCGTCTGGAGCCTGTGCTCCGCAACGGGAGAAGCCATAACAGTGAGAGGCCCGCGTACCGAAAAAAAAAAAAAAAAAAAAAAAAAAAAAAAAAAAGATGGGTGGAACAGATAGAGGAGACAAAACCAAGGGAACAGTGGAGGCTGTGCCTGCAATCCTGGTCCCCTGGCCATGGCAGCTGAGCTTGAAGCCTCAGAGAACCCGGGATCAGCAGGAAAGGTGGTGCACACAACTCCAGCCCCCTGACGGTTGCCTGCAGTGATGGCATCCAGGAACACAATAACACCGGACAAGGCAGAAACACCCATGACCCTGACTTCCCCTCTTCCCATTTCTCTCTCTCTGTGGCAGCAGAGCCTGCAACTCAGAAGATCTTGAATGCTGCAGAAGTGCCCACCATCATAGTGCCCCAGGCAGCAATGCCACCAGCAACACCAGCCGCAGCAAAGCACCAACAACCCCAGGGGCACAAAAGCAGTGATAATAAGAGCACTTGGTGAAACCTCTGACAGAGGTGGTGGAGGGTTGGAAAGTGAGGGCTTTCAAATACAACCAGAGACAGCTCAGATAAGGGAAACCAAAATGTTATGCTATAGTGCCACTTACTGAGAAATAAAAGAAAGGCCTCTAATTTCTAATCTGTTGAATCTTTAGATTCAAGTTAGAAAAAAAGCTTTATCTAAAGTAGAAACATGTTCACTACTTTAAAGGCACCAGCAAAGGAACAACTCATCAAACACCATGAAGCACCACAATAACACTGTATCACTAAAAGAAAATGACAATTCTTCAGAATGCAAACTTAAAGTCCTGGAATATCTGACTTTTTGAATCTGTTAGAGAATTCAAAATAGCTGTCATGAAGAAACTTGGCAAACTACAAGAAAACTAAGAGAGGCAATTTCATGAGCTCAGGAATAAAATTAGTGAACAGAAGTAATACTTTACCAAAGAAATTGAAATTTTAAAAAAGAACCAAACAGATATTCTGGAGATAAAGAATTCAATAAATGAGATAAAGAATGCATTAAAAAGCATTGGAGGGCTTCCCTGGTGGTGCAGTGGTTGAGAGTCCGCCTGCCGATGCAGGGGACGTGGGTTCGTGCCCCAGTCCGGGAAGATCCCACATGCCGCAGAGCGGCTGGGCCCGTGAGCCATGGCCGCTGAGCCTGCGCGTCCGGAGCCTGTGCTCCGCAACGGGAGGGGCCACAGCAGTGAGAGGCCCACGTACCGCAAAAAAAAAAAAAAAAAAAAAAAAAGCATTGGAAATAAAGCAGAGCATATGGAAGTGAGAAATAGTGAGCTTGAAATAGAAATGTAGAAATGAGACAGGTAGAAGGGAAAAGATAATTAAGATCTAAAAACATGAGGAAATTCTCTAAAACAATCTTGACTCTTTTAGAAAGGGCAACATTAGGGTAATGGGTATCACAGCAGGAGAAGAGAGCAGAGAGTTTATTTCACGAAAAAATAGCTGAGAACCTCCCAGACAATTTTTTTAAGCTTAATTTTTTCCCACAATGACTTCTGAAAGAAGGTGTGTATTTTACACTCCCAAGACCTGTCAATTCAAACTAGGTATATTTCAAGTGCTCAGGAGTCACACGTGGCTAGTGGCTCCTCTTAACAGACAGCACAGATCTATTACGTACCTCAGTTCAAACGGAGACGGGGAGAGTCCCATTTTAACATGTTAACTAGCTCTTATACAATAATGCAAGTGAAAACAAAATGATTGATCAATACGAATTGGGGTTTTCTAACCTTCACCGAACTGTAATTTCCGCTTATTTGTCTGTTGTACCCACATTTTACCAGCAGAGGGCGCTCGGAGCCGGCAAGACGGCTTAAACCTTGAAGTAGTAGAGACTTGGCACTCATCAACTGGATTGGCTGGATATAAAAACCAATACACTGGTTTAGTTAGGAAAAGTCATACTCTTTACAAAAACAATACCTTATGAAAGTATTAAATGCTAATTATAGAATTTTTTAGAATTGTGATAAGTAGAATTTAAATCAATTAATGCATTATCCATAGTCCTACGGAAACACAATGACAAACACTTTTTACTACATTCTGTTCCAGGCCCTTTTCTGTACATAGGATTTAATTCCATGTAATTGTAGTCACATTAAGGAGAATGTAGGGTTCAGAGAGATTTGAGCATGTTTCAAAGCTAGTGAGATTGATCAACCAGGGTGAAAAAAAGTTTGAAGAACTTGCACTATTAATAAAGAAATTCCACTACTGATAGAATTAAATTTCTGATAAAGTGGAGAGCCAGAGACACATAGTCATATGCATTCTATGTGTATAACATACACACACACACACGCACATACATATATATGTTTGTACTTGGCCTTGGAGATCACATTATATAATAGGTTATATATAACATGAAGGCCAGAGAAAACGGAGTGTAGATGACGTAGATTTGGTGGTAGGAAGTGGATGGAGTTTCTATCTTTCATTTCTTCCTTCCTTCCTTTCTTTTTTTTTTTTTTTTCCTCCTATGTAGTAGGAGAGAATTTCCTGTGCTGAGAATGAGGGGGTAAGGTTGGAAGTCTGAAGAGTGTGAAATAAGAAGCAAAGTTCTATTCTACAACAAAAAAGTGGGATTTAGAAGCCAGTGGAGAATGGTGACAGTTTGGAAAAATGGCCAAGGGAAATGATGAAGGGGACTGACTAGGAACTGCTGAGTACTGTGGATCGAGAGAGCAGCTGGGATTGGATTCTCTACATTTATGGTGGCATCAATCTTCACGAATGCTTGCTTTTCAGCAGCTGCATCAGCAACCCACGTGTAGAGGCAGAAGATCTGAATGGTTGGAAGTGATCCATTGTTGGAGTTTAGATGGGCATGTGTAGCAGAGTCAAAGGGCCAGAAAGAAAGAAAGAGAGTAAGTGAGGTACCATGACATCTTGGGATGAGGCCCAGGGGTAAGAGAGTAACATTCTTGAAGAAGAGGGAAAAGTTTTCCAAGAGATCATAGTGATCAGGGTGCAGGGATCAGGAAATGAGGGAGTGAGTGTAAAGAATAAAAGCTTTTGGTCAGAAGGAGGATATTTTAGATCTGGAAAAGGACTTAAGCCCAAGGAGTAGATGAGAAGTGCAGTGCAAGGAAAGATGACTGTAGTTTAGGGTCAAGGACATTGAACACTTGGTGGTCTAAAGTGTCATTTACGTGGGCCTTGAGTCCCAGAACATGACCGAAAGGCGTTGTTGTGGAGGTTTACATTAACAGCAAAGAAAACAGATCTGGGAAGGGCAAAGATCTTATGATGCTAATCTCGAAGGAATCCTTGAGTAACCAGGAATTTGTGTCAATTTCTAGGCATAGAATTTGGTAATGCAACAAAGGCTCCTAGAGCAAAATGAGAAAAAGTATTCTTTCAAGGTAATAAATTTGAAGTGTTTTCAGGCCTCGCACCCTGGGATTTAAGTGCATCAGATAGATTTGGGTTAGAAATAAGTTTCTGATTCTCTTGCTAGCTGTGTGGCTTGAACAAATTACATATCAACTCTGAAACTTAGTTTTCCTATCTGTAAAATGGGGATAATAATATAATCTATTTCAAAAATGTACAGTACCATTTTCATAGAAAATATTCGATAAATGATAGTTGTCGTAGTCAAAACTAAGGGGAGGAAAAAAAACCAAACTCAGACATGTTTATTGATAAAGGGCAGAACATATTCAGACTGGAAGGATGTTCTGAGTTCATCATCAATAACAACTTCAATTATGGGCAAAGAAAAACAGAAAGAAGCCAGGAGTGGTTCCAGATCAAACTGCAGGATTATCAGGATCTCTAACTCCTTGCTAGAACCTGTAGCGTCCTCCCCTTTCCTTCCCTTCCCCTCCCCCCTCCTCCCTTTCCCTACTTTCTTCTCTTCTCTTCTCTTTTCCTTTTCTCTTGACAGGTTTAAAGATTAACAGTTTTCTCTTTATGCAGCATAAATCTGGTTTCCTTATTTCCAATCATTTGACCTTCTTATGCCCTCTAGCAGTTTTACTTTCTCTTCTCATGACAGCTCTTCAGACATTTGGAGACAGTGACTATCTCCCTGATGGTTCACTCCTCCTACATAGTCGTCCCTGGGTCTTCAGTGTCCTTTTACAACACAGCCCAGGGCCTTGGCACTTCCAATCACCTCTTTGCTGGTGTTAGTCTGTCTCTGTTCCTATGGGCACCTCACCTCCAGGCACAGTCTGAGTTCCACAAAACTGAGTAGTATGGATCATCTGAAGTATGGGCGTAGTTCACGCAGTTAAAACTCACATTGATATTTTATTAAGCTTTCCGTTTGTTTCTCATGCACCATTTTTATGGGCTTCCCCAGAAGTGCAGATGGATTTTACAACAGAAGGAAGGGTTTGCTCTTTTTCCAGGTTATATTTCATTTCGTAGATTTGCCTATTATTTACCTTTGATGATTTGGGGGATCCTGATTCTGGCAAATTGAATGTATGTGCAGATTTGAAGAACACTGGCTAAGGCTCAGGTGACTGACAGCTGCATCATTTAGAAGCCTGGAAATTGACTTCACAGTCAGAGCCCCTGAGGCTTGCAGTGGGAAAGTGGGAGGGAAGGGAGCTATAGACAGCAACGAGCTTCCTCCTTAGAGAAGATGAGCTGGAGAAAAGGGGCATGCGAGCTCCAGGGTTTGTCCTAACAGTGACCCTGACAACGTTTTTCTCATCAGAAGCAAAAGTATTGTTCCTTTTTGAGAAGGATTGTTTTTACTTTTCAAATTGTATCCTTTCTACTACTTTGAATTTAAGCATTCTTTAGTTTGCAAGATAGATGTGCTAGTAAGTGGATTTTTTTTTTTTTTAATCTGCTTACTTGGGAGAAGAAAATTGGGCAATCTGTTGATCTACCAAATTCGAGAGCATTGGTCTCTAACTTATTTGGGTACATTAAATACATTGAGTGAACAATAAATTTACTTTGTAAGGAAGGGAAAACTTTTCCTCTACCCTCTTAAGGTCACTGGCAGGGTCTGAAAATTAATCTGACAAAGATAGATTTAACAGGAGAAAAGCATACACGTTTTATTGAATTTTCACATGTCCAAGGGAGCGTTCACAAGAGAATGAAGACCTGAAGAAATGACCAGAGCCAAAAGCTTTTATGCCTTTTAGACAAAGAAACAATAAATCTGTGAAAAATTGACAAGAAGGTGTTTGGGCCTGAAGTACTAAATGGTGAAGAAGTAACTGGGAAGATAAGGGCAAGTTTAACAAGGTTTGTTTATACAGATTTCTCAGCTCCAAACTCCCCATCTCTAGGGATAAGAATATCTCCCTTCCTCCTGATACAGGGAGGGAACCTTCACATGAGAGTTGTATGACCTGTTTCAGGGAAGAAGGGCAAGGGGGGAAGGTGGGGAGAATTTTCTAATTCTGCTCTTTTCTCGAACTCCTTCAGCCTCAGATATTCAATACGCCCAGGTGCCATATTTCGGGGTTTGTCCTGAACCCATCAACCTACTCTGAAAACTAATTTCCACATAAGAAAGAGTTTGTAAGTAGAACTCACTGTGTGTTCAGACCAGAGAGCTTTGTCAACACTGACTGTCTTACTGCTGTAACTTCCCACCTTACAGAGGAGGAAGTGGCAGGACCAATGAGGCATAGTAGGCTTGGCTTTCAGCCCCGCATGTGATTGCCTCTCTAGGTCTTAGACCTGGTTCTTGAGACAAGGAGAGCCTGGGAACGTAGCTGTGCAATGAAAGTGTGCATCACCTAGAAAGCCAGGTAGGAAGGAGAGTGTCTGTGTAGCCTTGTGCAAGTCAGTTCAACTCTCTGGGCCTCTGTTCACTCATCCTTTAGACTCTATGTAGTAAAGCCCCCTTGCAGCTCTAAAAATCAAGGTTTTAGCCATGACAATAGAATGTTAATAGGAAAAAACCAAGGACAAATAGGTGAATGAAAAGAAATAGGGCTTCTTCTTTTGTGATATCTGTGTGTGTAGTTTGGGGAGTTCTCCTCTCCTGGAAATATGTAGGTAGCTCCAGGGACAAACACTTTTGCTAAAGAACAGGACAAATTATAGGAGAGAGAAAAGTCTGCTAGAGCAGGGCAAAGGAGACAGATGCTGCCATCAGTTGCTGTATTCGTAGTGTTGGTGGGAAATGACCTGCCCATTAATCAAGCAGGGCCATGAGGCATAAGGAAAGCCATCAGCCCAGCAGGAAATGGGTTGTCTTCATAAATGCCAGATCTTTTCTGCCCTCTTCCACTCTATTTTAATTGACATGTTCAGTACTTTTTGATCTATAGCAATTAAGAGGCAGCTTCTGCCGGTGGAAGCTGGTCAGGGCTTTGAATCTGACACCGAACGAGACGGAGGGGTGCCGTGGGAGTCTGGGCTGTCAGGAGATGACAGCGGCCTGTGGCAGGACTAAGTGCTTTTCACCCAGAGGCAGCGCTGCTAGTGAGATGAGAGCAGGGTGCCCCAAGTTTGCAGACTCAGGGGAATGAGCTGGCAGAAAGAATCACATCACATCTGCCAGAGAAAGTGATCAAAAGCAGCAGGACTCAGGCAACGGGCAAAAGGTGACCCTGGATACTCGTCTGCTTCAAGAGCGCAGATGATCCTGAAGATTGTGAGAAAGTGAATGAATGTGCCAGGATAAGCCTCGACCAAGTTAAACGATCTCTCTGTCTGTCTCAGAGTTTAAAAACTCCATCCTTGCTATTTGACCACTTGCAAACTATTAGGAAATAATGTTTTGTACAATGTCTGTAATTTTGGATTTTCAGTGTTCCAGTTTTATTCCTTGGGGAGCTCTGTCAATACTCATCTGAATATTTCTTCAAGCAAGGGACCCGACACTTGATTTTTCCTTACCTCCCATCAGTTCCAAGCCAGATGTTAAAATGAAATAAAGGAAACTCTGCTTCATTCCAAATTCAAAGTGTATATATTGCTGAAAGCCATGCCTGAGGCAGAAAAGTAGTGTATCCATTTCTATATTTTAATCTCCTGGATCATGGTTTTTTTGGCCATGTTCTTTGCTTACTGTTTCATTCAGTCTGTGACTTCGTAAAAAGAAAGGGTCAGTTTCTCATGGAGGTAATTTAGTTTTTCATTTCTTTATAATCACACGGTAACTATTTGAGATTGCACTCTCAGCAGGAAAACATTTACCATTTTTAAATAAATATGTTTACTGCAATTAAATCAACTTTAGCTTGTACATCCTGAAGCCTTGAAGTTTGTTAAATTTTTATTGAAAACATACCTTATGTCCTAGAAAACAATTTGCTCTTCTAATGCGGATTTCTACATTGTGAAAACTGAGGCCCCAAATGATTAAAGGATCTATCCATGTTACCTAGCTCGTTGATGGCAGACAAGTCTTAGATTTCTTATCCTGACCCCACCCTTGTGCCCTTTCCCACCTGCTGTTCCACCTCCATTTTCAAGGAGAAAAATCTATTATCCAGCAGTAAGCAATCGATTTCTATGTTCTTATTCAAAATGTTATCTGGGAACCAGTGCCATGGATCCCCCCCCCAACCCCAGGCAGAATGTTCAAATGCAAAATCCAGCCAAAACCCATGGAATCAGAATCTGCATTTTAACTCAGTTCTTGGAAGAGTCATGTGCACACTGAAATCTGTGATGCACTAAGCTCTCAGGTTGGACTTTGACATTTAATTGATAGATCTATTTGGTTAGGGTAGCCTCTCAGACTTTATAGGATTGGAAAACAATATATGTGCATACGTTTTCATTTCAACTAATAAAGCTGTTGCTTACTCTTTAATTTAGCTTGTTACATGAAAAAAGTTTAGCATTATAAAAAAAAGTTTAGCATTAGAGATAACTAAAGAGATGATTACTTAAAATCAAGTACAAATCTAAGGATGATCTCTAATATTACTCTGACTATGGGATAACGTAAAGCATTTAAGGCCTGTCTTAATTTGGTGTATAATAATAGGGACTGTGATGGTATAAAAAGATTTTTAGAAATAAAATGGGAAACTGGGCTATCTCCTTCCACTGAGAAGTAAGCCACCCATTACAAACTCAATCTTTTTTTATTTTTTTAACATCTTTATTGGAGTATAATTGCTTTACAGTGTTGTGTTAATTTCTGCTGTATAACAAAGTGAATCACCTATACGTATATATATGTCCCCATATCCCCTCCCTCTTGTGTCTCCCTCCCACACTCCCTATCCCACCCCTCTAGGTGGTCACAAAGAACCGAGCTGATCTCCCCATGCAATGCAGCTGAGAAAACCATAATTCAAAAAGAGTCATGTACCACAGTGTTCATTGCAGACTCGATCTTAAAACATCCTTTGCAAGCATAGGTTAAAAACAGGGAACATTTCTTGTCCTCTTTCTTATGTGTGAGTTTTCATACCAGTGATAAGGTCTGGCAACACAAACTTAAACTGTTTTATTCCTGTTGTGGAATGTAGGAGTGGCACTTACCTTTGCACACTGGATTTTTGTCCATCTCTTATTTTTCCTCCTCTTCATCCATACAGTCTCCACCTTGTCCTCTTTCCTCTCATGATTCCAGGAATTTACTAAAGTGCCATTTTCTGGAAAACCATTTTCTGTAATATTTCACCAACAGAAATGCCTTTTAAAAAACAAAACGAAACAATCTCAGAATCTTCCCTCCTCCTTAAAACTCCCAATTTTTATAAGATTAAGTAAAAACTTCTTAATAGATCTTCATCTTTTTGAAAAATATTTATTTTTTAATTGAAATATAGTTGGTTTACAATGTTTCAGGTGTACAGAAAAGTGATTCAGTCATACACACACACATATGTATGTGTATATATATGTGTGTATATATGTATGTGACTTTTTCAGTTTATTTTCCATTACATGTTATTACAAGATATTGAGTATAGTTCCCTGTGCTATACAGTAGGTCCTTGTTGTTTATCTATTTTATATACAGCAGTGTGTATCTGTTAATCCTAAATTCCCAGTTTATCCCTCCCCAACCCTTACCTCCTTGGTAACCATAAGTCTGTTCTCTGTGTCTGTAAGTCTGTTTCTATTTAGTAAATAAGTTCATTTGTATCATATTTTTTAAGATTCCACATATAAGTGATATCATAGGATATTTGTCTTTCTCTGAATAGGCCTACATCTTAATGTTCACCCTGATCTGGTTCTTACCCATTTCACTAACACAATATGTGATCCTTGATTGGTCCCAGATAAGAAAGAGAAAATTCCTATTCTATAAAAGATTTTAAGGGACAACTGGAGAAATTTGAATAAAGTCTGTATATCAAAAGTATCATATCAGTGTTAATTTCCTGCTTTTAATGATGGTACTCGGTTTATGTAAGATAATGTCCTTCATTTTAGAAAGTTATACACTAGTGTTTAGAGGTAAAGGGGTATCACCCTGTCTGCAGCTTACTCTTAAATGGTTCAGGAAAAAAAGTATAATTCACAAACATACACACACAGAGAAGGAGTGAGAGAGACATTCACACAGATAAACAAGTGCAGTAAAATAATATTTAGGGAAATTAGGTGAAAGGATTTTAGGATTTCTTTGTACAGTACTGTTATTGCAACTATTCTGCGAGTCTAAAATTTCAAAATGAAAAAATGAAAAAAATTTGACAGATGGTCATGTAGATCATCCTGTTGCTATTACAATTACAGTATAAAATCTTAATCTGTAAAATATTTTCATGATTTATTTTTTAATGAAATGAAGGCTTATAAAACAATAGGCATACTATGATCCAAGTTATATAAGCTATGTGTACACATATATTTTAGAATAGAAAACAGACTGAAACAATAAGCTTACAAATATGAAGGATAGTCATTCCTTAGCAGTGAGATTTATGGGTAATTTTAATATATTTTTCCTTTGCTTGTCTATTTTTTCTTAATTTATTCAAATGGCTGTTTTATTTGTTAAAATGAGAAAACAATAGAATTATTATACTTGCAAATTCTTCATTAGATTTTATTCCATCTTGTTTAGAAATTAAGATTACAAGTAACAAATTTATTTTGCATCTTAATTTGCAAAACATTAGTGCCTGTTTTAACCTTGCTGAAATCAGAAATACAATGGTTTCCCTTGTATTTGGTTTTTCTTACTTGTTGACATGGAAAAAGATTGAAAACGTCTCTTGTTCTTTCTCATAATTTAAGCAATAATTTTCACCTATTTTAACACTTGAATTTTAACCAAACCTGCAAACAAGAAAAAACTGAGTCATTTGGATAAGTATATGTACACTTGTCTTAAACCCACTTGTCAAAGGCATTAAAAAGTGCCAAGGCAGGCACAGGAGAAAATCTAAAGAAACAAAGGCCCTAGATACTGTTTCTATTGAAGGGATAAGTTTAGTTACATTTTTAGTTAATGAACAATCAGGGCAACAATATTTCTCCTCCTGCCCACCTCTGCTTCTATGGCTCAGAGCCACCTTGTCTTCTTCCAGCTGACTTTACATTTTCGAAGTTGAGAGAGAAGGTGTCTAAAGCCTTCAAATGCCATAGAAAACTTCTGCCATATTGTTCATCAGCAAGCTTAGCAGTAATTTCTCACCTCTTCCAGAAAATAACTGTCAATCAGTTAGTAGAAAAACTTTAAAATTTAATTAAATTATTGAAGGGGCACCTTCAAGATGGCAGAGGAGTAAGACGTGGGGATCACCTTCCTCCCCACAAATACATCAAAACTACATCTACACGTGGAACAACTCCTACAGAACACCTACTGAATGCTGGCAGAAGACCTCAGACTTCCCAAAAGACACCCTCAGGCAACCTACACAGAGAGGCAAGGCCAAGTCCAAAGCTGAACCCCAGGAGCTGTATGAACAAAGAAGAGAAAGGGAAATTTCTCCCAGTAGCCTCAGAAGCAGCGGATTAAATCTCCACAATCAACTTGATGTATCCTGCATCTGTGGAATACCTGAATAAACAATGAATCACCCCAAAATTGAGGTGGTGGACTTTGGGAGCAACTGTAGACTTGGGGTTTGATTTCTGCATTTAATTTGTTTCTGGTTTTATGTTTATCTTAGTTTAGTATTTAGAGCTTATTATTATTGGTAGTTTTGTTTATTGATTTGGTTGTTCTCTTCCTTTTTCTTTTTTCTCTTTTTGTGAGTGTGTATGTGTATACTTCTTTATGTGATTTTGTCTGTATGTCTTTGCTTTTGCCATTTCTCCTAGGGTTCTGACTGTCTTTTTTTTTTTTTACTATAGTTTTTAGTACTTGTTATCATTGGTAGATTTGTTTTTTGGTTTGGTTGCTCTCTTCTTTCTTTCTCTATTTTTTAATTACTTTTCTATTTTTAATTTTTAGTAATTTTTAAAATATTTTAATAACTTTATTTTATTTTATTTATTATTTTTTCTTTCTTTCTTTTTTCCTCCCTTTTCTTCTGAGCTGTGTGGCTGACAGGGCCTTGGTGCTCTGGACGGGTGTCAGGCCTGAGCCTCTGAGGTGTGAGAGCTGTGTTTAGGACATTGGTCCAACAAAGACCTCCCAGCCCCACGTAATAGCAAACGGCAAAAGCTCTCCCTGAGATCCCCGTCTCAATGCTAAGACCCAGCTCCACTCAATGACCAACAAGATACAGTGCTGGACACCCTATACCAAACAACAAGCAAGACAGGAACACAAACCCACCCATTAGCAGAGAGGCTGCCTAAAATCATAATAAGTTCACAGGCACCCCAAAACACACCACCCAATGCAGTCCTGCTCACCAGAGAGACAATATCCAGCCTCATTCATCAGAACACAGGCACGAGTCCCCTCCACCAGGAAGCCTACACAAACCACTGAACCAACCTTACCCACTGGGAGCAGACACCAAAAACAATGGGAACTATGAACCTGCAGAGTGCAAACCAGAGATCCCAAACACAGTAAGTTAAGCAAAATGGCAGAGTGTGAACCAGAGATCCCAAACACAGTAAGTTAGGCAAAATGAGGAGACAAAGAAATACATAGCAGAAGAAGGAGCAAAGTAAAAACCCACCATATCAAACAAATGAAGAGGAAATAGGCAGTCTACCTGAAAAAGAATTCAGAGCAATGATAGTAAAGATGATCCAAAATCTTGGAAATAGAATGGAGAAAACAAGAAACGTTTCACAAGGACCTAAAAGAACTAAAGAGCAAGCAAACAATGATGAACACCACAATAAATGAAATTAAAAATTCTCTAGAAGGAATCAATAACAGAATAATTGGGGCAGAAGAATGGATAAGTGACCTGGAAGATGAAATAGTGGAAACAACTACCACAGAGCGGAAAAAAGAATGAAAATATTTGAGGACAATCTCAGAGACCTCTGGGACAACACTAAATGCACCAACCATCGAATTATAGGGGTCCCAGAATAAGAAGAGAAAATAAAGGGACTAAGGGCTTCCCTGGTGGCAGAGTGGTTGAGAGTCCGCCTGCTGATTCAGGGGACACGGGTTCGTGCCCCAGTCTGGGAAGATCCTGCATGCCACGGAGCAGCTGGGCCCATGAGCCATGGCTGCTGAGCCTGCACGTTCAGAGCCTGTGCTCCGCAACGGGAGAAGCCACAGCAGTGAGAGGTCCACGTACCACAAAAAAAATAAATAAAGGGACTAAGAAAATATTTGAAGGATTAAAGTTGAAAACTTCCCTAATATGTGCAAGGAAATAGTTAATCAAGTCCAGGAAGCACAGAGAGTCCCATAAAGGATAAATCCAAGGAGAAACATGCCAAGACACATATTAATCAAATTATCAAAAATTAAATACAAAGAAAAAATATTTCAGCAGAAATATTTTTTTCAGCAGAAACTCTGAAACCCAGAAGGGACTGGCAGGATATATTTAAAGTGATATGTTTAAAGTGAAAGGGAAAACCATACAACCAAGGTTACTCTCCCCAGCAAGAATCTCATTCAGATTCAATGGAGAAATTAAAACCTTTACAGACAAGCAAGTTAGGAGAATTCAGAACCACAAAAACCAGCTTTACAACAAATGCTAAAGGAACTTCTCTAGGCAGGAAACACAAAGAAAGTAAAGACCTACAATAACAAACCCAAAACAATTAAGAAAATGATAATAGGAACATACATATCGATAATTACCTTAAATGTAAATGGACTAAATGCTCCAGCCAAAAGACATAGACTGGCTGAATGGATACAAAAACAAGACCTGTACATATGCTATCTACAAGAGACTTGCTTCAGATCTAGGGACACATAAAGACTGAAAGTGAGGTGATGGAAAAAGATATTCCATGCAAATGCAGATCAAAAGAAAACCGGAGTAGCAATTCTCATATCAGACAAAGTAGACTTTAAAATAATGACTATTACAAGAGACAAAGAAGGACACTACATAATGATCAAGGGATCGATCCAAGAAGAAGATATAACAATTGTAAATATTTATGCACCCAACATAGGAGAGCCTCAAAACATAAAGCAAATGTTGACAGCCATAAAAGGGGAAATCAACAGTAACACAATAATAGTGGGGAACTTTAACACCCCACTTTCACCAATGGACAGATCATCCAAAATGAAAATAAATAAGGAAACAGAAGCTTTAAATGATACATTAAACAAGAAGGACTTAATTGACATTTATGGGACATTCCATACAAAACAGCAGATCACACTTTGTTCTCAAGTGCTTATGGAACATTCTCTAGGATAGATCACATCTTGGGTCACAAATCAAGCCTTGGTAAATTTAAGAAAATTGAAATCATACCAAGCATCTTTTCCAACTGCAACACTATGAGACTAGATATCAATTATAGGAAAAAACTGTAAAAAAAATACAAATACATGAGGCTAAATAATACACTACTTAATAACCAAGAGATCACTGAAGAAATCAAAGAGGACATGTACTCATGTAAGCTACCAGGACAATAACAGTTTATTCACCACGAACTGGGAAAATTCCAAGTAAACCTGATTACTGCTTTCTCCCTCCCTGTTATTAACTCTTTAGAGAAGATCTTAACATTTTGGAGCAGGTTCCCAGACTTAATTCAGTCCAACATATAGGGAAAATCAGGGAAACCAGGATTATAGCTTAATTACTGACTTCTGTATGGCTAGAGTTGCAGGGATATAAGAGAACACTTAGTTCAGTCCTTCTCAGACTCAAATATGCAAACCAGCCCTAAGACTCCAATTAAAAATGCAGATCTGGGCTTCCCTAGTGGTGCAGTGGTTGAAAGTCCACCTGCTGATGCAGGGGACACGGGTTTGTGCCCTGGCCCGGGAAGATCCCACATGCCACGGAGTGGCTAGGCTAGTGAGCCATGGCCACTGAGCCTGCGTGTCCAGAGCCTGTGCTCCGCAGTGGGAGAGGCCACAGTGGTGAAAGGCCCGCATACAGCAAAAAAAAAAAAAAGAAAAATGCAGGTCTGAGGTGGGGACTTATGTTCTGCCTTTCTAGTATTGTCCCCAGGAGTGTCCAGACTTCTGCTCTAGGGAGCACACTTAGGAGCAAAATCTGGTTCAACTCCCTTATTTCAGAGACAAATTCCTTGAGACATAGAGAGGTGAGGACTTCTATTTTATTTACCTGTATGGCAGACTATATGACCAGAGCCTCACCTCCACAACACACACACACACACACACACACACACACAACTACCTGGGATGCCAGATGAAATGTAATTAATATCCTACTGAAAGCACACAACTGAGCTTGAAGTAAGAGATCTTCAGGAACACCAAGGAAAAAGAACAGAAAACTGGAGAGTAAGTACATGAACTGCCATAGGACACACTGAGAACTACTCACTTAATTTTCTAAATGTGTTCCAGAGAGGAACTGTGACCTACTCAAAATTATATTTGTGTAGGACCATGACTTGCTCAAAATTACATTTTTGCAAACCCCATGTAAGAACTTTATCATTAGCCATAGAAACTAAAGAAGATATTTTGTATTATTTTTCAATTAAAAAATATACAGTTTTTAAATGTTACACTCCATTTACAGTTATTACAAAATATTGGCTATATTTCCATGTTTCCCAGTACATTTCTGTAGCCTATCTTATACTCAGCAGAAACTGAAGAAGGCTTTGACAAATAGTAATGAAGACCTACATATCAGATTTCAAAGTTACTATAATGCTGGTATGATTTAAGAAGAAAAACAGGAATAGGCAAATACATGAGTAGATCAGCATAGAGAGTAGAAACAGAATTAAATATAAATGTAAATATATATTTTCTTAATATCTGAGTAGGCTGCATTTCAATTCAGGGGGAAAAACAATGTAGATCATTTAATAAATGGTAATGGGACAGCTGACTTTCTTTTGAAGGAAATCAAGATTGGTATACAGTATATGATGGTACATGGTGCGTTGTAGTCTAAATTTAAAAAGATCAAATAAATTATGTAATAAATTTAAAACACAGCTGTGAGAAGAAAATAAAACACAACTGTGAGAAGCAAATAAAGGATACTATTTGTGTAAATCTTAGGAATCCAGAAGCCCCATATAACAACAACAAGAGGACAGATTTAATCACACACAAATAAAAACTTATGCACAGCCAAAGACCCTCTTTAAAACAAAGTCACAAAACAAACAATCATCTGAGAGAAACAATCTAACACTTATTGATAAAGGGTTACCACACCTAATATAAAAAAGTTTCCTAAAAAATTAATTAGAAAAACACAACAACCCATAGAAAAAGTTTAAAAAATACAAACAGATAGTCTGGAGAAGAAATGCAGACGAGAACTTAATGGTAATCAGAGAGATGCAAATTAAGACTGCAATGCCCACTCTGCCTGATCAGTGGTGTTGATCTTAGGTTTGAGCTGACATACTCATGAGAGAAGGAATAGACTTTACTCAGCACCAAGTTTATTTCACTCTATGACAGGATAAATGAAAGGCAACAACAAATCATGCATGACACCAACAGAGTGGGGTCTTCTGACTATTAGGCAGAGCTTGCAGTAGCCCCAAATCACTACACGCTCAGGACATGGAGGCCATCAGCCCTGGATTTGAATACCTTGTTAATTGTACCACTGTCTGGTACTGCAGTATCTCAACAATATCATTTATTTTTTACTTGAAAAAGCATCTTGATGATAATGTGCAGGTGCCTGGCCAAGTATATACACCTCAAGGCAGCTTATCATTTATCTTAGATAAGCTATGGGTATAGTTCTAGTGTTAGTGTCACAAGAAAGATTTAACCATCAGTCAAATACATATGTCCATGTATGTATATATTTATATATATATATATATATATATATTTATATCTATTTATATGAAAGAGTATGAATAAATATATACCAGATTGTTCCAGAAAGAATGGAAGAAAATTTTATTCTATAAATGACTATATTTTCTTTTAAATTACTATAGCAAACATATATTACTCATGAGTTTTATTTAAAAAATATAGTTGGCTTCAGGGACATTTGTTAAGGAAATAACACTATCAACTAATGCTAAATCTGACCCCAATGTAATAACCTGTGAAATGGACTACAGAATGGCTTACCAGAGTCCCTAGTTCTTAGAGGACATTTGGGTCTTACTAAGTGAAGGCCATTCCTACTATTAGGGTGTTTCTGTGACTTGTAGAGGTGTTTCTTCTATGGGTGTCCCACTGCAAGGAGAATGAGGTTTCGTAGTAGCTGTCAGACTTCCCTGGCAGCTGGGCCCCTAAACACTAGGATTAGCCTGTGTTTATTTTGTTGTTTTTGTTTTGGTTTTGGTAGTAAAAACCTCTAACACCTGGCTCCTGCAGCTGAGATATTCAGTCATATCGTGTGTCTTCACATAAAGACAACATTCCCCAAGAATCTGGTCAAGTTCACATAGAAGCTTCTCTAGTCCAGTAATATTAACTGTCCAAGCCTAGGATAAGTTTTCAGGGGTCTCAGAACTGAGGTTCTCTGGATGTCGTCAGAACTCAGTCTCTACTTGCAGGTTTAAGCCAAGTTCTTGATGGCATCAACTTCACCAGAGTTGACTTGTGGCTCCTGGTGTGACTTTGAGACCTTCATAGTCAGTTCTGATAGATTTTCAATAAGCTTCATCTAGAACCTCGATAGGAATGCTGGCTAATGACTGCTGGCATTTGCTCTGAGCTGAGAGGTCAAGTGACAGTCCCTGCTTGCTCCAGAAGATGGGGGAGAATCTTCGAGATCTTCATCTTGGATTCAAATACTCCCAGTGGCCTTTAGGGCCATGTTCTCCCTGGGGAGGGGGTGGGGGGGATTATCTCATGAGAGCATCAGGAAAAATATTCCTGAGGTTCCCAGGGCCCAGCTCAACCCTGTGTGATCAGGGAGACCCGTTGGAATTGTGTGCATGAGGTTCTAAGAAGTTAGATGTCTGAAGCTAGACACTAGCTAGACTCAATCTGTCCTGGAAGCAATTGGGAAGACCCATGGTGAGGTTCTGAGGCCCTCCAGACTCAGTGGGAAGAGAATTAGAAAATCTCCCATCTCCAGGGATAAGATTAGTCCTGGTATGCCAGCAATTCCATTACTGGCCCTGGCTCTCACTAAAGAACAAATTTTGCTGCTGGGCATAAGCTGTCTTTCTTAGGGAAATTTTCACAGGTTTTGGCCTATTTAAAAGGACAGCCCTAATACTCAGAAGATCCATGGGTATTTAGGTAAATTATTTATGGTCTGAAATCTTGTACATCCACTTTTCAAAGGAGTAATGCAATATGGATGAGAAATGAGTTCTGCCTCAGTGCATACACCATACTCAGCGTTCTTGCAGAATGGTCTTCACCTTGTGGAGTCTTTTGGCAACCTCTGTGGTTTTTAAACTTTTATGGCCCAAGCATTGCTCAAGGTGAAGCAGGTGTCCATGGAATTTTATTTTAGTAGTAACTTCCTTGTGGAATGGTTATTTGATTCTCTTCTTTATTAGGATATTTCTGGGCTGAGTTTTCAGCATGAGAGAACTGGCTATTATGATTATTTCAAATTCTAAATAATACAGTAAGAAGGTGTTTTTTTTTTTTCCATTTTTCCAGAGAATAAATTTAGGCCATGAAAAATTGGATTATTTATGATAGATGACACAGTGGACACTTTCAAATTCAAATTTGACCTTAAATTTAATTATTCCATTAGACCTAAAGTTCTGAAACTTCAGCATGCATCAGAATTACCTGGAGGCATTTGTAAAAGGCAGAGTTCTGGGTTTCATTGCCAGAGTTATGATTCAGTGGGTCCCAAGAATTTGCTCTTCTCACAAATTCCCCAGTGATGTTGATGTTAATGGTCCAGGGACCACAGAGAACCATTGCTCTAGACTATGCTGAGGTTTTGGAAACTCTCATCTGCTATAGTTTATTCCTTAGAAGCTTATCTGTGCTTTCTAGCTTGTAGAGTGCCATCAACATCTTTTATATTGTTATACAGGAGTCATTCAAGGACAGTTCTAGGTTGTATTAGACCAAAGTTTTTATTCTTTGGACTTTCCTTTATGAAAGAAAGACTTTAGCTCCAAGGGAATGTTTTGTCGCTCCATTATTTGTTTTTATTTCCTTGTGAATACAAGATAAAATCTTGCTTCGGTCTGGCTGAAATAATTCATCCTCTGATATCTCTGAAACAGGTCTGAAATAAAATATTTATCTTTTCCTTTGAAAAAAATGAAAGTTAAACCCCGAGTATATCCTCTCTGTTTGGGAGTATTGAGGACCACGTTCCCCAGCTCTGTGATGATTATGACTCTTAGTCTTGGCTCCCCACTCCACATTGTGTGATCAGGCCTAAGCCCTCTACCCACCAGGAGCATTCATGTTTTTCCTTTGTCAAATCAGAGTGATACTTCTGTGAGGATCAGATTAGTTAAGAGATATGAAAAAATTTGTACATTCTAAAAATATGAAATGGCACTATTTTATTTTTAAAAGACAGAAATGACCAAGGACAAAACTATTTTGCTAGGATAGTTTGTCTCTAGAAACATCAATATAATGAACCAACTGTTCTGCCGGAATAGTCACAGATGAGTAGGAAAGCCCAGCTTTCCCACCTGTGGACCATATATGTCTCTCTATTTCAGAGGTCTTGAAGGTCCTTGGTTACTTTCAATAGGTTATATGTTATTTCTGCTGGCAGCAGTCAGTGGGTGTCAGTGTAACTTATTGACATCATTAGAACAACTCTGCCATGATTCACATATAATTTGGCTGTAGCCATAAAATTATGTCTCAAGTATATCTTAATGGGTGGCCTACTAGTGCTATTTATTGCCTTCACTCCGAAAGACATTTAAGTGCTGTGCTGTTTTCTTGAGTTAAAATATTTAACATTTAAAATAACATTACCTTTATCCTTAAGATTACATTAAAATGATGGTTTCAGCTTTCATTTAATTTTTCACTAAATGAGAGTGTGATAGCTGAAAGACAACAAAATTTCTGGGTTGTCTTTTGAGAGGAATCAGAAATTAGTTTCTAACAGAGAAAACCCCTGAACTCAAAAACTTATTGTATATTCTGTATTGCTTTGCAGAAAATACCTAAATTACTCATAAAACTTTTATGAATGAGGCCATTTTTGAAGCTGAAAAGCATAAAATAATGTTGAAACTCTTGAAGTGAAGATAAAAATGTTCCTCAAACCACCTCCCCTCCCTTTTGTGACCCAGTTTCTAGTGGAAAGCTCTCTTACAAAACTGTTCTCCTTTTACTTCCTCTTTTCTGAGTGACTGATGTGTAGGGAATTTGTTTTGACTGGGGTAACTTCGGAGGTGAATACATCTTTTGCTCACTGGATTCAGCACATGTTTGTTTCTGTTTGGCTCCAAAGGGCAGGACGCTGTCATTGACTTTTTTTTTTTTTCTTTTTTTGGCCAATCTTCTCATCATATCCATCTATGGTCATTGTAGGAGATGGTAAAACATTTACAGACTGGCATTCAATTGGAAATCCTTTATAGCATCAGTTGGAATCCTGATGGGAAAATGAAAACTGCATTAGTCATTGAAAATAAAATAGATTTGATTTAGGATATCACTACACAGTAGTTAAAGAGTTGAAAGAGCAGAAAGGAAACACTATGGCCTAGAATAATAGCTACAGGAAGAGCCTGGGATAAAGAGGAAACAGTGAAGATAAGGGACACAGTGTAGTTGGTTTGGGGAAGCAAAAATAAGCTGCAGGCTTGGTCAAGTGTCATTGCTACAGCAGCTACAGTGGTAGGGGCCTAGGCTGAAAGGAAATTCTTTGTCCCCTCCTCCTACTTTCCAAGATTGCTCTCAGCATGCTGCCTGTTGGTGGGAGGTCACAGTCAGCCAACCAGCATGGGAATCTGGGAAATAGAGTTGGTGTATTTTGAGCCCCAGCATCTCAGAGTATAGAATGAATGTGGAGGCGTGAGCAAACTGATAACTGATCAGCATAGTCACAATAATTTTTAATACAAAGAGAGTAATTTCTTAGCATACTTTTTCCTTATTAATATACTACCATCACTTCAGGGTCCTGTAATTAAATATATAATGAAGTTTTCATCAAATGGCATTTTAGATTTCTAATTTTCAACTCTATATGTTTGTCATTCTGTAATTCATGGATTTCTGTGTCTCTCTGTATCGTTGATAAGCACTATTTTAAATTACCATAGTACATTTTACACATGCATATTTATACATATATATATATATATATATATACACACATATAGGGTAATTTGGAATATTGGATTTTCACCTTCTGTGCTGATCTGAGAACTTAATTAATCCCTATATATGGTGCAACTTCACGGTATCTAATAACCTATGACAATTTCAAACATGTTAAAGCAATTTAAAAATAACCGAAGTATATGAAAGTTTATTTTCTCTAAAGAAAAAGAATTTGAGAAATAAAATAATAGCATTTTTAGAAAAGGACTTTAGAGCTCATCTAACCGATGAACCTTAAGTTTCTAAAATTAGTTCCACACGATAGTCAATTCTTTCTTAAAGATTTTAGTTCTGGACTGAGATAGTAATGAAAAAGCTTAAATAAATTTACTCTCAACACATGTGACTTCAATTAACCCAGTTTTCTTGAATTGTATGAACTGGAAATGTTTTTGGTGGATAGATGAGAAAAAGGAACTCAAAAAGAAATGAGCATGGGCTAGATTGGGATGTTAGCTCATTCCAAAGAGTTATAATTAGGATCTACATTATCCAAAAGGAAAATATGCTTTGAGGTCTGCTCTGTCTATATGCCTAGGGAAAAATATTTGATTTCTTCGGTGGGAAAAGTTACCAAATGGTTTATGAGAGTGAGGCAGGAAGCATACATAGTGTAACAAGCACTAACTGAGCCTTTCTATAATGGAGTAGATCTGAGGCTTGTCCTTTATAAATAAGAGCAAAGAGAAAGTGCAGAGCTGGAAACCAGGTTTAGGGCTCACGTTTCTCCTCTGTAAATTAAAGAAGGGAAAACAAACCATCTTTTTCAGGTCAGAGACTCTGGCGTTATTATTCTTACTGAAGCTAACATAAACTGCTTTCAAAACAAGAATATAAACTTGTTGCCCTTCCTGAAGCACTCCAGCCCACCTGACCCCTAAACACGATCTAAGTTCTTGTTATGTTACAATCATCTGCATTTTCCCAAACATACATTTTTCTTCCATATCTTTGCTCCTACTTTTCCTTAGCAAGAAATGTCCTCTCCTCTTTTGCCCTTCCTGTGGAAATTCAACCTATCTTTCAGATTCCATGAGTGTCAATAAGTCCCTCCAAGATTCCCTTTGTTTCATTCAGTTGCCTCTTCCTTACGCTTAGAACTTTCTGTCTTATTACTTTCTGTCTCCTACACAAACAGTTCCTTATTTTAGGAGATACACTCCGCTGATAATACTACAACAGACTACTAGGCATGAAAGACTTATACTCTTTTCTCCAGAAAGTCATACACATTTATATACAAATAACTGTATATAGAGTTTGTTAAAAGAGCTAAAGATTTAAAAGGTGGAGTCTTTTAGACTCCTAATGTACATTTTTTTCTTTAAAATGAAGTATCTGATGTTTCTTTTCCTTCCCTTTCCTTTCCCTCCCTTCCTCCCTTTACACTTCTTTCCTCCTCCCTCCCTCCCTCTTTCTTTTTCTTTCTTTCCTTCCTTCTTTTTCTTTTTTTTTCTTTCCCTTCCCTCCTCCCTTCTTTCTTTTTTTCTTTCTTTCTTTCTTTCATCTTTATGGAATAGTGGTTTCTACTTTTTATTTAGAGAATCAAATGTTTGGGTACTCTTTTTTCTTAGAGAGGAAGCATATCTCAACAAAGCAAGTACAGTTGAAATCCTATATACTTATAACCCAATATACTTACTCTGAAAAACTTTGTTGAAGAAAAAGTATATTACACTCTAATGTTATGTCTTTAAGGACATTGTAGAATTAAGTAGTGGAAAGAACATTGGACTTCATGTCTAAAGACGTGGGATCAATTTTATGATCCTCCAGTTAGCATGTATGTGAACTTCCAAATTAATGTAATATCCCCTAGCCTACTACAACTCTGTAAAGTAAAAAATAAAAATACTTACATGACTGTAGAGATCAGATGAAACACAAATGAAAACGTGTGAACTGTGTATTACATTAGCTAAGTTGTAGAAGTTGTTTTTCTTGTCATGAATGAATAAGAATCCTTATAATGTAAGATCACATTTAAACGTAAGCATCAAGTTGCTCTTGGGATATGAAACATTTCAGGGAAATAAAGAAGAATACTATTTTATCTAAAATGCCTCATGTATTCCTCATTGTATAGCTAATTTTTAAGAAAACTAAATGTGAGATCTAAAACTCATCTGCATCATATGCACTGAATTAATACCAGTAAAAGGAACTATAATGTAGTAAGAATGGCAGTGGTCTTACCTCAGACACATCTGTGTCCTCCTCTAACAATCTCTTAGCCTCACGTCTGCATGGCAGACCTGGTATAACCAGGTTGGTAGGGTAAAGAGCCCCTTTAGTAGTGGGGCTGGATATGAAAAGGGAAGCTTTGCTTTTCTGGGGACTTTTTCTTGCGACCTGATGGTTTCCTTCCCCTGAGAATAGTTAAGCCACGGCTGGCATTATCTAGCTTTAAATTTCTCCATTGATTAGGGACCCTAATGATTTAATGACACATAAATTGTATTCCCTGAGATTCTACTTGTCAGGAGTTTAATGGTGGAAGCAGATGTCCCTGTGGTACCATCACACTTACATAAAAGAATCCCATCATGAGTGGGTACCACATAGAATCACTATTCTTTTCATTTTTAAGAGTCTTAAGAGACTAAATGAGACTTTAAAATTACAGAAGAGGCTACAATATTTTCAATTAAACCAATCATTTCCAATAAAGGAATGAGATATACTTAATTTTTTATTTTATTTTATTTTATTTATTTTTTTTTTTGCAGTACACGGGCCTCCCACCGCTCCCACCCTTTGCGGAGCACAGGCTCCGGACGCGCAGGCCCAGCGGCCATGGCCCATGGGCCCAGCCGCTCCACGTCATGCGGGATCCTCCCGGACCGGGGCACGAACCCGCGTCCCCCGCATTGGCAGGCGGACTCCCAACCACTATGCCACCAGGGAAGCCCGAGATATACTTAATTTTTAAAATGCCAACATTTCATGACTTTTTCATTTACAAGCTATATGCTTTTATGCAAGATATTTTTCCCTGAGTCTTACTGTCATTTTTAGTATTCTTTGAAGTCTCAGAGATGCATTTGATTATTTAAAATAATGTTTTAAAGATAGCCATATGTAATGTTTCTCTTTAGAAGAATACTATATAAAAGAGAATTATAATCTCAAAAATGCCAATGGAATATTTTTACTTGCATTAGATTTTTTCATCTGCCTGTTCTAGTTACATGTAACTAATTACAATAAGTCTTTCCCATTCACAGAATCATTGTTAATCATTTTCTTTACCAGTGATCCCTAAAATAATAATTTGTATCTCTGCAGAGTGAGAAGCTTTTGTGCATGTATGTTTGTGTGTGAGCACACATGTAAAATTATGGATGACGATATTAATGTCTACAGTAGGAAAGATCAGTTTACAAATTCCTGGTTTAGTTTTGTTTTATACATCTATCTATACATCTGTATAAAATAAAATGCTTATAAGTTTAACTGAGACCATATGATTTTATCATATGACTAACCACAAAGGAGTATTGGTAAGTAGCTCTTATATTCATTCATTTGACATTGATGGAGTACATAGTGTGTGCCAGTCATTGAGAAGAACAGTGGGGACATGAAGAAGATAGGATCCACGCCCTCAAGGAACACAGAATCTGTGGCCTAGAGAATATACACGTAAATACATTGACTATCATAAAACAAGACAGTCTTGTAGCTGAGATTAGTTCAATGAGCTATGAGAATACACAGCAGCAGAATTTCCCCAATCCCTTGGGAAAGAGCAAACAAAGTTTCCTGGGTGATGTTCCAGCTGAGTCAAGAAAGGATGATGTGCATAGGTGCAGATGCTTGAAAGAGCATGTTTTATCAGGGATTTGTTCAAAGCATGTATTTCAATATGATTGAAATGTCAGTATTTGGTATACACATTTCAGTATAACTAAAATGTAGTCAGCAAAGCAAATGTGGTTAAGAGAGGAAGCTGCAGAGATTGGCAGTGCCAGACTGTGGAGGGTCACGCTCAGGGGTTGATATTTTATTTTGAAGGCTGTAGGAATCCAATGAGCAGTTTTAAGTAGTGTTGGAAATGAGAAATAGCTTGATCAGTTCTTCATTTTACAAAGATCATCCTAGTAAGATTGTGGTAGAAATACTGAAGGTCATTAAAATGAGGGCAGGGAGAAGAGGTAGGCAGATAATGTAAATGGCAAGTTTTTAAACATCAGGAACTGTGCAAGGGAAAAGCATCTGACAAACCCAAGAGACCTCTCTGGGTAGACTCAAGAGGCTTGACGACCAATTATATGTGAGGAGTAGGGGAGAGGGAAGGACCAAGCATAATTCCTGGATTCTGAATTAGGCGAGGTGGTGGTTCCATTGACTGAAAAGGGAGGCGGTTTGGAGAGACGATGAAAAGTACTGAGTGATCCCCTGGGGACTAAGATGACCCCTGAAAAAGTAGATAGAGAAGTGCAAAAGGCGTTTGTTGGGGCCAGGTACTTTGGAGAAACACCTAAGTTGGAAGAATAGATCTGTGCTTTAGCAACCCAGTGTTAATTGAAATCTAAAGAGTAGATGGGGCCACCCAGAGAGATCAAATACAGTAAGAGGAAAAGAAGGACAAAGATGGAACTCTGATAAACACTGTCTTTTAAAGGACAGCTGAGAGAAAATGAATTCGTGCAGGAGGTTAAGTGGCTAGAGATGTAGATGGAAAAATAGGTGAGAATTGCATCATGGAAGTCTTCCAGGAGAAAATTTCAAGAGGTTTGGTCCAGACTTCTATATATTTCAGAGGAATTAAGTAAGATCAAGGCTGAAATGTGTTTATTTTATTAGGAAAAATGGGATAACTGATCATCCTTGTGAGAAAAATTTCCCTGGAGAGATAGGAATAGAAATCACATAGTAGTAGGGTGAGGGTAGAATGGAAAGTAGAAAATGTAGACTACTTTTTTTTTTTTTTTTTTTTTTCGGTACGCGGGCCTCTCACTGTTGTGGCCTCTCCCGTTGCGGAGCACAGGCTCCGGACGCGCAGGCTCAGCGGCCATGGCTCACGGGCCCAGCCGCTCCGCGGCATATGGGATCCTCCCAGACCGGGGCACGAACCCGTATCCCCTGCATCGGCAGGCGGACTCTCAACCACTGCGCCACCAGGGAGGCCCTAGACTACTTTTAAAGTAGTTGGTTACAGAGGAAATCAGGGATATTAAAGGATGGCTAGAAGACCCTGGAAATCAGACTGAACATTTAATTCTTAATAATGGGAGAGAGATTCATATGTACCTATGTATGAAGAGAAGGGAAGCAGTAGAGAGAGTTGCTGAGAGTACAGAAAAGAAGGAAGATATTGTGAGGTCCCTAAGGAAGAAAATGTGATTTAGGGCACAGTTTGAAGGATTATGTTTGATTTGATATAAGACCAACTTACTTGTGAAACTGGAGAGAGATGATAAGAGCCAGTGGAGATACAGCTATTTATTGATGGACAGGGATGAGGTAAAATCAGGAAATTGAATGATGACCTATATCGTGGGAAGTAAGAGAAATCTCCTCTGTGATAAAAAATAAAATAAAATGACAATATTTCTGTGGATATTTTCGTATGAATTCTGATGATCTCCATAAAATTGAAATGGTATACTAAAAGTATAAAATGATTTGTCCTAAAAAATGTTGTGTGGAACAAGATATTGATAATTTTTTTTCAATAATTTTTTTTTATTGTTGTGGATGTCAATGTTTGATACTTTATTGTGGCACATTTTTAATTACAAATATGACAAAAAAGCTACAGTGACCAACTGAAAATAGTTTATAGGAGTTGAAGATGATAGGGGAATCAAAAGTTTATGTATTTCACAAAGTGAATGTGTGATTGGCAAGACTTAAGAGAGACCAGAAGTTGCAGTGACTGTGGAGTCCAGGGTCTGTCATAATGTTGAGCCTTAAAAATATATTTTTGATGTTATCTCTAAGATGTCACATACACAGTGACTGAATTTTCTAGAGCATAAACATAATTAATTTGTTAAATGTAAACCTTTAACGTACATCAGTTTTGTAGCCATATTTTGGCATTTCTTTATTCTGCAACTGGGCACCTCAGAAAATAGAAATGGCCTTGACTTTACTTGCCCACTGAGATGCCCTGGTGTTCAAGTGGTAATGATGGGTCTTAGAAGCATAACTGAGGAAACTTCCATCCCAACATCATATATTTGGATTTCTAAAAATTATTATTTTGGGAAGATAGGAAAAACAGAAGAAAAGGGAATGTTTGTTGATAGAGTCTGTCCACTTATTTACTAATGTATCAGTTGATTGGAAATTAAGACTAATCCATTCTGAATCTGGTTAGCATAGTAAATCTATATAATAATTTAAAAGAGGTTATGCTAAACCAATGATTAAAGATCACTGTATGTTGCACATTTCTGGGTTAGCTTATTGTTTACTATCAATTGAACAAGGAATAATTTATATAAGAAGAAAAACTCTACTCATACAGAATTCTACTGTCTAGATGTCTTACTTATGGAAAATCCTATTGAAACCTAGAAGCTGGCAAAATATTCATTCTGAACAACTTAAAATAGGAATATACAACATACTTTCAGCACTAGGGTTGCCAGACAATTTCAATTAAATATTCTGGGATTCTTGATAGAAAACTGTTCAGTCAAAAATAAATAACATGGTAAATTTGATAATCTCCGTTGTACTCTATACTGGGTATTGTGTGGCTTTTAATATTCAATTTTTCCCAAAAATCTCATTTTTTTTGCTTCAACATAAATGAAAAGCATAATAAGAAATATGCAGTGTTCCCATCCTACTATCTTGAGAATTATTTTTTTTTTTTGTTCTTTAGTCTATACACTTCTCTCAAGTCTGTACATTTATTTTCCCATACCAGTAATATACAATTTTATACAATAATGGTACAGCAAATTCTTTGTTGAAAAAGAACATTTTAGTTCATCGAGAAATGCTATTCTTTCCAAGATGTGAACGTCATATTCAAAGCACCAACTCCTCTCTAAAGAAAATATGAAAGGAACTATTTTTAAAGTAGCAGCAGGAAGATTGGAATATTTCATCAAAATAAGGAAGTTACTCACAATTAGCCAAACCCAAAACACTCAGGGGACATGACATTGAACTTTCAAAAGGCAATGCTTCTCCAGATATCTGGAACTTCTGGTGTACATATATATTGATCCAGAGAGCAATTTAGTTCTGTTGCAATTCAAAAGTTAAGTTTAGAAATGACCTTCTATTAGGGGAAGGATAGGGAGGATGGGAGGGAGAGGCAAGAGGGCGAGGATATGGAGATATAGGTATACGTACAGCTGATTCACTTTGTGATACAGCAGAAACTAACACACCTTTGTAAAGCAATTATACTCCAATAAAGATGTTTAAAAAAAAGAAAAGAAATGACCTTCTATTTATTCTTACATCTGAAAGATAAGAAACTCAATAAAAAAATTAATATAGATTCCAGATGGGCAAATCTTTTGATAAGGTTGCTAATTATTTCCTACCTTAAAAAAGTTCCACAATGGGCTTCCCTGGTGGCGCAGTGGTTGAGAGTCCGCCTGACGATGCAGGGGACACGGGTTCGTGCCCTGGTCTGGGAAGATCCCACATGCCGCGGAGCGGCTGGGTCCGTGTGCCATGGCCGCTGAGCCTGTGCTCCGCAAAGGGAGAGGCCACAGCAGTGAGAAGCCCGCGTACTGCAAAAAAAAAAAAAAAACAGTTCCACAAGATAAAAACAGGATGAAACAAAATGAACACCAATGCCTTAAAAGATAAAGGGGGGCAGGTTTAAAACAAAATAAATTTGTCCCTACTTAGTAGTTGGTACACAGTGTTAATAATAATAAAAAATTTTAGTCAAATGAAATGCATGAAACTTGATTGAATGCTGGTTTAGAAAAAACTATAAAAGACATTTTTGGACAATTGGAGAAGTTGAATATAGACTGGATATTAGATGACATTATGGAATTATTGTCCATTTTCTGAGATGTAATGAGAGTACCATAATTTTATAAGAGAATGTCCTTATTCCTAAGAGAGCATGCTGAAGTATTAGGGTAACAGGACAAAAACAAAAACAAAAATGAACAAGTGGACATTTACCCTATTTAATTCTAGCCATTGATTGTAAGATGTACCACTATTGTTTAATAACTAAGAGAGAAAAATGTCAATAAAAATAATACTACATGCTTTCATACCACTTTGCATTTTATTTTTTATTGATAGAGCTTTTTAAGTCATTCATGAAAGTTTGCATAATTATACATCTCTTTGTACATGCTTAAAAAATGAAAACATAAAAAAAATTCATTAAATTTTCCTGACACTTCTCCACACTCAGAGTCTGACTCTTTTGGATCTTGTTTGGTCTCACTGCCACCCACATCCATGTCATTTCTTCCAGTATCATCCTCTGTACCACTAGGAAAACTGATGTTGCAGAATTTCTTCAGAGTTCTTCACCCTTTACTTTGGGACTTTTCCAAGCTGCAGACACCATTTTGCAAGGGTTGAGGGGGGTGCTTTTGATGCTTGCGCTTGGGCAGGTAATGACCACATACATCCCCAATGCCATCTGGCAGCAGCAATTACAAGACATTTTCAGTTCAGGACACATCCTAATTTTAGAAATATTGAAACTGTGGAACAATTTGTATGTCTTAGAATAGATGAAACTTGGTATGTTTAGTTTAATTCAGGCAACACTTAAAACTCATTAACTAGATTTAATTTTACTCTTCATTATACTTAGTATGTTTAGTCTGGTTTTTAAAGCCATAGCTTATTATTAAAAGCAACAAATATAGAATTGAAAAGAATAAAATCATTGGCATATTGCTTTATAATCTGAAAGCTGCTTTCATGTGTCCCAACTAATTCAATTCTCCAACACATTAAATGCTTGCTGGGTACTATTATTGTTGGGTTACTATTTGGGTTGTTATGGACTATTATTTATTTGCATGCCTACTTTACAGATGATTAAATGGTTAGATCATGAACACTAGTAAACGATCAAATGTGAATTCAAATGCAACCTTCATGGTGCCAACATGCATGCTTTTTCCACCCACTCTTCTACCAGGGAGGAGAGAGTGAGGGCAAGAGAAAGCAATGCTGGCTTTAGGGGAGCAATGACCACAGCTACACAGCCCCACAGAAATGCAGACCAGAGGACAATATATAAATAAAAGAGCTCAGAAATAGAATAGTTTAGAGATGCTAAGTGTTGCAGTAAAAAATATTAGGCCCAGAATTTCCCTGGCGATCCAGTGGTTAGGACATGGCACTTTCACTGCCGAAGGCCTGGGTTCAATCCCTGGTGGGGGAACTAAATTCTCACAAGCCATGTGGAGCAGCAAAAAAAAACAAAAAAAACAAAAAAAAAAAAACAAAAATCAGGCCGCTTCTTATTATTAGTCAATATCCATGATAGTATTAATTGATTTGAGGCCTTGAAAAAATGTTTAGTGTTTCTTATGCCTGCTGTTTCTTTTTCAGTAGGGAAGCAGTCCAGTTTAGAAAGTTAAACTTCCCAAATAGTTAATTAAAATTATTTTATTTCAAAAACAAGTTTCTGGGGCTAACATATATTCAAAACATTAATAAATTATCATGTATTTTACATTGTACTCAAAAAATTGTGACTTTGACATCCTAAACTAAGTCTTTGCTATTATTCTTCTGATTATTAACGTAATATGTATGTTTTATAGTTGATTTGGTACATCCAGGATGGTAAGAAGGTATAAAGAAAGAAAGAGTAAAATTCAAATTAAAAATGCCCCACAAAATTCAAACACTGAAATACAATCATTGTCAAAATTTGGCATATCCTTGCTGATTTTTTTCTGTGCATTCAAAAATATAACTAATATATTGAAAATATTTAGTACCCTCCATTTCTCCACAGTCATAATTATAATCATTACATAGTATTCCATTTAAAATAATAACTAATATTCTTTTTGACTGAGTGAATTTCAAAAAATAATAAAACTATCATGTAAATGATGTATGTTAGACATTCGGAAAGCAAGGGTATGGTCTATTCTCCTACTGCCTCTTTGAACCTCCCAATATAAAAATGTTTAAATGCACTGGGAGCTGGCTGGGTGAACAGTCCACCTGGAAGTTAGTCATTTTGGGGGGAAGGCACAAGCTGGAGTGTTAGTGAGGATTGCTCAGGGATTTTGTCCTGTGACCTGGTGTCATATAAAATGCCCTGGAGGGCATTATAATTATGAAAACTGCCTCTCCTTTGGTAGAGCCTCTCTAATGCTCTGCTTGTCATATATTTAAAGCAAGGATGAAAGATTTCTTTAGAACCAGCTTTATGTTAGCTCAGGGCTATCATAAATCAGCTCTTTGGGGATCATTTCAAAAAGTTGAATGTGAACTGCTTTGCTTGCCTCATCATTAGACTTTGAGACGTTAATCTTCCATTCTGGAGTTTTATTTTATTCATTTGCCAAATTATTTCAGTATACTTGGATTCAGTTTAGAGTCTGACATCTGTGAGTTTGATGTTTGAGACCATGGCGGGGACAGTTTACATTTTAGTATTATCGTCTCTATAAAGGCACCTTGAAAGCTTCAAAACTATCTTTAGTGCACGGTGATTTTATCTGAGATATCCAAGGAGTGAAGAGCAAAACATTTTGTGAAGGGATTAGAATAATTAGGGTGCTAGGAGTCCACCTTTTCTGCCTAAGCTCTGTTTCAAGGACAGTCTTTCTCAAAATCATTACCTTCAAGTCTCTCTGCCATGTCTTCCATCAGAAGATGTAAGATTTAAGATGTAAGATGCTAGAAACTGCCCTTTGTATTTCCTCCAATCTATCTTATAGACATGTATATGCTTAGAAAAAGTCAGGAGCCCTTTAATATCCTTTCTATGTTTGAGAAATTTCAATTAAATGTGTGACTCTATTCTCAATTCAGAATCCAGATATTTGTCCTCCTTGTCTTCCTTTCAGCAAGGACACAGGCATGTGACCTAGACCCTCTCAAACAGAAATATCCTCACAAGAGAGCTACCTGAGAGAGCATTCGCCCCATGGGAGCCATTTGCAGGAAAGCCTGGTGGCCAAAGTGTCTGGTCTCTGAACAGCTGCTGTGTGTGCCTCCATTGGTACTAAGAATGGGGTCTGCAAAAGCAGTCCCCGGACTCTGTTCTTGGTTTCACACATCCAACTCTGACTCTGTCTCCACCTCAGGTATATTTTAAGCCACGTAACATGCAAAGCAGACTCTTTTTCCCCTTAAAATGGAAGGAATTTTGTGTTTTGCCACTCTAAAGCCCGAGAAACACACCTTATCCCCTTACCCACTATGCTGCACCCATTGTCTCCCCAGCACAGGAGCCGTCTTATTCCTCTTGATCATTTTTCTCATCTTTATCCACCATCACAACTAGCACCATTTCTCAGGATTTACAAATGCATCAACTCTGTAAATAGTTTTTGTGTCAAATTAAATTATCCTAAGACAGCCCCAGGCAGCTCTGTAGGAACTGTTTACTTTCCTGTAGTGAACGAAAGAGGCTTTCCCCTACACTCTTCATAAATAATACCTAAAAAATAATTCTTTTGTGAGCAAAATCAATATCTCTGTATAATGTGAATAGATTTTCAGATTTTCAGATTTTCTGAACAGGACTAGTAGAGGAAAAACTGACCAGAAAGATTTACTGATTTGCAAATGTAAAAGAGGAAATCCATTTGATTTCCAGAACCCAAGTGAAAATGAACAGTTGCAATTGAGAATAAATCCTTCAGTTGAACAGTCAGATTTTGTTTGTCCTGATCTAAGTCAATGTGGTGGAATGGACATACAAAGAATAAATTGGGATACTTGTGTTCAACTCTTGTTCCCTTCCTTAGCTCTGTGATTTGGATAAGTTAGGACTTTTGAAACTTGGCTTTGGTCATTTTCAAAACAGTTAGCACACCATCCCCCTTAAAGGCTTGTTATGGGGGTAGGAAAATGAAATTGTTAGCATATGGTGATACTTTATAACTTGTAATAAGGATTATAAAAATTATTCCTAGTGTTTTTTTTTTCTCTCCAGTATGTTGTTTTTCTATTGAAAAATTTCTAACTGCTCCAGAGAGTTTGAGATTAAAGTAAGGAATATATGTTGAATATCTGCTTTCTTAAATATAATCTTTCCATTTTCATGGTGATTTTATTGGAAAGAATAAATAATATACTTATAATTTGGTGAGCATTAAAACCCTAAAAATGTATCTATATCTTATAATTAAATAAGAAAAGTTTTCTGTTAGGATTTTTGAGCTGCAAGAGACAGATAGTCAAAACTAGCTTAAATAACCACCAAAAAAAGGAATCTTGTTTTTCCCTTTTCATAGAACTGGGAAGTTCAAGGAAAAATTTTAAGGCATAGCTGGATTCAGGTACTTTAAGTACTGTCATCAGAAGTCTTTCAGATTCTGATTTCTCTATGTTGAGTTGCTTCTGGGCTCTTTACTGGAATCTCTGGACTTGTGTTCTTTCAGTTTAGCAACTGCAAGAGAAAGGGAAGGCCTTTCTGGGCAGGGCCAGCAAAGTTCCATGTGTTCTCATTGGTCCAGACTGAGTTATGTGCCTATGAATGATCTAATCACTGTGGTCAGGAGGATGGGGTCCTCTGTTGGGCCACATGTGGATCACATGCCTAATCCTGTAGATGGTGCAGTCAACAGTCTTTGAACCTCAGGGACTGAGAGTGGGTGGGAGAAAAGATTCACAGGGAGAGACTATATAATGAAAAATTATGCCCACTTCATACATTTTGAGAAGCAGCCAGGGCCAATGTATTAAGAAATATCTGTAGAAAGTGTTAAAATTCACTTGCCTTCAGGAAGTCTTGTTCTCTATAGCTTTTATCTCTAATTTAGTAATCAGTAACTTAGACACTCTCCTTATTACCTAGACAGGTTGTTTTGCAGCATTACCGAGGATATGAATGATGATAGGGTGCCCATGCTATCATCAAGGTGGACAGATGCCTAAAAAGTATTTCTAAGATGGCCCAAAAGAGAAAAACAATAAAGTGGTCTGAAGAAAAAAATGCTGTGGAATGTGATCATTTGGAGCCTGCTTCTGTGAATTTTTAATAAAAGTCTCCCCTACTCTTTGACCTAAAGTCACCTCTGTCTGATATGTAGATTATAACCCATGGTTTTCTTGATTTGACATTTGTTTAATATACCTTTGAACACCCTTTAATTTAAACGTTTCTGAATCATTCTTTTTAGGTGTCACTTTTTATGTGCATGTGCCCACATCACTTGTGCTTCAGTGTGAAATCTTTTCTTTGAATAGGTGAATAAGCTTATTTACATTTATTGGTTTTGCAGATATATTTGTTTTTTTGTCTGCAATAATTTTATATTATGTTTTCTGTTACATATTTTAAATATTCTCAGTTCTTTTCTGTGTTTATTTGCAGTTCTTCTGATATTTAAGATGATTGTTATTATTTTTCTCATAATTAATTTATAACTGTACCACTGTGTAATTTCATAGTTCTGTAAGCCTCTACAAAGTATCTGTTATAGTTTATCATCTTTCTCCCCTCACCCAATTTTAGTCAACACTATTAACTTTCTTTACCTTTATATGGTAAAAGATGTCGATTATACTGTTGCTTTTCTTGTCACTCTAGATCTTATCCTTTGAGTCCCTGTTACTACTGGAGAGGCATCTCCTAGTTTTATTCAACTTCTACTCTCTTTCTCACCTTCTGCCTCTCAAGTTATAGTAATTACATCTTCCCTACATCATCAGCTCTTATAACTAAATTCTATCCTGCAACTTACTCCTAACATTTTAAAAGTGTCTTTGTTTTGCAATCAAATATCTTCTATTTTCACTGCCACTCCTTTTGCATTTCTCTAGTCATCTCTTGGTTGGCTCAAGTTTTCCCTCCAGGGCCTAGGGTTGGATCCTTGATTGGGGAACTGCAAACTGAGCAGAGGCCAAAAAAAGAGAAAGGAAATACACTCTGCTTCTGTTTTTGTTTTTCTTTTTTCCCTAGAAAGACTCGGGATCAGCTGTCAGACTATTTCCTTTCTACTTGAAACTCAGCTTGGTTTGATGGAAATTCCTTGGATTACATTTTATTTCCTAGAATAAGAGATGTTTCTTTATCGTCTTCTGCCTTTGAAAGCTGCTATGGGGTATTCTGAGACCAATGCAATATTTTCACTTTACTAGTGATATGAAGTGTTTGCTTAGCTGCCCAAATAATTCTTTGTCTAAAGTCAAATAACTTCTGTAGGAAATAGCTCAGTGTTGACAGGTCTGAGTCACTTTTCCCTGGTACATGATTTACTCTTTTAATAAGCAAAGTTAAGCCTTTTTTTATGCCACAAAAATTTCCTTCAGTTATATTTTTAAATATTTGTTCCACCTTATTATCTCGGTTTTTTTCTTCAGAGACCATGTTATGTCTATATTTGCTCTGCTTTGCCAGTCTTCTATATCTGTTATTTTTACTCTATTTCATCCATTGCTTTATTCCATTTTCACCCCATTTCATATCTATCATTTTCCACTAATTATGTATTTCAATTCCATTTTTTAATTTAATTTGTTTATTTCTATTCTCAGTTTTCCTACTGTGTTTTCCACAATGTCCAATCTTTCTTGTGCTTCTTCCAATTTGGTCACTTATATTTCACTTCCTCCTCTTATCTCCCCTCTTTCCTCAATTCCTGTATTTTCATTTTGCCATCTCCCTTTGGGCCATGATTGCTTTATTAAACTTATGAATTTAATGATAGATTTATGGTTATAATTTTCATACATTATATGACAATATATTCTGTGTGTCTTCTTTTTTCTGACAGTAAGTTTTGTTTCTTTTACCTTTCTTTTTTATAGTATATTTTATCAGTCTGTGTTAGGTCCTTCTTTATGGCATATGGTTGAAAGAGTTGAATTTTGCTGGAGTAGCTCTTCAAAGGTTTGGGAAGGGGAAAAGGAGGACAAAAGATACTATGGTCTCCCAGGATTTGTCCTCTGCTGCAAATGATACCAACTGTTTTCTTCAAATAGATCCACACTGTGAGTTTTGCTGTGAGGATGTACCTACTCCACATCCCTCAACCAAACCGGGCATAGGAGGGTTTCTTCCTGTCCTGGGCTCCCCACCTCCTTTGTTAGTTAATACAACCAAGGAACACGGTTCTTGTCCGAGGGACATGGCTGAGCCTCTTACTATCAGAGGCTGTGTTTTTATGGATCTTTCTGAATTTATAGACACTTAACTCTCATCCTTTGACATTTGTTCCATTTTATCCCTCCATTTTACCCCATATGCTGGCTCAGTCTGATCTTAGTCTAGTTCATCTCTCATCCCTGCTCAGAATACTTATTTCTCCAAATTTCTTTCCCATGGGCTCCTGACCTCCAAGAAACACATTTTTTTTCTGGCTCTTTCTGCTGCTTTTCAGTCCCCGTGGAAACTTGATTTCTCTGCAATGCACCACTGCTCCCTATGCCACTGCATCCCAAGGGGTTAAGGGCAAGTTTCTGCTGCTTTAGACTGTATTTTTGAACTTGTGGATTTATTTTTCTGCATCCTTGTTAAAATTAAAATGGAATTTGCTTGCTTTCTTCCTTCCTCCCTCCCTTTCTTTCCCTTCCTTCTTTTTTTCCTCCCTCCCTCCTTTCCTCCCTTCCTCCCTTCCTTCCTCTTTCTTGATAGAGGCTCAGGATGAAAAGGGAAGACTCTTCAGACTAAAGCTAGATCCATATTCATAGTGTGATGTCCAATGCTTCAGTAAAAACAGCAAATTAAATCTTGAAATTTTAAATGTCTTTTCACTATTCAGTGCATGAAAATGTAGCCTTTACATCAAGTCTAAAGATTTATTACTAATTTTAGTGTGGCCTCATGAGCCTGTAACTAGTGCAGCTATATGGGGCCCTGCACTTAATGTTTAATGTTCTGTGGTTGGTTACCATCTTGAAAGTTTTAATAATTTGATATTTGAATTTATGTTTTGTAAGCTAAGTCTGATGGGAAAATGGAGCGTATGCAGTGGGTTTGGGACCTGGGCACATGCACTGTCCTGGCTCCCACCGTCTCTCCACCTCCCTGGGACAAGTTCTTGCTGGTTTCCTTCTTCCCTGTGACAAACTGCTGCTCTTTGCCCAAGGAGTTGACCAGGTTGCATGGGGGGCTGTGTTTCACTATTGCTCTCTGGCCATAGAACATTGGACAGGCAATTTGGCAAGGACCTCTCACCTATCTCCAATCTAGGTATTAAACTCATTCCAATATGAAAATTTCAATTCCTTTGGAGGTGATCCATTCACTATAGGTCAGGAGGCAAGCCCATGGGAAGAGGACACTGACCAGTCTCTCCTTCATGCCTGAGGGCTCTGCATTTGTATTTTCCATCAGCCTTCCAGATTATGTGCCAGCCCTGTTATTTACATTTTCAGTTTAGAATATTGAGGCATATATAGAGCCACAATTCTAGTAAGGTCCTGGGTTAGGATTCTGGAGCTCTTAGTCTTTGTACTCTACTTCTGTCTAATGCTACTGGACTGTTTGCACAATTGTGATAGAGCAATTGGAAGGTAAGTGCTGAAATTCCATTGAGTTTGTCCTCTGCAATTTATGTACTTTAGATTTATCAATGTTTACTGACCCACAGATATGTACTTGGTAATGCCTCAGGTAATGTGAGAATTACAGAGATGAAACACACTTGGTCTTTGACCTCAAGGAGACTAAGTATTGTGTGTGTGGAGGGTCGAAGGATGTAGAAGTGTGGCAGAGGGAAGAAGGGTTAATGTTAGTAGAGATAAGGTTAACTCTGTTTCTAGGGGAAGTAAGTTGATACAAAGTGCTAATCAAAGTTCAAAGAAAGTTAGAATCAAATCCTGTAAAGAAATCAGGGATGGTATCTTAAGAGGCAGTTGATCTAGCTTTTTAAGGATACATAAGATTTTGACATGCAGAGAAGGAAGGCATGAGAACCACAGAGAGAAGGGTGTGCATAAAGACACAGGGATAACAGTCAAGGATGTTTTCAGTGACATTGACATTCTGTTAAACTCCTAGGAAGTGAGTGGAAAGGTAATTTAGCTGGAACAATTGTACTGTCACTGAAGGCATCATGAGGTATCATCAGCTGAATAAGGGTTACAGCACATTTCAAACGTCCCTAAGCAAAACATGAACAGACCTCTTGGGTGACTCTCAGAAATACAGAGGTGAAAAGGACTCTTTCTCCAGGAGACTGAATTTCCTGTAGGCATTGGAGACTCAGAACTAATAAGATTCAGTTATTCATATAATGAGACCTTAGTTTTACTAGTACCCTGGTGAAAACTCAGATAATTGGTAACATTTAAATTTAATAATCTATACCCATTCATTTAGCACATATTAACTGTTATGTGCCAAGTCCTTTGGGAAATACTATAATGACAACATCTTGCCCCCAAGGCACTTGGATTTAAATATGCCGACAAGAGAGCCGTGTGCATGCGTCAGCGCTCAGCGCAACAGCGTGCCAGGTCAAGGGTCAGCCTGCAAGAAGGCAGCGGTGGTGACCTTCCTTTGGCTGCTGGGATAGGGCAGCGCACAGCGCAGAGACAGACCCTGGGCACCAGGTGCTTCAGGGTGCGGACCTCACCTACCGGGTAGAAGGTCATGCACATCAGCCAGGTTTATGACAATAAAGATAACAGGAAATTTCAATTTGTAGGTCATCAGAAAGAGGTGAACTAAAATTTTGTCATTGATCAGAGAGCCGGGAAGCCTGTGAACGAAGTCGAGAGTAGTGATACAGTGTGACAGCGGTGGAGGGGCCCTTGGCCGCTTGAAAGTATACATAAACTTCAACAAAGAAACAAAGACTGGGACGTGCGGCTATTGTGGACTCCAGTTCAGACAGTACCATCACTGGGGGGGGGGGGGCGAGCAGGTGAGCATGTCAGTGTTGGAATGAATTAAAGAGACCCTAGGGATGCAGGTATTGCATTACTGGGGCCGAATAAAGGATATTGTTCTCTTTAAATGGTTTTTAAAAAGGACAGAAAAGAGAGGTAAGTAAGCAACAAAAGCAAAAGTGATAAGATGTGGCTAAAAGACTATGGAATTCCAGAGGATGGAGACATTTCAAACCTTCAGGATCATCACAGAAGCCTTCATCCAGTGGTTGGAATTTCAAATGGACTTTGAAAGATGGAGAAGATTTCACCATGAAACCATTGAGAGAAAGAATCCCAAGTGAAGAAACAGCATGAGCAGAAGTTGGAAAGTAAGGGGTAATATACAGTGAATAGTGAGAAACTCAGTTTGATTGGGGGTAGCAGTAGAGACTGTAGGGAAGGGTTTTAAATGGCTAAAGAAATGCCAGGAGAGATGTTTTCACAAAGAATGTTCATCATAGAAATTCTTTCAGGTGATGCCAAATTTATAACCACAACGAATGGCAGAGGGGCAGAACAGTGAAGAGCCCCACAGTAGAAAGCATGAAGCTGCTTCAGAATGGCTGTGAGCTTTCTTTCCTCTCAAGAGAAAATACCACTGCTTTTTTTTTTTTTTTTTTTCTTTTCTTTTTTTGTGGTACGCGGGCCTCTCACTGTTGTGACCTCTCCCGTTGCGGAGCACAGGCTCCGGACGCACAGGCTCAGCAGCCAGCCATGGCTCACGGGCCTAGCCGCTCCGCAGCATGTGGGATCTTCCCGGACCGGGGCACGAACCCATGTCCCCTGCATCGGCAGGCGGACTCTCAACCACTGCGCCACCAGGGAAGCCCCCCACTGCATTTCTTAAATGACACTAATGTGAAACTGCTCCAAAAAAAAAGAGAAAAGGTGCTGACCCCGGTGACTATAATTTCATCTCACCACTTTCCCTTTATTTCAGTAGCTATGCTGCAGGCTTTTGATACAAACTTAGAGGATGACTGGTCCAAATGCTCAACTATTCATATTCTTGTCTAGAAAGAAAGTTCCATATCTGTTCTTAAGAGATAACATGTCCATATGAGTTAAGAAATTAGAAATAGCCAATCAATTCAAACAAATTAGGTTATAGCCATAACACGAATTTTAATACTATTAATACTTAGAATTAAAAATATATTTTAGACAAATAAAGATAATAGCTTTTTCAATACATTATTATTTTGCAGCTATATAAATTAATAAAACAAATACATTATTTTTTATGGTTTCAAAGTGGATTCACATCCATATTCTCAATTGCATTCTCATAACTTCTGAAATTATCAGGGCCTAGAATTTTAGCCCTGTTTTTCATATGAGGAGACTGAGGATTAGATATAAAATGAGAAATGAGAAAGCAAAGACTTTTGAATAGGCCAAAGAGCTAGTAGTACCAACTTTGCTGTTACAGATGTGGAAACAGAGACCTAGGGAGGTGGTTGACTTGCCTAAAAACTTAGAGTTACTAATTGCTGAAGCTGGGACTCAAACTCTGCATTATGACTCTTAGACCAGGAAACTTCCCTCCAAACCCTACTGCTCCTGAAGATGAAGTAAGAGCTTTTCTTTTGATCACTGCATCCACATGATTCAGCAAATTCTCAAATCTATTTCACAAGAATGTAGTCAATTCTGTTAAACGTTCTGTAGCCAGTATGCGTCAGCATGGTTTGTTCCATACTGCACTCTCCGAAATGAATAAATTCTTCACCTGCAGAGGAGTGACGTTTAAAATAAAGCCAAATAATTTTCTGTTTTTGAAAATGTCAAAGGTGATCAGGTATCACTTCCAGATTTGGAGCTTTAGTAGCAATTTTTTCTTGAACGACTCTGCAGTTTAAACACATATGGGTCGATATAATCTCTGGGCTTCTTCTGGTGAGTTGCAGTTTTGAAATTCACTTAATCCCTTGCTATTTTAGAATCAGTATCATGCACTAGATGGACCATCCAAAGATGGGCCATCCAAAGTTTGGATGTTAGTGTTTGGGTGAGCCATCCAACACTAACATCCAAAATTAGTGTTTATGGCTATATATATATATATATATATATATATATATAATTGCAGTCTACAAATCAGCAGTGTACCCAAATACTTCCTAACTGCTGAGAGAATTATTCCACAGAATGAAAGAAACAAGGAAAAAGACAGTTCACTGCTTTATAAGCTTTAGAAGGTCCAGATAATTTTGAAAATTCTTCCAGCAGGGAAAAATAACATTCAATTACAGACTGAAAAAAAAGATTTATGACTATTTATTTATTATATATGAAATGTCCTATTTCCTAGTAGGTGTCACATGTGGGTTGTAATTTGGATATAGAAACAATATTTTCTACATTCCATCCAAAGTGGATGATAGGAGTCTGATGGGCAATTGGATTCACAGCTTCTTTTCCCACTCTCATCTTGTGTTATCTTAGGGAAAAAATCTTTATGGTGAAACAATTTACCATTTTTAATTGTGTATTTATAATTTCTACTTTCAATAAATGTTTTTTAGGGTGTCCTGGATGTTATGATATAAAAATTTTACAGCTACTGTTGGTTAACAAATCTTTGCCTTATGATTTTGGAACAGAGAAAGTTTTTTAAAAAATAATTTTTATTAACATGTGCATGATGCTTCCAAAGGCTGGTCTGGTGCATATCATTCTTTTAAGTGACAGGCAGTTCATAAGCAGGGATCAAGCAATGCAAGAATGAAAGCCAGTCACCAGAAATGGGTGAAGGCAGCGCTCTTTCTTCATATGTGATGTTTTCATGTTTCCTCATCATGCTTATGTTGTGTATATACTTATTTGAATTACAGATTTTTCTTTTGTGGATAACATGGGATTTGTCCTTCATTTCATGATAGCATGTTTATAAATAATTGAGAAATTACAACAGGCCTTCTTCATGGATCTGGTTTTGGGCTCTAGCCTACAGTATGGCTTAAGGCTACAGAAGACTATAGTAGCAGAGAAGTCAGGGTCAGAAAAGGATTTGTTTCCCTGATCTTTAGGGCCTCTCATGGTGGCAAGTGACTGGCCTTTCTTGCCTGGAAGAGAGTAAGAGAAAACTGGGGATACTTACTCTGTGATATAATAGGCTGGTATTCTCCAACCAGGGGTTCATGTATATTACTTAGGATAGGTGAATTCCACGTGCACATTGAGAAGAAATTTATTCAAGTAAACACAAGAGCTTGATCTGCCAAATATTCTCTTACTATAGCAGAGCAAACAATAAAAAGTAAAAGTTTCACACCTCACCTGCTTAATGCAGGTTTACTACAAGAGGCAGTCTCTTTTACTTTTCTTTGATTTACATTTTTTCTCGTGGATATCTGGTACTCCCTACTTTACCGCCCATAAGCTTAAGAAATAAACATAACAACTCCATTTCTTGATTCATCAATTTTTAGTGGTAGCGGTTTATTCCACAAACAAAAGATGCAGTTTGCTTAGGTATAAACTCCTCTCTCTCTTTTTCCCTTCTGTCTCCCAGTTTCTAAGAATTTTAGCATAATTTTAACATTTCCGTGGTTCATAGACTTGAGAATTCTACACTTTGTTGACAAAATTGTGGAAAACAAACCCCAACAGTGTTTACATTATTAAGATGTAAACATCATTCACTGCAGAAACAAGCTGTGTAATTGGATCTGTAGAGAAAAGGAAATGTAATCCTAAATCATTAAATGAGTCTCTCTGTAGAGAATTTTCTGCAAGTCAAGTCCAAATGAATTCTCTTTTTTTACAATTCATTAGTTGGTCAAAGTAATGCTGTATTATAGATCAATTCATACCTGGATCATGAGGAAATGAGCCTTTTAGAAATTTTCCTTGGTGGCTAAGGAGACTTTTGGAGAGAGTCTAAAAGAAGAGAGAATATGTCAGGACTGTTTGAGCAATGTTTTAATTGTCGGAGTGAAGAGGTCTTTCATAGACTTGTGTCTGGTTCCTAGAGAGGACATGTATAAGTTTAATCTAAGACAGTTAGGGTCCAGGGAATCATTGCTTTGATAATTTGTTATGCTGATAACTGAATAAAATACAAAAATAATAAAAGGACTATTTATAGAACTTTGCCCCAAAGTGAAATCTCGAGGAAATTAATGACACTTAATGATTTTGGCAATAGGGTCTAATGGAAACTGTGGAGTTTGGTAGACATAACAGTGTATATAAGGGTAACTGAAACATGGCAGAATCTAGTGGAAACAGGTACTTTATACAATGGACATGGAGGTACCAAGAAGAAGCAGATGTAGACCCAGGAAAGGTGGTGGTACCCAGAAAGAGCTTGTAAGCATCTACAGAAAGCAATCCATGTCTGGGAGAAATGGCAGCACTCACTGGAGATGTTTGTGCCCAACAGATACAATAGTCCACAGCAAAGGAAAATTAGTTTAGAAGATGGAAAAAATGGTGGATTTTATATGGAAGATGAACACTTTGTACATGAGAGCTCCCTGAGGACATAGTTAGGTATGAGGAGGTAAGGGGAAAAAATCAGTCAAAAAAAGGCTAGTGAAAAATCAGTTATACTGACCTTCAAGATGGCAGAGGAGTAAGATATGGAGATCACCTTCCTCCCCACAGATACATTAAAAATACATCTACATGTGGAACAACTCCTATAGAACACTGACTGAACGCTGGCAGAAGACCTCAGACCTCCCAAAAGGCAAGAAAATCCCCACATACATAGCTAGGGCAAAAGAAAAAAGGAAAAACAGAGATGAAAGAATAGGAACGGGACCTGCACCTAGGGGAGGGAGTTGTGAAGGAGGGAAAGTCTCCACACACTTGGAAACCCCTTCATGGGTGGAGACTGCGGGTGGTGGAGGGGGGAAGCTTCGGAGCCGTGGAGGAGAGCACAGCAACAGGGTTGCAGAGGGCAAAGCAGAGAGATTCCCACACAGAGGATCAGTTCCGACCAGCACTCACCAGCCTGAGAGGCTTATCTGCTCCCTCGTGGGGGTGGGTGGGGGCTGGGAGCTGAGCCTCGGGCTTCAGTAGGATTGCAGGGAGAGGACTGGGGTTGTCTGCGAGAAAACAGCCTGAAGGGGCTAGTGCACCACAGCTAGCATGGAGGGAGTCCGGGAAAATGTCTGGAGCTGCTTAAGAGGCAAGAGACCATTGTTTTGCGGTGTGCGAGAAGAGGAGATTCCTTCCCCGTCTGCCCAAAGAACACAGAGCCTTGCCTAAACGAGCTCCAGAGACAGATGCAAGCTGCGCCTATCAGCTCGAACCCCAGAGATGGGCATGAAACACTAACGCTGCTGCTGCAGCCACCAAGAATCCTGTGTGCAAGCCCAGGTCACTATCCACATGGCCCCTCACCCAACCCCCCTGGGAGCCTGTGCAGCCTGACACTGCCAGGGTCCCGTGATCCAGAGACAACTTCTTTGGGAGAACACACGGCACACCTCAGGATGTTGCAATGTCATGTCGGCCTCTGTCTCCTCAGGCTTGCACAGCATTACTATTATAACTACCATACCCCTCTCTCCCCCTGGAATGAGTGAGCCAGATGCCCCAGTAAGCCACTGCTTTAACCTTGCCCTGTCTGGAAGGGAACAGAAGCCTGAGGGCAACCTACATGCAGAGGTGGGGCCAAAACCAAAGCTGAACCCCAGGAGCTGTGCAAACAAAGAGAAAGGTAAATCTCTCCCAGCAGCCTCAAGAGCAGTGGATTAAATCTCCACAATCAGGGCTTCCCTTTTGGTGCAGTGGTTGAGGGTCCGCCTGCTGATGCAGGGGATGCAGGTTCGTGCCCTGGTCCAGTAAGATCCCACATGCTGCGGAGCGGCTGGGCCCGTGAGCCATGGCCGCTGAGCCTGTGCATCCGGAGCCTGTGCTCCGCAACGGGAGAGACCACAACAGTGAGAGGCCCGCGTACAGCAAAAAATAAATAAATAAATCTACACAATCTAATTGAGGTACCCTTCATCTGTGGAATACCTGAATAGACAACAAATCAACATAAAACCGAGGTGGTGGACTTTGGGAGCAACTGTAGACTTGGGGTTTGCTCTCTGCGACTGAACTGTTTCTGATTTTTATGTTTACCTTAGTATAGTTTTTAGTGCTTGTTATAATTCATTGATATGTTTATTCGTTTGGATGCTCTCTTCTTTCTTTTTTTATTACTTTTTTATGTTAATAATATTTTCATATTTATTTTAATTATTTTATTATATTTCTTTTAATTTTTTCTTCTTTCTTTTTCTCTTCCTTTTCATCTGAGCCATGTGGCTGACAGGGTCTTGGTGCTCCAGCCTGGTGTCAGGCCAGAGCCTCCAAGGTGGGAGAGCTGAGTTCAGGACATTGGTCCAACAGAGACCTCCTGGCCCCAAGTAATAGCAAATGGTGAGAGCTCTCCCAGAGATCCCCATCTCAATACTAAGACCCAGCTCCACTCAATGACCAGCAAGCTATAGTGCTGGACAGCTTATGCCAAACAACAAGCAAGACAGGAACACAAAGCCACCCATTAGAAGAGAGGCTGCCTAAAGTGATATTAAGTTCACAGGCACCCCAAAACACACCAAAGTATGCAGGCCCAACCACCAGAAAAAGAAGACCCAGCCTCATTCATGAGAACACAGGCACCAGTCCCCTCCACCAGGAAGCCTACACAAGCCACTGAACCAAATTTAGCCACTGGGGACAGACACCAAAAACAAAGGGAACTACAAACCTGCAGCCTGCAAAAAGGAGACCCCCCAAACACAGTAAGTTAAGCAAAAGGGGAAGACAGATAAATATGCAGCAGATGAAGGAGCAAGGTAAAAATCCACCAGACCAAACAAATGAAGAGGAAATAGGCAGCCTACCTGAAAAAGAATTCAGAGTAATGATAGTAAAGATGATCCAAAATCTTGGCAATAGAATAGAGAAAATACAAGAAATATTTACAAGGACCTAGAAGAACTAAAGAGCAAACAAACAATGATGAACAACACAATAAATGAAATTATAAATTCTCTAGAAGGAATCAATAGCAGAATAACTGAGTCAGAAGAATGGATAAGTGACCTGCAAGATAAAATAGTGGAAATAACTACCACAGAGCAGAATAAAGAAAAATGAATGAAAAGAATAGAGGACAGTCTCAGAGACCTCTGGGACAACATTAAACACACCAACCATCGAATTATAGCAGTCCCAGAAGAAGAAGAGGAAAAAAAGGGACTGAGAAAATATTTGAAGACATGATAGTTGAAAATTTCCCTAACATGGAAGAGCAAATTGTCAATCAACTCCAGGAAGCACAGAGTCCCATACAGGAAATATCCAAGGAGAAACACACCAAGACACATATTAATCAAACTATCAAAAATTAAATACAAAGAAAAAATATTAAAAGCAGTGAGGGAAAAGCACCAATTAACATACAAGGGAAACCCCATAAGGTTAACAACTGAACTTTCAGCAGAAACTCTGTAAGCCAGAAGGGAGTGGTAGGACATATTTAAAGCAATGAAAGGGAAAACCCTACAACCAAGATTACTCTACACATCAAGGATCTCATTCAGATTCGATGGAGAAATTAAAACCTTTACAGACAAGCAAACTTTAAGAGAATTCAACACTATCAAACCAACTTTACAACAAATGCTAAACGAACTTCTCTAGGCAAGAAACACAAAGAAGGAAAAGACCTACAAAAACAAACTCAAAACAATTAAGAAAATGGTAAGAGGAACATACATATTGATAATTACCTTAAATGTAAATGGATTAAATGCTCCAACCAAAAGACACAGACTGGCTGAATGGATACAAAAACAAGACCCGTATATATGCTGTTTACAAGAGAACCACTTCAGACCTTGGACACATACAGACTGAAAGTGAGGGGATGGAAAAAGATATTCCATGCAAATGGAAATCAAAATAAAGCTGGAGTAGCAATTCTCATATCAGACAAAATAGACTTTAAAATAAAGACTATTACAACAGACAAAGAAGTACACTACATAATGATTAAGGGATCAATCCAAGAAGAAGATATAACAATTGTAAACATTTATGCATCCAACATAGGAGCACCTCAATACATAAGGCAAATGCTAACAGCCATAGAAGGGGAAATCAACAGTAACACAATCATAGTAGGGGACTTTAACACCACACTTTCACCAATGGACAGAGCATCCAAATTGAAAATAAATAAGGAGATAAAGCTTAAATGATACATTAAACAAGATGGACTTAATTGATATTTATAGGACATTCCATCCAAAAACAACAGAATACCCTTTGTTCTCAAGTGCTCATGGAACATTCTCCAGGAGAGATAATGTCTTGGGTCACAAATCAAGCCTTGGTAAATTTAAGAAAATTGAAATCTTATCAAGCATCTTTTCCAACTGCAACACTATGAGAATAGATATCAATTACAGAAAAAAACTGTAAAAAATACAAATACATGGAGGCTAAATAATACACTACTTAATAACCAAGAGATCACTGAAGAAATCAAAGAGGAAATCAAAAAATACCTAGAAACAAATGACGGTGAAAACATGACAACCCAAAACCTATGGTATGCAGCAAAAGCAGTTCCAAGAGGGAAGTTTATAGCAATACAAGTCTACCTCAAGAAACAAAAAACATCACAAATAAATAATCTAACCTCACAGCTAAAGCAATTAGAGCAAGAACAACAACAACAACAACAACGACAAAAACAAAGTTAGCAGAAGGAAAGAAATCATAAAGATCAGATCAGAAATAAATGAAAAAGAAATGAAGGAAATGATAACAAAGATCAATAAAACTAAAAGCTGGTTCTTTGAAAAGGCACACAAAATTGATAAACCACTAACCAGACTCATCAAGAAAAAAAGAGAGAAGACTGAAATCAACAGAATTAGAAATGAAAAAGAAGTAACAACTGACACTGCAGAAATACAAAGAATCATGAGGGATTACTACAAGAAACTATATGCCAATAAAATGGACAAATTCTTAGAAAAGCACAACTTTCTGAGACTGTACCAGGAAGAAATAGAAAATATAAACAGACCAATCACAAGCACTGAAATTGAAACTGTGGTTAAAAATCTTCCAAGAAACAAAAGCCCAGGACCAGATGGCTCACAGGTGAATTCTATCAAACATTTAGAGAAGAGTTATCACCTATCCTTCTTAAACTCTTCCAAAATATAGCAGAAGGAGGAACCCTCCCAAACTCATTCTATGAGGCCACCATCACCCTGACACCAAAACTAGATGAAGATGTCCCTAAAAGAGAAAATTACAGACAAATATCACTGATGAACATAGATGAAGAAATACTCAGCAAACAGAATCCAACAGCATATTAAAAGTATCATACACCATAATCAAGTGGGGTTTATCCTAGTAATGCAAGGATTCTACAATATATGCAAATCAATCAATGTGATACACCATATTAACAAATTGAAGTAAAAAAACCATATGATAATATCGATAGATGCAGATAAAGCTTCCAACAAAATTCAACACCCATTTATTATAAAAGCTCTCCAGAAAGTAGGCATAGAGGGAACTTACCTTCACATAATAAAGACCATATATGACAAACTCACAGCAAACATCACTCTCAATGGTGAAGAAATTAAACCATTTCCTCTAAAATCAGGAACAAGACAAGGATGTCCACTCTCTCCACTATTGTTTAACATAGTTTTGGAAGTTTTAGCTACAAAAATCAGAGAAGAAAAGAAATAAAATAAATCCAAATTGTAAAAGAAGAAGTAAAACTGTCACTGTTTGCAGATGACATGATACTATACCTAGAGAATCCTAAAGATGCTGCCAGAAAACTACTAGAACTAATTAATGAATTTGATAAACTAGCAGGCTACAAAAGTAATGCACAGAAATCCCTTGCATTCCTACACCCTAAAGATGAAAATTCCAAAACAGAAATTAAGGAAACACTCCCATTTACCATTGCAGCAAAAAGAATTAAATATCTAGGAATAAAACTACCTAAGGAGACAAAAGACCTGTATGCAGAAATCTATAAGACAGTGATGAAAGAAATTAAAGAAGATACAAACAGATGGAGAGATATACCATGTTCTTGGATTGGAAGAATCAACATTGTGAAAATAACTATACTACCCGAAGCAATCTACAGATTCAGTGCAATCACTATCCAACTACCAATGACATTTTTCACAGAACTAGAACAAAAAATTTCACAATTTGTATGGAAACACAAAAGACCCCGAGTAGCCAAAGCAATCTTGAGAAAGAAAAATGGAGCTGGAGGAATCAGGCTCCCTGACTTCAGACTATACCACAAAGCTACAGTAATCAAGACAGTATGATACTGGCACCAAAACAGAAATACAGATCAATGGAACAGGGTAGAAAGCCTAGAGATGAACCCATGCACATATGGTCACCTTATCTTTGTTAAAGGAGGCAAGAATATACAATGGAGAAAAGACAGTCTCTTCAATAAGTGGTGATTGGAAAACTGGACATCTATATGTAAAAGAATGAAATTAGAACACTCCCTAACACCATATACAAAAATAAACACAGAATGGATTAAAGATCTATATGTAAGTTAAGACACTATAAAACTCTTAAAGGAAAACATAGGAAGAACCCTCTTTGACATAAATCACAACAAGCACCTTTTTGACCCATCCCCTAGAGAAATGAAAATAAAAATAAAAATAAACAAATGGGACCTAATGAAACGTAAAAGCTTTTGCACAGCAAAGGAAACCATAAACAAGATGAAAAGACAACCCTTGGAATGGGAGAAAATATTTGCAAATGAAGCAACTGACAAAGGATTAATCTCCAAAATATACAAACAGCCCATGTAGCTCAATATGAACAAAACAAACAACATAATCCAAAAATGTGCAGAAAATCTAAATAGACATTTATCCAAAGAATATGTACAGATTGCCAACAAACACATGAAAGGATGCTCAACGTCACTAATTATTAGAGAAGTACAAATCAAAACTACAATGAGATATCTCCTCACACCGGTCAGAATGGCTATCATCAAAAAATCTACAAACAATAAATGCTGGAGAGGGTGTGGAGGAAAGGGAACCCTCTTGCACTGTTGGTGGGAATGTAATTTGATTCAGCCACTATGGAGAACAGTATGGAGGTTCCTTAAAAACTAAAGATGGAAGTACCATACGACCCAACTATCCCACTACTGGGCATATACCCTGAGAAAACCATAATTCAAAAACCCTCATGTACCACAATGTTCATTGCATCTCCATTTACAATAGCGAGGACATGGAAGCAACCTAAGTGTCCATCAACAGATGAATGGATAAAGTAGATATGGCACATATATACAATGGAATACTACTCAGCCATAAAAAGAAACTAAATTGAGTTATTTGTAGTGAGGTGGATGGACTTAGAGTCTGCCATACAGAGTGAAGTAAGTCAGAAAGGGAAAAACAAATGCCGTATGCCTACACATAGATATGGATTCTAAAAAACCAAATTTGTTCTGATGAACCAAGTGACAGGACAGGAATAAAGGTGCAGACATAGAGATTGGGCTTCAGGACATGGGGAAGGGGAAGGGTAAGCTGGGATGAAGTCAGAGAGTGCCATTGACATATATACAGTACCCAGTGTAAAATAGATAGCTAGTAGGAAGCAGCTATATAGCACAGGGAGATCAGCTCGGTGCTTTGTGACCACCTAGAGGGCTAGGATAGGAAGGGTGGGAGGGAGATGCAAGAGGATTGGTATATGGAGATATATGTATATGTATAGCTGAATCACTTTGTTATACAGTAGAAACTAACACACCATTGTAAAGCAATTATACTCCAATAAAGATGTTTAAAAAAAGACTAAAGCCCTGTAAACTCACAGTACAATCAATGATTTTTCCTATTTTTGTCAAGAAAAAAAATACTAAATTATGACTGTTTGCTACTATATGTTATAAACCACAAGAATACAGCTACTACTGTTCTTTTCATTTTATAGATGAAGGCACTAGGGCACAGTCTGGTTAAGCAATTTGCCCGGTGGTAAGTGGGGGAGCCAGAATTTGAGCCTTTTCACCCACTCCCTTCTCTTAATTTTAATTTATTGTTTCGATTTTTACTGCTGAGATTTTCAGATCTCATCTCTTTTTTGCTTAATTGTTGGACCAATAGAAAATAAGTGTAAACCCCTGTAATACTGTGACCCATGACAATGTGAATTTGAACATGTCATGATTGTTGTTTGGATCTCTCCCTTGCCCAAAACTTGCTTTCAAGCTAAGATAATCTAACGTTTGCACTCCTCTTCAGAATGCTGTTAGATGTGTCTATTATCACTAATTCAAAGATGAAGAGGCTCTCAAGTAACTTGGCCAAGGTCACATTCCCAATAAGATGTGAAACAGGATTTGGGGTTTTGAACATGGACTTGACTGAATTCAAAGCCCATGTTCTTTCCAACTTGTATACTATGTCTTTTGCTTCTTTGTATATAATGGATTGCTGCTACTGTAAAACAATTTATTAATACTTTGGAAGGGGATGTGCCATATATTTTATAATTTACTTCTCATCCAGATGAAATTATTAACAAATTCTAATTATAACTTCCAGTCATAATAAATTTTACTTCTTTTCTACTCAGCTCAGCACACACTGTTTAAAATCAAGTGGTCAATAAGTAATTGGAGAATTGGGAAATTATTTGGAATAAATATAATTTACCTTCATCAAAAAAATCAGTTACAGTCATTTGTTGCTTTTTATTTAGGCTCTTGATAAATGTTGTGAACATTTTAATTTGTAGTTACATGAAGACATTTCTCTATAGCAACATGACATCATGGGAAAATTTTGGTCTGAGAAACTATGTTTGAGACAATCTTGGGCAAGTCCCTTTAATACAATCAGAAACTAATTTTCCAATCTGTAAATTAAGGATAAATAAAACTCCTTCCTCACAAGGTATTGTAAGAATTAACTGGAGAGATGTGAAAGTCATATGTAAACTCTAGTGGGTTATAGGACTGTTAGATTTCACTCTGTAGAATAATTTCAGAAGTTCTTTCCTTTAAATGCTTCCCAAACACTTGGGGCTCAGACAAGCCTTCTTATCCCTTGCTCAGTGGAGCAGTGATGGTAATTAGAATCCTTACTCCCCTTATCAATACAGTTGGCTGTCTTGGCCTGCCTTGAGGCTAAAGTATCTTCAGTATTTTGATTTCTCCCAAGGGCACTCAAAGAGGATAATCTTTACAGTCCTTAGAAAGGAATATATTACCTTATTGTCCAGACTGTCATGGGCAGAATTTTCTCCTGAGGGGACAATTCAACTTCCCCAATTTCAATGCCCAAGGGAGTCTAGGCAACTTAGATTTATTAACAAACCTTTTGCTATTGTTGAGAATATTAAAAAGATATTTATTTTTTTTATGGTCTTTATTTGTTTTTTTTCAATATTTGTTTATTGGACTTCTGTGTGGATGGTGACCAGAGTGGTGTACAAGGAAAAGCACTAGAATAGAATTCATAAAGATGGAGAACTCAAGCCTGGTTCTTTCTCTTTCCATCTGTGTAATTTTGAGCAAATATCTTTATCTCTTTTAGCCTTATACATCTTTTCAAGTAAATTATTTTCTGTTTCCAATAAGGAGCTGTGATGTGGAGAACAGATATAATTAAATGGGAAGATTACTGCTCAGTGAGTCAAGATATTAAATTTCTATTTGTTATATCTGGGGTTTGGGGCAAGAAATTTGTCAGTTCTGAATATGTTTTCTTCTCTGTTTAAGGAGGGGATACTCCCAATCATTTTTGAATACTTCTCAGCTCCATTCTATTTTAACCCTAATGTGAGCAACTGTGGTAGGCAGAATAATCGTGTCCCAAAGATATTAAGGTCTTAATCCCTGCAACCTATGAATCTGTACCTTACATAGCAAAAGTAACTTTACAGATATGATTAAAGATTCTGAGATAGGGATATTTGGGATTATCAAGATGGATCAAATCTAATCCCATGAGTCCTTAAAATTGGAGTACCTTTCCCAGCTGAGTCAGGGTGAGAAGAAGTTGTAACTATGGAAGAAAAGCACAGGCAAGGAAATATATCCTCATCTAGAAAATCCTATAGAAAGGAAGATAACTCTGCTGACACCTTGATTTTAGCCCAGTGAGACCTGGGCTATATTTCTAATCTATACAACTAGTAAGATAAAATTTTTTTTGTTGTTTTATGCTACCAAAGTTTCAGTAATTTGATAAGACAGCTATAGAAAATGAGTACAGCATACATATCACTTATTTTATTAGCATTCATTTGTCTCCAGTATGTACTGGTTACTGTAGAAGACACAATGAAGGGTCAGACACGGGTTTTCTCCCCAAGGATCCTGTAGTTAAGCAGAAGAGTGCATCTTATGCATATCTGTGATTCAAGGGGGGGAAAATCCAAGATAGCAAATGAAAACTAGCTGGAAATACAGAGAAAGGGGGAAGTAAACCCTATCTGGGGAGGGTAGGAGAGAAGGTGATCAGGAAAACTTTCACTGAAATCATACTCTTAGAACTCAACTTTTAAGAGTGTATAGAATTTGAACATGCAAAGATGGGCCTACATTTTAAGCCACAGGAATAGCACATGCAAAGGTTCTGAGGCCAAAAATCATGTCCTGGGTATAAGAAATGGTGAAATAAGTATCATTTGGCTTTGTTTGAGCATGAGAAATTGAATGTTAAGCAGCCATTTTACATTATATTGACTGTGAGACAGAATGAGAAATGTTTCCTATTATGCAATGTAGAAAAGCCAAATGTAAATTAGGTCTGCACATGAGCAAAGGCTGGAAGGAAATACCAACCACAACAAAATTTATAAATAGGAGATATTAGGGTGGAAGCATTCCAGTTCATTCTTTTTCTTTTTCTGATTATTATTATGTGTGAAATTTTGGAAATGCATGGAAGTAGTTTGTGGATGGTTACGTTTTGCAAATATGAGGGTTTGCAATGCATATACATAGCTTAAAATACAAGTGACTTGCATATTAAACTCGATGGTCATTGTGCATACTCTTTAACTTCTAGAAACCCTGCAAAACAAAGAGAGTCACAAATTCTCTTTTTATTTCTCATAATTATTAGCATTTGACAGGAGGCATAAAGTATATGTGCAGGGTGTCCGTGCCCACAGCAAAAGACTCATCGAATAGGTACCCACTGGATAGGAAGAGCTGATTTTTCAGCACAACACTGTGAGGACAGAGCTTGGCTATCTGTAGATAAAGTAAAATATGGGGTATTATTTAAATTAAAGTGATGAAATGCAAGGATTAAATAACATTTCATAGAAGCCAACTTGTGCTCAAGGGACTCACTCATTAGCCAGTCTTGTGACAGAAAGTAAAATATATCCATCTATATAAAAAGCAATTCATTGTCCACCTCCCTGTCTTGTTAACCTTAGCATTCTCTCAAGGTAGCTAGAAGCATAATTAGTTGAAATAGTACTTATAGGTCTATCCACGTCTATCTTATTACCAAGATGAACTAGATCTGTTTGCCACAAAAAAAGGAAATGTTGCCAATTAGCATGACTTATTATAAAGCTGCATACTCATTTGATGCTTTTACTAAATTACTTTTTCCAGTCATCAAAATATATACCTGTGTATTTTTGTCTTCTACAATGCATAAGACTTCACAGATGCTGCAGTCAAACATCAAGCTGAATGACTTACTTGACTAAATCACTAAATCCTATGTCAAAATTAGAAGGGCACTTAGGAATCATTTATCAAACTACCTTACTTTATAAAGTGGGAAACTGAGGACCAGAAAGGGCAATAGTTTCTTGAAATTTCATAGTAAAAGTTAACAGTAATGTAAGAATGGAAATAAGTCTTCCTATTCTTCATTTAGTACTATTTCTAAACGACATACCACATTCTTTTTTTTTTTTTTAACATACCACATTCTTGTTAGAAACACAGATTGGGTTCAAGGAAAATAATTATAGGCGTGTTTTAATGGGAAACTAAGTTTGATTTTGGGGAGAAAAATGAAACCAGATTTACCTCTCTTTGAGATGGGTAGTAATTAGCATGTTACTAGATGGTATAAAGAGGGAGCACTACTGGAGAGTGATGTTGGGCTAATATTGCTCTGACCATGTGTGGTATCTTTGTTTTTTTCTTTTTCTGCCTAGAACAAAGCATGGCACATGAAGATTACTCTTTAATGTTTACTGAAATTATGTTCTTCTAAAATAGCAATAGATGGACCCAATCAACAGTTAATACTGAAATATATATTGACTTCCTAACTACATTGAGCCCAGTCAAAGGCTCTGGAGGGCTACTACAACATGACAGGTTTTTATCCTTCAGGAAATAGAAATCTAGTTGGAAGGAGAAGAATAGAATTTACAGAACAGCAACAAATACTGCTGAAAAGAACCCACTTAATTGCAAGCTTATTTGGCATATTCACTAAGAAAAGGAATCAGAGACAGGAATGATAGTAATGAGTGAAGAACTAGTAATAACTTCAATGAAAACATGAAAGTTGAACTCAGCCTCAAAGGACAGGGAGGCTCAGTGTAAGAGTTGACTAGGGAAGATAATGAATCTCCTTTTTTTTTTTAATACCATTTTTTTTCTGGGTTTCTTTTTACATCATTGCCTGTTCTTTCATTTCCTTCATGAGCACATTATTCTGGCTCCTTAAATGTTGGTTTTAACAGGATCTCATTTCTAGAAGTCCAGCAGATTTCTTTATGTCTTTAATTTGAGTTAGGAAACATAACAGAAAGTGTTCTGACTTATCCATGGACTTTGGCTTCTTATTTATTTATTTATTTATTTATTTATTTATTTATTTATTTATTTATTTATTTATTTTTACTTTAAACATGCTTCTGCAAAATTTCCACCACTATTTAAGATTTAACGATTACCTAAAAGGTGATTTCCAAATCTATTTCTTGACTGCATACTTTATTTCTACACTATAGACCTATGGTTCTCAACTGGGAGCAGATGTGTCCTCCAGGGGACAATTGGCAATGTCTAAAGACATTTTTGATGGGCAGGGGAGGAGTGTGCTATTGCCATCTAGTGGGTTTAGGCCAGGGGGTGCTGCCAAGCATACTTCCAGGCACAGGTTACTTACTCCCCTTCCCCTAAACTCCCAACAAAGAATGATCCAGTCCAAGCAGTCAATCGTACTGAGATTGAAAAACCTTGCTATAGAACCATATGTCAAACTGCCAATTGGCCCTCTTCATTTGAGTGTCTCATAAATGCCTCAAATTCTACTTAATAAAAATGGAATACATCACTTTTCCATTTCCCAAACTTCAAAGAATGTCTGACAGTTCAGTTAGTTAACTCTTGATAATATTTACTTATTAACTATTACAGTTTCTATAATGAAGTTAGGTCATCCAAGTGAGAATTGCATCAGCATTTTTTCACCAAGTCACAGCAACAAATTGAGGAGGAAGGATTTAAAGCAGCTGGCCTGTGAGACTTACTTCCTTGATCACATTCTTATGCCCTTGGGAATCTATTCCCTATGCTGTATTTTGTTCTTTCCTTGGCTGCTCAGGGCTTACCAGGAGTCACTCATGCTCTTCTCCAGGTTATGCCCACTGTTTCTTTGGCTAAGTTAACTCATCACCATATCTTGATATGATCACCATAAAAGTAATCCTGCTTTTGTAAAATAGCTATACCTATTTCTAATCTGGTAAGAAATTAACACAAGAGAAGCTCAACTAAAATTGAAATCCTCAATTCTCTGTACTGTGGATTGACATTCTCTATCAAATGTGGTTATACAAATTTCACATATGTCCAAGTATAACCCTTTAAAAATATGGAATTCTATTTCTAAGCTTTTCCTGCATGAGTAGGATACACTGTTACTTAGAAATGCTAAATATGGCCTTAAAAAAATCAACATTTCTAGTCTTTAGTATCAAGCTTATTTTTTGTGAAACCACTAACCACTATCTAATTGCAACTTGAGGACTAGGACTAGGGCCAGTGGTGTGTTGTTTAACCAACTCCCTGAAAAGAAAGAAAGAAAAAAAAAGCCACATGGTGTAAATCTACCCATCATTGTTGATTTCAAGTTGCCCCTTGTTAAAAATTCCTGAATATTCTTGCCTAGTTCTGTGTATTTTTCTATGGGTAAAGCAACACTGAAGTAGGACTCTCATGATGTGAGATTTTGTTTTGGCCCTGGCATAAATTTCCCCTGTGACTTTAGGTTCGTTATTTTATGTCTCTCATGTTTCAGGCTTCTCAACTGCAAAATATGATGGTTTAATTGATGATCACCAAGATCTATTATGGCTGTAACAGTCAAAGTTGCAAAGCATTCCCCTCATTAATCACAATGACTCTCAATGTACAAACATCAAATATTAGTACTATCAGGAAAGTGTAATAAAAATTTAAGATTAAATTGTTATAAATGAGTTTTCTTTTTCTATTGGTTTTGTCTACGATAGATAATTTTGAGCAATTTGTTATTTTCTGGCAATTCAGCTCCAAGCTCATCTTGTATAATTCAGTCCACAGCCCTAGGATCAACCATTTCTTGAAGGAGCCCTGGTATCCTTTATTGGAAAATGGTATTTTAAAATACTGTTTTAAATCATTTAAATTTTACCATTTAAATAATATTTAAAACAATTTAATCTATTTAAAACTTGGTATTTAAAACCAAGATTTGGGTGCTAGTTGTGTTCACTGTTACTACCCATATCACCAGACAGAGCAAGAAAAAATATATATGTGTATACTAACTGTGTGTATTCACTTATTGATATATATTACTATATGTAATCATCTCTGTCAATATCAAGCTAAATATGAGCTCACACTCTTGTCTCCAACTCTAATCCATTATCACATGGATCATTTTAGCCTCCTAATCTTAGTTATCTATAATTTCCCACTATGACAGAGAGATACTTGGTTCCCACCATCTGTCATCCATTTATTTTATGTTTAAATTACAGTATATATGCATAGTGGTTTCAAAATTCCTAAACCAATCCATGCGGGAAATGACTTTTGAATTAGAGTACAGTACGATGTACAGTTCCTTTTGACTTCAGTCTTACAGATTCTACTCATTTACAAAGTTACTTAGATCAGCACATTTCCACTCATCCCTTTCAATGAAGTTATTCATATATTGTGGTACAGTTGGATTTTAGTCACAGTCTGCACTCTATCCTGGTATTCTCCAATCTCATAAATGAGTTTTCTTTGAAGGTCTACTCTTTGTATTAAATTTCTGTGAGTTTTGACAAATGCGCAATGCTGTGTAACCACCATTACAGTATCATACAGAATATTTTTATCAACACCTTAAAAAAGAATTCCTTCTGCTTCACCTATTCAATCTTCTTTATTTCACCACTCTCCAAACTCCTGTCGACCACTGATCTTTTTACCATCTCCATACTTTTGTTTCTTCCAGAATGTCATATAATTAGAATCATACAGAATGTAGGTTTTGATAGGTCATTTCTTTTTATCACTGAATAATATTCCATTGTATGAATGTACCACAGCTTGGTTACCGGTTCACCTCTTGAAAGATATCTTGGTGATTATAAATAAAGTTACTATAAACATTTTCATGCAGATCCTTGTGTTGGTATAAGTTTTCAAATCAGTTGGGTTAATGCTTAAGTGTGAAATTGCTGAATAATATGTTAAGACTATATTTAGCTTCTTAAGAAACTGCCAAATTGTCTTACAAAGTGGCTGTACAATTTTCCATTCCTATTAGCAATAAATAAGAGTTTCTGTTGCTTTGTATCTGTGCCGGCAATTGGAATTGTCATTTTTTTTAACGTATTAGCTATTTTAATAGGATTGCAGTGGTTTCTCTGTTGTTTTAATTTGCATTTTCCTGAGGACTGTTATTTGTGCAGCTCTTCATATGCTTATTTGCCATGTGTATATCTTTTTTGGTGAGGCATCTGCTCAAAATTTTGCCCATTAAAAATTTTTTTTTGTTATCTTATTGTTGAGTTTTAAGAGTTCTTTGTGTATTTTGGTTAATAGTCCTTTATCAGAGTTGTCTTTTACAAATATTTTCCTCACTCTGGTGTGTCTTCTCATTTCCTTGACATTGTCTTTCACAAAGCAGAAGTTTTAACTTTAATGAGGTCCAGCTTATGAATTGTTTCTTTCATGGATTGTGCCTTTGATGTTATATTTAAAAAGTCATTGCTATACCCAAGGTCGTCTAAGTTTTCTCCTATGTTATTTTCTAGGAATTTTATAGTTTTTTGTTTTACATTTGTGTCTGTGATCCACTTTCAGTTAATTTTCGTGAAGGGTATAAGGTCTGTGTCTAGATTTACTTTTGGTTGTCGATGTTCAATTGTTTCAACACCATTTGTTGAAGAGACTATCTTTCTATTGCCTTTGTTCCTTTGTCAAAGATCAGTTGACTATATTTATGTGGGTATGTTTCTGAGCTTTCTATTCTATTCCATTGATCTATTTGTCTATTCTTTTACCAATACTGTTTTTATTACTGCAGCTTTATAGTAACTCATAAAGTTGGTTAGTGTCAGTTCTACAGCTTTGTTCTTCTTCAATATGGTGTTGACTATTCTGGGTCTTTACCTCTTCATATAAACTTTAGAATCAGTTTGTCAGTATCCATAAAATGATTTACTGGGACTTTGACTGGTATTGCATTAGCTCATAGATAAGTATGAGAATTTATTTTAAACTGGATAGAAGATGAGCTGTGTTTAGTGTTTGTTTTTGATATCAATGGCTTCAAATGCCACTTGTGTCTTTGTATTTGTCTCCCCTCCTCACTTTGTGGTTTCCCCATGTAATATACTTCTCCTCAGAGGGAGTCTATTCATAGACCTTTCTGCTTAACCCATGGTTATTATACTAGAGCCCTGTTGGTGTAGTGGTAAGGTATGGGAGTGGGGAGGGGAAGTGTACAATTTAGACTCAGTTTTTCAGTAGGCCTGTGTACCTGGCTGGGACCTAAAGTGATTTTTTTCAGTCACGTAATTTCTTTCCTCCCCTGACCCCATTCCCTTTCCTGGTTGCAGTTTCCAATTATTTCCTTGAAGTGCTTTCCCTATTGACTATGAATTTTTTTTCCCTTAGGTTAGACAAGATTTCTGGAGGGAACTAGAGTGAAGAAAAATTCATTTCCCCAGCTTGGATATGGTGTAAGAATTGTGTTCAGGCAATATGATTTTTTCACTGGAGTATAGGCCTTTGCTATGGAGAAAACTCTGGGTGTAGTTCACAATGGTGCTTCTTTGCCTCTCCCTGCCAGAGCCCATGATGAGATTTTTCTGGGATCCTCACAGTGAGAACCTGCTAGGGTTTCTAGAGGGAAAACCCATAAAAATGTGGAGCCCCCATGAGACTGCAGTCCCCAAGATTTCTTCACTCTTATCCTAGTCCATAGTCAGCCTCCAGTAATTCATCAAAATAATCATTTAAATGTTCCTACCAGCTTAGGGTCTGGTGGTTTTGGCTCCAATTAAGTAGATCTTGGTTGCTGTATCTCTCTGGATTTGCCTATTTCTCCAGATTTTGGGTGTAGCAGTTTTCCCTATGATCTCAGTTATCTGGTAAATTCAAGAAAAGTCATTGATTTTATTTAGTTTGTCCAGGTTTTTTGTTGTTGTTGACAACTTCTAAGCACTTTATATGTGAGAGTTGATTCCAGAAGTTCTCCGTCATATATATTTTTTTGAACTTTTGAGCATGGACTAATAGAGTTACTGTTTGGCAGTGGCCATGGGCTTTGGGTTATACTGATGATTCAGGTTACCGATCCACTCATGCTTAATTTTTTCTCAGAGGGAAAACTGTATCTCAGTTTCCCCAAGTGAAAATGAGTTGCAGTACACTATCTTTAAGGGCCCTATGACTTAAATGGTAAATCTTAAGATTCAAAATTCTCCTTTTAGAATTCAAGGTCATATGACAATCCACCATCTCTCTCTAGTGTCTGGTTTCATGCAGAACTTTCAGGTCTACCTAGGCCTTATTCTTGTCCCTCACTAGATGGCCTGAAACAACCTCCAGTCCATGCTCCAAGCTACAACTTTCTAATGTGTTGGAGTCAAACCATGCATTATGTTCTGTCGGAGCTGGAGGAAGCCTGAACATTCTTCCAGTCTACATTCATTTGGGAGACTTAAGGACCCTCTCCTTTAGGGACACCAGTTGGAAAGTCAGTTGCTTTTTTCAATTTGTACCTGTTGTAAATGTTTTATGGCTTTACTATTACCACCATTACAAGCTATTATTTCTTGAGCTCTTGCTATGTGTATAGCAGCATTATATGCCGTAAGCACATTACCTCCTATATTCTGCATATCAACCCTCTAAGCTAGATAAATGTTTTTTTCCATTTTATTCATGTGCCAATTGTCATTTCGAGAGGATAACTGGCTAAAATTTCCACTGTTTGGATGTGGATGATCTGGATTTGAATTCAGATCTGTGTCGCTACAAGGCTTGGGCTTGTAGTGTGTGTGTGTTCAACTGTTTGCCATCTTCAGCCATCTTTACCTTTTCATGTGATTTGTATTCATATTTCAAAACTCTAAGGGTTTGTTGGGTGGACATGTCATATTTTGTAACTAAACAGATAGAATGTTCTTCTTCTTCCAGATATTGCTTGCTAGCACTGAACTAAAATCTCAGAGATATGAGTGATGGCCCAGATGTTCTAAGTAGCTGTGTGACCTGAAGCAAGTCACATTTTTGTATTATACCACTTTCCAGATACTGTTCTAAGCACTTTGTACATATTAGCTCATTTCCCTTCATCTCAACAAGTCTGTAAGACACATACTGTTAGTAATACAATTTTACAGTTGAGAAAACTGAGGTACAGAAAGGTTAAATAACTTGCCCAAGGCATGCAGCTTGTTAGTGGCGCTGGGGGGATGTGAGCCTAGGTAGGATGGCTCCAGAGTACAAATTTCTGATCACTATACAATACTGTCTTTTTTATGCACCAATTAATTACTCGACAAACCTTTATTAAAAGCCTACTGCACTGACGTCGTGTCAGGTGCTGGAAACACAGTAAAAGCATACTTCTATCTCTGCCCCACTGGAACTCATGGTCTTCCCCACCTGTGCTGCTACAAATGCATGCAGTGCCACCACTAACATCGGAAGCAGCACGTGGGAACTTTCCAGAAATGCAAAACCCCACCTCCACCCACCCCAAACTACTGCATGCACATTAAAATTTGAAAAGCTCAGATTTAGAACACTAAGACAGTAGAGGGTAGAGTGTGGTCCTTTGTTGCTTCCTCTGGCCTTTGGTGTCTTCACCTGTAAAAGGAGAGGTTATCCCTCCACCATAATATTCCTTAATGGTATCCTCTAGGTCACACTTCAGACCGCTGCAGAGTGGCAGTGACCTGGGCGATGGATGCCAGCAGAGCACTGCCCCGTGTGTGGGCTCCGGGTGCGTGATGGAGTGCGTGCCTTCTGCAATGGGGAGCAAACATTGATCCTGGGTTTCCATCTTTCTCGTTGTTTCTGTAGGCGGTTGAGGAGATTAGATTGTGCCCCGCAAGCTAGATATCGCCTCCAGACAATTTATGTGGCTTTTATATTCATTTAGAGAACAGGAGGCCTAGCCCAGCTCCTGCTGGATGAGGCAGTGACAGGAGAATTTAAAAGGGCTGTTTCATTAATTTTGGAGGGAATTTATTGCTGACAGAAGACCGCATTATTGATGGCGGGTAGACAGCGCTCGCCTCGCCGCCTCTCGGGAGATGCGCGGGAGAGCCGCCCCCGCTCCTGCCTGCAGTCTCCTGGGTCGCCTAGGGAAGCCCTTCCCGCGGGAGGAGGGAGTAGTTCTGGCGCCCGGCCAGCGGGGCGCAGGGCTTAGGTGGCAGAGCCTCCAGCTGGCTGCACTGCTGCAGTCTCTGAACGGGAAGGACAATTAGAGGTCGCCCAGCTCCATCCGCGCCCTACACCTATGGGGTCTCGAACACCCAGAGAGGTCAAGCGATTTAGCCACATATCAAGTCAGAAATCAGGTGGAAATCAGGTACAGCTGCATAGCTTCATTTTTTGCATCATTTTGTGAAGTTAAAACTGCTTCCTAAATGACAGTGGCAGGATGTGTGTGGGCAGCTTCCTATGTGTTCTTTGCACAGCACTGAACTTTCTCAAAGGATGATAATAACATTATACTTTTCCAGACTTCATGTAAAATGGGATTTCTCTCTCACACATCTCTTTGAAATGTAAGGAATGGAAAGGGCCTTTCGGGCATTTTTAACAAGTTTTAGCCACTTGTGATGGGCCATGCTCTGAGATAGATTCTTTGCACGTCATCATCTTTGATGACAACACCAATTTTGTGAGGTGAGAGTTATAATCCTCATTTATAGAGGCTCGACACAGTTATGGAGCTTGTTCAAGTTCTCAGAGATGGTAAGTAGCAGAGATAGGAGTCTTCATCCAGCTGTTTTTTTTTTTTTTTATCCATCTCATGAACCTTGTAAAGTTCAGTTCCAGGATGAAAGAATAAGCTTCTGTAAAAGGTTCCTAGTTGGGTTCTTGAAAGGGAAAGCATGGATCTTTCTGTTAGGAATAGACTGAGAGTGGTGACTTCGATGAAACCAAGAGAAGAGACTAATGTTTTTGAACTAGATGGGCTTTGCAAACATACAAACAACCCTCAGTGATATCCTAACTCAGTCAGAGAATGAGGAGTATGGGGGATGGGAGGGAGAGACTTAGCTAATGGGCCCTTGACAGAGGCAACTGCTTTAGTTCCAACCTTCCTTTACCAGAACAGAAACTGTCAATGTGGACTAGAAAAGGGCTGACAGTAGAATTATGGTCTAATCTTTCCTTATGTACAACTCACGTTCTAACTTTTAAGACTGTGCCAATTGGATCATTTAGAATGTGAGCAATTTGCCCACTCTGTGACCTTAAGATTCCTAAGACACTGCATCTGGAAGGAATCTTAGACCTCCCTAGACCACCAAATTCAAATCTCTGATTTGGAAGATGGGGACGGAGCCCAGAGAAGGAAGGAAATATTGCAAAAGCCAGTGGCAGAACCAAAGCTCAGATTCATGTTTCCCAATAACCACTATAGAGTTCTCTTTAGCACCACAAATGGCTTCCTTTTCATTATTTATATGTGTGTTTACACAGATTTATAATGTATAAGCAGTGTGTACATACATCATATGCGTGTATGTGTCCACACACTTATTTCCCCCTGCCCAATTATTCTACAAACTAAGGGGACTAATGGTCTACCTTGAATGTGATGAAAACTCAGTTACTGCACATACTCTATAAATGCCTGACTATAGGAACTTTAATAGAAAAGTTAAAATGATTGTAGTAAATAGAGCTGTGCTTACAGTACAGCTGTGCCTGTTCTTTCTGGTTAAGGATTTTACCCAGGCAGATTTTGAAGTTGGAGATAATTAGATTTTGGAGGTTGAAGGTCAGAGAACAGGAGTGGAGAGATATCAGTCCTCAGAAATTCTAAGTGTTTTAGGAAAAGCAGTCTGGTTAGAATTGAACATTATAACAAGGAAATTAAGGGAAAAAATAATTGAACATTATTTTAAAACAATAACTAAATTGCCATAAGGTCATTTCATGAGAAAACAACTAGATAATCTGCTATAGTAATGGGGGTGGGGAGCATGTCACTGGGAGTCAGAAGATGGGTTGTGTTTCTGTAATTGGCTTGCTCAAGGCACATGCCTCAGGAGGGCCTCTTGTACCTATCTGTAAAATGAGGAGGTTGGTATAGATAATTTTAAGGGCCAATGTCAGTAACTGACTACTTCTGTAGTAGTTATTTCAAGCTAAATTTTTTTCAATGTGTGTTTATTCATTTAGTCCTTATTTAGTAACTATTTAATGACCGTCTATTAGTGGTGGATGTTATGCTAGGTCAGGGGAACACTGTAGTGAAAAGGACATACAACTCCTCAGGAACTCAAAATCTTGTCTGGATATTCTTAATTGTTGAGCCTTTAAGTGTTCCCTTTGTTCTGGACATTAACAGAATGTCTTCTTATCCAAAGTCAGACACTAGATAATATTTTACCCTGAGGAAATCAAAAGATTAAGCAATATAAGAATAGAAGAACAGTAAATACAGGGCCAAGATATTACACGGAAAAATATGATAGAAGAGGAAAATAAACTGAGTAAATGGGGGTAAGGAGATTCAACAGATTCAAGTGGTAAAATGAGATAGTATAGAGTCAGTGAAGTGTTCCTCAGAAAGTGGTCCATAGATCAATTACCTTAGAATTACTGTGGGCTGGTTGAAATGCAGGTCATAGGGTTTCAACTTCAGTTCCCTGGAATCAGCGCCTGGGAATAGGGATAGATATCTGGTTGTTAAAAATTAACAAATACTCTAAATGTTTCTTATGTACACTAATGTCTGAAAAACACTAGACTAAGTAATTGTACACATTGCAAAGAATTAGAAAAATAAATGACATTTTACAAAATTTAATGAGTAAAGCATTGGTGAGTCTTATTCCTAAAATTCAGGAAACCAACTTCATAGCAAGCAACATAACATCCATAAATTTTCTACTTTTAAATTGTAGAACAAGTATCAATTGGAATACTGGAAAATAGACACAACTTGTGCTGATCTGATTTATTCCCTGTGATGTGGAACTATTAGAAATGAATTCCCTGATCTCTATTTTTTCCATTCATTTTAAAACTGAGTGTCCTTGTACTTATGGAGGAACAAGGGATGAGGTTAAAAGAAGGAAATACTGGAGAGAGGGAGGGAAGAAAAAGAAGGGAGTACTGAGAGACAGTAAAGGAAAATGACAAATGTTTTGCCTAAATATAAACTCATATTTGCTTAAGGACAACACATGGAGTTTTAGCCCATGTGATTCCAATGATTGATATCAAAATGATTTAATTGTGCTTAGAGAAGAATATTGAAAATGAGTGGAAAAATTTTCCAAATTGAGTTGCCAGTAAGCATGCATATATATATTGTGAAAGAACAAATAGACAACTAAAAATAAACTAATTTTTAAAACATTTTCCTTTAAGGGGCTTGGCAAGGTTGGCTTTTTGCTTTCTACTTTGACAAGTCAGTTCCTTATTTTTTCACAAGGTGGTGCTATAAATGTGACTTTCCTTTACTGACTGATATAAAAGATGTCTTTGGTACAGTTTGGAGTTTGGTACAGTTTACAGTTTGTATGTTTAGCCCTCAAACCCTCTGTTTTATGATTACTTGCCAGTTAACAGTAAAGTGTTTGTCAGTGACTTTATTATCACTTGTTACTGGCAATGAAAGAATGTACAGGAAATGATCTGGTGAAAAATATAACATCTACTTTGCTCTGAAGACAGGGAAGAAATCCTTACTCTAGTTGCCTGTGTATCTCAGAGTGACAAATCTCTAGTTAGAATTCCCAAAAACACAAAAGTGTGGCAAAAACATGAGAAGAGAAAATTCTCACTGTGTTTAATTCATCAAGACTAAGGTCAGTTTCTTCTTTTTTGTTTTTCTTTTTATAATTAGGAATTAGGCTAATATTACATTAGATTTATAAAAATCTAGATTAATGTGGTGCTTTGAGAATTTGTGTTTTGATGACTAAATTGTGAATAGTATACCGTTATTTATACTTTTTTTCATGAATGTGTACATATTTGATTGCTTAATTTAATTATCTGACATAAATTTCAAGTAGTCCTCTCAGAAAATGTGTATTCTATTTATTTGAATTGTCCATGGGAAAAACATTTGCTGTTATTTGCAATTTAAAATATAGTGAAATCTACAAAGAAGTCAGAATTCATGGGATTTATTGCATTAACATGCTTTCTTCTCCCACTCTCTAAATTGTTATTTTTGTTCTATTTCTCTTTCTTTCTACCTAATCTTGAGAAATTTCATTAATATTGAGAATCTTTTCTATTTGTTATGGTATAAAGAAAGCAGAACTAACCATTTTCATTCCACTTTTGTGCTAAGATTCATATAGCCCTCATACATCTATACCCAAGTGGTTTTGTGTTTATTAGTACAGAACTTGACTTCAGAAAATGGAGTATAAACAAAACAATAAGAACAGAATGTTTAGAACTGGAAGAGGACTTAGAAATAATCTAGTTGATTACTCTTTATGATATATATATATATATATATATATATATATATATATATATATTGTCTATATATATATATTTGGACTTTGTCCCTGGTTCTGGCACAGAGCTCCTAAAACCCCAGGAATTTCCTGAGTAATTGGAATGTCATGTTTTTCATAAGGAGCCACTTTGACCATACCTGAGGTTTTGCTATTGAGGTGACTCTTCCAGGGCTCCTAGGTAGCTTTAGAATGGGACTAGGTGCCAGAAGGAAAACAATCCACCTGAGTAGAGGCTTAGAACTTTTAGCCCCACCCCCTTCCCTACCTCCTGGAGGAGAGAGGGGCTGAAGATTGAGTTTAATCATCAATGGCCAATGATTTAATCAATCATGTCTGTGTAATGAAACTTTGATAAAAACTCTGAAACAAGACTGAGGGGACTTCCAGGAGAACACACTGATGTGTTGGAACGGTGGTGTACCTGGAAAGGGCTTGGAAACTCTGCATATTCCCACTCTTCCAATATTTTGCCCTATGCATTTCTTCCATTTGGCTCTTCCTTAGTTGTAATAAAACTGCAAGTATAGTACTTTCCTGAGTTTTATGGGTCATTCTAGCAAAGTTTTGAAACTGATAGGTGTATTGTGGGAACCCCTCTGAATTTATAGTTAGCTGAGCTGAAGTGAAAGTGGCCTGGGGACCCCACTTGTGACTGGCATCTAAAGTGGAGGCTGTCTAGAGGGACTGCGTTAACTGCGGGGTCAGCAGAAACGGAAGCAGCGCTGCTTCCGTTCTGATGCAGACCGATGACAGCTTTCACCTGAGCTATCATCCTTTCATTCTTCTTTCTCCTCTTACTCTGGCTCTTCACTGTCCATTCTCCTCACAGAAGTTGGAATCATCCTTTAAAAAGCAAAGTAGACCGTGCCAGTCCTCTATTTAAAATCCTCAAAAGGCTTCCCATTACTGAACTTAGAATCAAATTCAACCCCCTTTCTAGGACCCACAATACCCTATAATATCTGACCTCTATTATTGAAACTTTCCATATTAGCATTTTCTACTCTATTCACTGTGTTCCAGCCACATTGGCTTTCTTTGCACATGTCAAGTATAACAAGCTTATTCCAACTAATTTCCATCTTAGGGCCTCTCTGCCAGAAATATTCTGGACCATTTACTTGGAATGCTCTGGGTTTATATTTTTTGCCCAATTGTGTTCACTCTCTCACTTGCTCTCTCATCTATTTATTTTTATTATTCAAGTCACAACTCAAATATCCCCTTTTCAGAGAATTCTTCCCCAATGACCTCAATTACAATACTCTCCAAACCTGCTATCACACCACTTTATTTCTTAAGTCCTCTTAACATACTCTAAAGTTATCTGTTTTATTCATCCCCCTCCTCCCTGCACTACACCCACTGGTTCCTGCTTCCTCTATTAAAATACAAGCTCCAAGAGAACTGAAGACAATGCATCTTATATGACAATGGTATCCCCAGGGTTTAAAGTATTGCCTGGCACATAGTAAGCACTTGATGTTGACTCTATAAATACATACATTTTCCTAGGAGGGTTGGGTGAAAGTTTCAATTAGGAGGTGACATTTTGAAGAATGAAACTCCAGCCTGGGAGGCTTCCAAGAAGAGAAAGCTCTGTTTGTATTTTGAATCTAGAATTACATATACTTAGGGAATTATTTATCCAATCCCCAAATCTAGGACAGAGATATTTTTTTCTGGTAAATATGCTACATAAATATAAAATATATTTTCCATTTAGGTTGCTCATTGCCTTTCTTTCTTCTGCTTGAGATGTAAACTAAACTGTCTATTCAAATAGGACATCAACTAAATTTTTCAAGGAGTTTGCTGCTGATTTCACAAATAAGACTGTTTTGCCGAGGAGTGGGACTGGATGCTCTACTCTACCTGGCTTGCCTTCTCCCATCTTCCTGACTCCCCTTCTTCCTTTCATTTCTCTATTTTTTTCCTCCTTACCTATGCTCAGGCTGGCCAGCGACACCTAGAGGCTATCACTGCTGGCAGCTTTCCGGGAAGATGCCTTTGTTGCTGTTATTGAAGAAGCCCACACACTGCAATTGTACTTGCCAGGTCACCTAAGTTAAAGCTAAACGGAGGGTAGAAGCTATTATTCGGGCAATTCAAGTGAATTAAAGTGCTTTATTGCCAGACAGTTTTGTTTCTTTTACTGCTTTGTTCTGGCTATGGGGGCAGTTTGAACTGAGCTTCTGAGAAAGCCCAAGGTACCTTTGTGCAACTACCAGCTGTTTTTCCATTTTCTCTCTTATGCCATCTGTGACTTGGTAAAAAAAGTGTCCCTAGGTGTATGGTGAGGTGCGAGTGAGGGTTACGTGAACTCAGTTATTGTACCAAGGTGGCCCATATTTCTGACCTTGGATTACTGAACTCAGGCAGCTTTATTACTGTAGAAAAGCACTGTAGTGTTCACTCCTAAGCATTTTGGTATGAATACACTGGGGCATCTTTTCAACATTTTACAGAGAGTGCTTTATGTTACCTTAATTTATTTCAGGCAACACTGATTGGGACTTAGGTACTTATTATTAAGACCCCATGCTATGAGGGATGTAGAGATGAGTAATTTAATCTAGAAGGGAGATTCAGGGTGTGTGTGTGTGTGTGTGTATTACATAAAATAATAACAGTGTTTGAAGTAACCTCCTATGAGGAATTTAAAGGAGGTTAAGATCTCGATATGGTGGTGTTTACAAAACAAAGGTCAGCTTCAAGAGAGCAGATTCATTTAAGGTGGGTGTTGAATGATCAACTGAAGTTAAATAGGACAACCCTGGGTTAAGAAACTCATTTTAGCTTTAAGGTAATGGCCTAAAGATGAGAAACTGGTGCATGTTCAGAAAATTAAATAGGGCAGTTTGGCTGGAATGTATGGTATCAGTTCAGGGTAATGTGAAAGAAGATTGGAAAGATAGAAATGAGACTTATTATTGTGGAGTTCTTTAAAATGACAAGGAAATGACTATCTTATAGGTAATGGGGAATCCAAGAGCTTTTGAGTCAGTAGTTGACAGGTTTGGAGGTAATTCTAAATAGATTTAGTAAACCGTGTAGGCTACCCTAGAAATGGAGCAGCCAGAGCAAAGACAGTGAAACCATATGGGATGTTTTACTTGCATGGTACTTTAGCGATGGATTAGGCATGTGAAGGGGAGGGGGTCACGTGGACCCATCATCATTGGGAGGCCATATATCCAGGTTGCTCAATTTATGGTATTTAGAGAGAGAGGTGGATGTTATCATCCGCAGAAATGGATAAATCATGAGAAGGTGTTAATATGAGGGTAAAAATGTAGGTCCACAAAAAACAAAGACCCCTGGTCACTTTATGGTGTCCCATCCTGTCTTGAGAAGCTCTCTGCTGAGTGAGTAATTTAGATAGACCCTGACCAGTTTTTAGGATATGTTCTTATGCCCCAAGTTGCAGAATTAGTTCATACTGTAACTCATATGGTAAATATAGTGAGAAAACTTCTTGGCTTGTGGTGTAGTTCGTTGTCTGTTCTACCCTTTAAGCAGGTCTCAGTATTAATAAACCTGGTATGGACAAAACATGTTGCCTGCCACATAAGTAAACAAAGAATGTTGACACCATCAAGCTATCAGCCGCTGCAACCACCCCCAACTGTGTACCCTGAGGGGATTCAGTAGAGTAAAAAACAGGATACTGACCCTAGATAGTTATTATCAGATAAGGTAATTATCAAAGGAATGATTTCAATGAGCTCACACTTTCGTATCTTCCCACAGAAAAGAACTAAATTCACTAACTAGAGATAGCTGGTTAACAGTAATCTTCTGATGGTCCAACTACCTGAGTTTTTTTCATTTGTTTGTTTGTTTCAAAAACTCCTATACATCCCGGCTCCTCCCTCACCTCTTTGGAGCAGTCCCTCAGAGCCATCTGAGAGGGTGTCTCCCAGGCTTAAGTCCTCAAAAAGTCTACCAAATGAAACACAATTCTCAACTTTTAGGTTGTGCTTTTTTTTTTTTTTTTTTTCCAATTGACACTGGGTATAATAAAAAGACCATAGGCTTTAAAGACATGAACCTGAGTTTGAAGCTTGGATCTGCTACTCAGTTGTGCTATGACCATGAGAAAATTAAAGGAAATATGTGTATGAGCCAAAGCTTTTAAGAGGAGTTCACTACATATGAAGTCTTTTCCCATTTACTTCACAACATATTTGGCAATCCTCAGTTGTAAGTACCATACACTTTCAGTAGAATATTTTATTTTAGCCAGGCTCATATGCATGTGGATTGGTTATTTTTCTGAATTCTGTCTCAAGAAGATATGTTCTTGAAATGCCAAGATGATCTTGCCGTAAGATTATCTTCCTTAGAGCAGCCTTATAGCTGATAATTAGTTCCACCAAAAGGCAACCATGTTAGAAAGCATTGCCTAATCCATGCACCTAAAATAAATCAAAGTTAATCAGGCTGATGGTTTTGTAGAACATTTACCAAAATGCCAAAAGACTTCATCATAGTCCCTGTCAGAATTTGAAAAGAGTACGTGGATTGGAAGGTCTGGAATGTGGTGCAAAGCTACTACTGAATTATAGTTTGCTCCTGCCATTTATGGACACCAGGTTTATTACTTAAGGAAGAAATTGATGTGTGGAGTCAGCTGGGTAGATAGGTGCTTGTTTATATGAGTATTATCCAAGTACCTGGGACTGATTTGTTAATAAAAGAATAGTTTTATGAGAGACCTGAGAGATTTGTATAATACTTAGAGCTTTATCACATGAGTGCCACAATTTAAGACTAATAGTAAGATTTACGTCTAGCAAATTATGGCTTGACTGAATGAAGACTCATATTTTGTCAAACTGGCTAAGCATAACCATTTCTGATTTGGCTGTAAAAGAAAGTTTTATATTTAGCAGAAGAAGGACTAATAGACTTCTAGGGACCTTTTCATGAGTTGCTTGAAGAAATTGGGTGAGTCACAAGACTTTAATAACAGGAAAGGGCCAGTCCCTGTATCATCTTAATCTGTCTGTGCTTAAATTTACCTTTAAACTTCAACCTGAAAATTTGTTTAGGTATTAGGTTTTAACAACTTCAGGAGATAGTCAATGAAATTACCCACTGTTAGGTTAATAAACACCAATACATCTATGTAAGTTAATCAATACACACTTACTTAACATTCTCCTGTCTCATTAAATATAAATTAAATGCGTAGCTGGGAAGCTAAACTGAAAACATTTTCCAGCATTTTTACAAAGCATGAATACAAAATACGTTAATGGCAGCTGGAGGCAGAGCAACTTCAATACTATGATGCTGAGCAAAAAGCATGTTGCTATGTTGGTGAGCAAAAACCAGAGTGAAAGACAATTAAACATCTCTAGTAAATGCACATTTTGTTATTCTGTGAAAAAAAAATCAAAGCCATTGTCATGGCAACGATGGAATTTTTCCATCTATAATTACTATGTGCAAATTTAGTAACTGATTTCATTTCACCTATTTCTGGGGCTATAGTTCAGTGTATTTCTGCCTGGTTAGTTCAAAGATTGTTAATGTAGGTTAAATTGAAGTTAATTGAAGATGCCGTATAGAGAACTGAACTGTAGCTAAAAAACATGCTACAACTAAAAAAAAATATGATGGCTAATGTTCAGAAAAGGAAAGAACAATCAACACATTTACTCCATTTATTTCTAAAGCTTGGAATTTAAGTGAGAGGTTTTGTGTTGGATATGGCAGTTAGTGACCATAAATAAGTGTGGTCTGTTGGAAACTTATTAGGGTTCTAATTCCATACTAGGGACCCAGTGTCTGCCAAACAGTCAAGTATTGATTTATCTAACACATACAAGGATTTTTTAAAAATAAAGAAACAATTTTGGAATGTTCTCCATTGCTTGATCTATAAGACTTAACTAGTGTATAGTCCCTGTGTTATCGCTACTATGATTCTCCTTTCTTCGCTCCTGGTCTTCCAGGACTCCCAGAGGGGTAGGGGGAAATACTGATAGCAGGGGGTATTTCCTGCTTTCCTCATAGACATGTCCATAAATTTATAGAAATACATTTAGTTCCTCAAAAACTTTGAGAATTCTTGATATAAAGAATTGAAGAATACAAAAGATTAGATTTACTATTGTCCTTCCAAGTTGAATGTATTGTTTAGTAAGTTTTAAAAATATGTGCTGGAGTAACAGTTAAGAAGCAGTGTAATTTTTATATTAAAGGGATATAATTTTATTTGGAGTTCTTATCATTTTAAGAATATTGTAGTGATGAATAGGCCAGAGAGTCATCAAGATTTAATAGAATCTCTGAGATTAAAATAAATCCATCAAGAGAAAGACAAATACCATATGCTAACACATATATATGGAATTTAAGAAGAAAAAAAAATGTCATGAAGAACCTGTGGTAAGACAGGAATAAAGACACAGACCTACTAGAGAATGGACTTGAGGATATGGGGAGGGGGAAGGGTAAGCTGTGACAAAACGAAAGAGAGGCATGGACATATATATACTACCAAACGTAAGGTAGATAGCTAGTGGGAAGCAGCCGCATAGCACAGGGAGATCAGCTCGGTGCTTTGTGACCACCTGGAGGGGTGGGATAGGGAGAGTGGGAGGGAGATGCAAGAGGGAGGGGATATGGGAACATATGTACATGTAAAACTGATTCACTTTGTTATAAAGCAGAAACTAACACACCATTGTTAAGCAATTATACTCCAATAAAGATGTAAAAAATAAATAAAATAAAATTAAATAAATAAATAAATAAATAAAATAGCTTCCCCAGTCTAGCTTTAGTGTTATAAATATTACAAGCATTCTGCATTTTAGATCAACTGGAATTGTCAGGTTATAATGACCATACCAGTTTCAATGATGAGATGACATGCCCTTGGTTTTATGGCATGAAGGGATTGTTGCTCATCTATTTTCTAAATTAAAGTTAAGACCTGAATATCAAAAGGAAAACCAAACAAACAATCATGATAGAATAGTAGTATAGTTCAGAGATTGGGCTTTTCTTCTGAGGGTACAGTCATGTCATTGCTATTTTATTTTCCTATATATAGAATTACTGTGGATGTAGATATTAACTTATGTGAATAATTTAAGGAGTAATAGATAAGAAACTGCTGTAATTTGCAACATTAAAATAATCTTTCTTCTTTTTTTTCCCTCCTTCATTCCACTTTAGAAGTCATTTGAAAGTAGAAAGGAAGATGAACCAACACTAGCAAAGTGACTACTATGAAAGATAAGATAAGCAACTTGGGGGAAAAAAAGTATTTTTTCAATAAGTTAGGAAATTGATTTTATCTGAAGTAGAAAATTTTTATAACAGGAAACTCAGTCAAGACTAATTTTTTAGCATGAACCTCTCTGAAAGGAAGGGTGACTGCATACAGAACAAAAGCAGCTACGTAAGGGATATAATAGAAATCTCCAAATCACTTACGTAGAAGTGTGAACACCTGAGTTTTTATTCCTGTTCTGTTCAAGTTGTGTTATGTGACCTTGAGTAAAGTCCCTTTACATTTCTGATTCTGCCATGAAATGACTTGGTTGGAAATGAAGATTTCAAGATTACTTAAATCTCTGGCATTCTATAATATGGCCATAGAGTCTGGAAACACAGACTGTTTTTAATTTATCTTTGTTTTTCTTCCCTTCATTTTATGGGAATTAATTTGTATTCTATTTTACAAAAGTATCGATCTTTGATTCATGAGAAACTAAAAAATGGTGGTTTCACTATAGACCCACTGAGAAGCACTCTTCTAGAGGATAACAATGAACCAAAGTCATTTTAAGTTCATGTAAATTGAAGCAGAAGTCATTTCCTCTTATTAAAGTCTTTTAGTCTTCCCAGAGCCTGGAATATCATATGGCACTTGCCATGTTTGACTTTTGTCATTTGGTCTTTGGTGTACTCACCTACCCTTCTTACTGGACTCCAAGTTCCTCAAGGGCGGGATTATCTCTGAATGTCCCTCTTTTCCTCGTATGTATTTAATAATGAAAGATAACTAATTTGGTGCAGGAACCTCTTCTTGTTGATTTATTAGATATCCCCCTTACCTAGAAAAGAGAGGAGTAATAAAGAGTGGGCATATATAGTGGTAGACTACTGGCAAAGACAATGAGTCATTTAAATTCCCTAATGGAGGGAAGGCAGCACACTTTCATATCCACTCAGCAGATGATCAGTTGCTCTCCTTTGTACTTGACTTTGATGAGAGTTACATGGTGTCTAAATTTCAACTTCCAATGACTCGTTTATTTAACTTCTAAGGTAGGGAGGAGGTATCACTCCCATCACAGAAATGTTTTGAGGATCAGCTTTTATAGTGCAAGACTCTAAAATATTTTGCATGGAAATACGGTTGTTTTAAATATCTTACTGATATTGTTTATTCAGCAGGTCAATACTTTTCTCCCCATTTTATGGATAGAGGAGCAGAGATGATGACTGGGAAGGAAATGGAATAGACAATACTGCAGATAAAGAAGATGAGAAGGCCCAGAGACATCAGGTAACTTGCCTGAGGTCATACACACAATTAGTAATAGAACTGACACTAACAGTGAGGTGTCCTCATCCCTGTTTTAATGTTCTTTGATCTATGAGACCCTATTCCCCTGAAGTAGTTTCAAGCTTCTATTAGTGTGCTATGTCTAGTGCTTACATTGTCCCTTTCTTAGAAATAAGTCAGTAAGGGGGATTAAAGACATGATTTGATCAGTTATCAAAATTGGAGGTTTGTTTTGGATACAAGGGCTAAAGATCACCATAGGGAAGACATTACCAAGCCATGCTGTGGATAAGTAGAATCACTGTGGAAGATATATCTTTTAAAAATAATCATAATCTGTTATAAAGTGCTTACATTATGTCAGCATTATTTCAATTGCTTTATCTATTTCAATTTTTTGAATCCTCACTCTAAGCTTATGGTAATTGCTATTATTATCATCATTCCTACTTTGCAAATGAGGAAACTCTGGCCACGGAGGATAAGTTACTTGCTTAAGATCACACATCTGGTAAGAGTTTAAACTAGGATTTGAACCACATGGTCTGGCTCCACTGCTGGCTCCAGGGTATAGTGCTCCTCCCCACTCTACCCTGCTATCTCTCAAAAGAGCTATTTTATCTTTTATTTTTTGCTGGAGAACTTTTAAAAAATAAAAAAATATACAAAAAACAAAGTTCATCCTCAGTCCTATCACCCAGAGATAATCACTGTTATCAATACTGAGTTGCACTGTTGTTCAATAGCAAATCAAATTGCTTGAAGAGATCCTGCTATGCATTTCAGCAGCTCTATAATTTAGTGTTTAAAGTTCCTTTCATTGAATGTTACCATACATCCAGGGATGGGGTTGCCTCAGAATATTTGGGGCCCTGTAAAATAAAGGGATGCTATTTGAAGGCTTACTTCCTATTACTTAGCACAACACTAGTGTATGTCTTGCTCCTTTGGCCTACAGATAATATATAGATTGAAATGGGCATTCTTAAATGAAGTGCTTACCACTAGACAGATGGAAGCTTCCTGTGTATCTGGCCTACCTCCAACCATTGCTTAGGATAGAGGCAGGTGGGAGTTAGTACATCAGAACTTGTGACACTGCCTAAATTAATGTCTTATACTTACAATCATAAAGTTCTGTAGAATTCCTGATGAGAGTGGCTTTCTATTATGTAAGCAGTGATTCCATTGCTGCCAGTAACATGACAGTAGTGGGAGTAAATCCAAAAGAAGACTTCTATTTAAAAAACAGACCACCTTTTCCAGTAACATGATGAATAGCTTTAAACACTTTGGGTTCACTCTTCTGACTTAGATCAATAAGGGAACTGTTAAGAATCAAAGAAGCACAGGATAGTATCAGTTCTTAGCTGTACAGTGAATGGCAATTTTCTGGGATCTGACTTGAGTGTCTGAGTGCTAAACATGGGCTCATTGTTTATATTCAGTGGTATTTTGTCACTAAGGAGGAAGTTTTAGAACATACAAATGAGAAGAATTTATTGTGTTCTTTAATTTTCTTTTTGTACCTTAGAAAATCATTTAATGAAAATGTGTGAAATCTCTTAAGCAAGTACAAAGGGTAAAGAAAGTGCTGGTTTCAAAATGCCAAAATCCTTTGGCATCCTAGAAAATGCATGTGGCTTAAACATTACAAATCAATTTTCTTTGCTACTCTTGTGATATTTCACGCATTGCTTTTTACTGGTTTATTATACAATCTGTATTCAAGGAGATATTTAATTTTAAGAAATAAATTGTGTGTGTGTATGTGTGTAGAGTCCTAGTACAATTCTTTTCACTTTAGCTTCCAGTGAATTTCTAAATAATCTTGGGGATAAAACTTTTTGTTTTTTAATTATTTGCAGGTAGACAAAATTTCTGACATTTATTCTCTAATTAAATCATGATTCTTACAGCCAAGTGAGTTACAATCATTGTGACTTACATAATAAAGAAGGAAAATCAAATAAAGTAACCACAAATTTAATAAAGCATTTCTAAATGGCAATTCTGGCAAGATAAAAATGCAAAAAAATTCCATTTAGTTTAAAATGTTTTTGGAGGGGGCTAGAGCTTGTGCTGGAAGCTGAGAAAAAAATAGACTTCCATGAGGTATGGATTCCCCCTCATAGAATTTATGTCCTAGTTGGGTAATGAAAAGAAACAAATAAGCATAAGGACTAAACTCATAAACTGTGATCCACATAAAATAGTGGAATTCTATGTGTATAATTTATATTTTATTGCTATATAATTTTCATTTTTTATTGCCTTCAGTTATGGAAGGATTTCAAAGAATTTTATAATATGGAATTAGTCTTTCCATTTTAGGGACTGGGAAATTCAGGCATTAACAAATTGAATAACTTGGCCCTATCATTAATGAAGAGTAGAAAAGTTCTTGAGATATAGGTCTCAAGTTCTCATTCACTCTTCACATCTTCTGTCATTATAAATAACATGATCTATTTGTCACAAAATTACAAGGTTCCAATCCATCCTTCTTGACACCCTTGGTGTTATTTGACACTTCTTGGTAGAGAGAAGCATTAATGCATGACTCTAAATCAGAGCAATATGACCATCGCCATACTTGAAAATGAAGGAAAATATAACCTAGAGATGCCTTAGAGATATTTTTCCTCTAGGGAGTTGTAAGAAAAGACTAGGCAGCCATTTACTTTATAAACAGAAAAATCCCTGGAAGATGGGGAAATAAAACTGGCTAGAGGACATTCAAAAAACCTTTCAACTTTGAATGTCTATGATATCTTTAGGACACCTCTATTGCTATAATTCTGTAAGTCTAAGAGTTAATTGAATACTAGAATGTGGGTAGAATCAGAATTTTTTCCCTTGCCAAATCTTCAGGAAAGAGGATCTTTCAAAAAAAAAAAACAATATAAATCTCTTGACAACATTCTTTGTCAATGGTTGTGACATAAAATACTTTCTTGGTCAACAAAGACCACATCCCAATCCTGGAGACGCTACAGCTAGAATAGAACTTCAGCTGACATTTTTTGATATTCCTGCCTAAACAGTAACGTCACCAATAAAGCTCTGAGTTGGGTGAAGAGGAGAAAAATAAAAAGCTACCTTTTTAAAGGCTTACTGTCCACTTTTGTACAGACACCCTGTGCTTGAGCCAAGCTATTACTTATCCACTTTTCCTGGCTATGATTTATGCCATCTTTATTCTTCACCCCTACAATATTTATTCTTATGAAAATCATCAATTTCTTGTCAAAATCGTATCTATCTTCAAGTCTTTTCTTAAATGCCATCTCCTTTTAAAGTCTTTTCTGTTTGGGATCCAATCTCTCTTCATCTGAGGCTCTAAAGCACTAGATGTTTTCCATATACCCTCTAATCTCTCTGACTTGAATTAGAGTCACTTACGTTCAGTTTTATCCATTCTTTTGGACCTTGAAATCTATGTGCAGAAACTGTCTTCTTTTCTCTCTATCTTCCTAATTGTCTAGCAGAGTTCCTGGCTCCTGGCAGGTGCGCAAAATATTTTTTTTTTCTATTAGGTTGAAGGAACTTCTAGTTAAATCTACCCCCATTTTCATATTAAATGATGGTTCGTTTAACAGGTTGAGTAATATAAGTAAATATATGCTACTGACCATTAAAGATAGCATTGTATGGTTACTAGGAGCTCAGGCGTTGGAGTCAGATAAAATAAAATAAAACCCTTGCCTCTGCCACTTAAATTACTTGAATAAATTATCCAGTCTCTGCTTTCCTTAATTTTCTCATCTGTGAAATTGGGATAACATTTCTACCTCTCTCCAAAGGTGGTTGTTAGATAATCCTGATAAGATTGAAAATGGTATCTTAAATAAGATAATTCATCTAAGCAGATCAGCATCATGCCACATTGCTATTATTTTTATCTGATACTAGGGGTATCTTGGTGTGTATATAGAAACTACTGTCCTCAAGCATCTTGCAGTCTAGTTGAGAGCACAGTGAAGAAAACAGATGATTAGAATGCGTTGTGATAAAGGTTTCGCTTAAGAGGTTTTCTGACAACAGCATCTTTCTTTTAGTTACCAGCTGCATGTACGCTTGCCAATGTAAGCTGATCATTGGGATCAGGAAAATGTCTGCTTTTCTGCCCAACAGCTTAACAGCAATCTAAACTTTCAAACTAAGGAGATATGTGTAGGTTCTGAATTTTTATTAGCACTAAATGTAACATATAATCCCAGAGGAAGTCATTTCTCCCAGCATTTTAATGTACTTTATGGGCATGAAGAGTCATAAAAGTATTTCAGTCAGAAGTTTAGGAGTCAAATTTCTGGGTTTCCCTGGTGGCGCAGTGGTTGAGAGTCTGCCTGCCGATGCAGGGGGCGCGGGTTCGTGCCCCTGTCCGGGAAGATCCCACATGCCGCGGAGCGGCTAGGTCCGTGAGCCATGGCCACTGAGCCTGTGCATCTGGAGCCTGTGATCTGCAATGGGAGAGGTCACAACAGTGAGAAGCCTGCAAAAAAAAGAGTCAAACTTCTGTTAAAATTTTTCCTTACATAAAGCAATCTGAAGGAAAGTGATAGTTATAGAATCATGGGAATTTTAAAGCTTAAAGATCATTTTATCTATATCTCATATTACAGATAAATGAAACTATGACCCTTAGAAGGAAAGTGACTTGTCCAAAGTCATTAAGATTTTAAGTGGGAGAGCTAAGGCTCTGAGGACACCAGCTTTAGCTTTTTTAAATGCCTTGATGTAACATCTACACCTTTAGATCATTAAACTTAAGAATTCAAGTAACCTCACCTAAATTCTTACAGAAAAAGAAATTGCTTCAGACACCTTTGGTAGATAGCCAACTCTCCTATTATTTGTCACATACAATATAGGAGAACTCACTACTTTTCTAGAGCAGTTTCGCTATTAGACAACTTTATATGGTATAAAGTTATCTTTTACTTATTCACCTCTTTCCAATCTTCACATACTAAGAAGCAGTAAAAATAAAATATTGTGCTTCTGTTCAAAATGATACTGTGAACCAAGCAAGAAAGGGAAACTTTCAGATGTCAAAGTTGAAGATTGAATATATAGCTCTAAAGTGAGTGGGAGTAGTAACCTCGTTTCACATAGCAGACAATATCAAAGCTGTCAGGGTAATGAGCATTTTAAAGTCCATGTAAGACCAGGATCATGCCGACTAGGGAGTTTCAAGCTGGGCTCCCTTCATAAATCAGTAATCTGCAAAATATGCCTATTATTATTATTGTCATCATCACCATGATCATCATCATCATCATCTACCAGTACTAGAAAAACTTAGACAAACAGGCTAAGGATATAGTTACTTGCCCTGTCTTTTTAAATAAAAGTAATTATTTGAGGGCCATTTGGAACCTCAAGCTTGTACTGAATGAAGATATAGAGCAGGAATTCCACTAGCCATTCAATGCTGAGAACAGCAGAGAAGTGAAAATTGAAAACTTAAAAAATGTTGTGGAACAAGTGAGCCCAGTAAGGATAAGTAAATACAATTGCAAAACTACCCTTCAGGGTAAAAGAGAATGCCCGCTATAAATTATGTTATAGGCACGCATTTCACTACATAGGAGACCATACACAGTAATAAGAAGCAGTCAGTGAATTTAACAGATAGGTAAATTGACACCCAATGGACCAGAGAATATGGACTGATCTGACAGGAACTTTAATTAAATATGCTTAAATGTTGAAATATTAAAAAAGAAGGAAGAGAATTCATGAACCAAAAACAAGATTTCAAAGACAGAATAGACTTAAATAAATCTGTGGACAAACCCAATAGAAATCCTAGGAGTGATAAATGTAATTGTCAAAATAAAAACTAAATGGAGTAAAACAAAAACAAATCCTTACCAGTAACGTTGGTAACAAAGTAACTGAAAGTTAACAAACAAAAAAAAAGTAATAAAAATACCTTCCAGTAATTTCTGGATTGTAAGAACTCGAGTCTTTGGGTCAATGGTATAGTAATTTATAATTCAAACCTCCTTGGTTCCAAACATTTAGCAATAAAATTCTTTATACCAGATAGATAGATAGATACAGATGAGAAAATAGAATAGAGAGAGAGACAGAGGGACAGAGAGACAGAGAGAAGAAAACAAATAAGACATAACCAGAGTAATAAAAATGACATAACTGTCTCAGTGGATCAGAGACAGAGATATGCAAAGTGGTTACCAGTAGAAGAACCATGATAAATGTTGTGGTCTCGACTTAAAAGCAAATAGTAAGGGAAGGCTTGACCCCTGCATGTGGTAGTCAGGATTGTAATAGGTTCCCCAATATTTTCCTACTCCAGGATACATGCCCACCCAGACCATGAAAATTATGGATTTTACTCCCGTGATTAGATTAGCTCAGAGAGCACAGTGAATCTTATCTCAGTGGGCCTGACCTAATCACATGAGCCCCATTAAGTTTTCTCTAGCTAGTGGTTGAAGAGAAAGTTAGAGAATCTCACTGTGGCTGGTCTGGAAGAATGCAAAGACACATGCTGTGAACTGTCTGTGGATAGAGAGGGGCAGCTTTTAGGAGCTGCAAGCTGTCCTTAGCCAGCAACTAGCCCTAAAGCCCCAAACAAATGAATTCTGCCAACAACCTGTATAATCTTGAAACCATCATAGATGATTTGACTTCAGGAGTTAGCGTTAGAAGGGGCTTTAAAAACTTATAACAATCTGCTTGTTTAATAGTTAACAAAACCAGGACCTGGAGGTGTAAAGCCACCAATCACCAGCTGATGAATGGGAGAGCCAGGCTATGCATTCCGCATTATTTTGAACTTTTGTCATTATTGTAGCACAAAAGCTTTATTTCCACAATTGCAAAACAAAGAGATAGAGATATACAGTCTCTTAGAGCCCCTCTAACTTATCATTTGAGGAGTTTTAAAGGGTACAAACAAACTGTATTTGACTTTCCTCCAACCCACCAAAGCAGTCTCCTTTTACTATCTAGAAAAGCAGCCCTTAGACTAGTTAAAGGACAAGAAGTGATGTCCAGAAGTAAACAAATAAGATTTGCACTCTGTAAACAATTCCAGATAGATCTCTGGGAAACAGCTTGAAAGGGTGGTCTTACAGAATCATGCTGCTGCCGCAGGAACAAGCACTTGATAATGGGACAGGCTTTATTTGCCTGCACTCTTCACATTTGCTTTCGGTCAGATGGGAGACAAAGCTTCTGCCAGCCAAGCAGAACAAAATTCTGCCTCTGTTTTTGTCCTAGGTAGGAGGTTAACTTTGGGGGTGACAGATGAAATGCTTTGGTTTGTCACTTATAACACTGTACCCAGATGGCTCTCAGCCATCTATATGATCTTTCTTATACTATTTACTGCTTCTCTGCTCCGTCCCAGGAGACCAGATGTGAAATCCAGAACTAAGCAGGTTTTGCTAGCTGTGAATTGTGTTGAGCCAAAGGGGCCATGTGGCTGGACTTTGGAATGTGAAATAACATTATTACTTACACTATGAAATTCAATTGAACGTTAACCAAAGTCCTAAAATATGATCCAGGGAGAGATTTTTCTCCTTTTAATGATGGTAGCATCAATTCGGGTTATTACTTAAGAAAAATGACATTTTATATAACATTTTAATTTTCCTGGTATAAATATGGACACATAAAATTTTTCTTATTCGCTAATATAATTATTGAGTACTATGTTTTAATTCACTTCACTAGATATTTATAGACATCTTAGTATGTATAGATATTGCTTGAAAAACTGCTAAGGATAAAATGATAGATAGATTGCAGTTACTATTGTGAAGCAGCCCACAGTCTATGGGAAATATTATGACATGAATGGAAAAATTGCATAAGAAATGCAAGAAGTGCCTTGTTGGAAGATTAGAGGAAGGAGAGATGATTAGTCGTGTAAGCTCAGGCATGGTTTCAGGGTGGGTTGATACTTTATTTGCTTATCCTTAAGGGATGGGAAGAATTTTAACACATGAAATGGAAGAAAAAAGAGGGTCATTTCACATATATAAAAGTCATTTTTGACATGGGAAGGTACAAATTGCATAATGTACAGAGCAAGGAATGGCAAATAGTTCTATTTAGCTGAAGCCAAGTTCTTTTGACTTCAAATTTGAACAGAGGTTTCTGCTTTTTTGGTTTTTTTTTTTTTGTTGTTGTTGTTTTTAATATTTGCTGCATGTGAAGCCTTCATCTTTCAAATAGAATTACATCCCCCATTTCACAGAGAATGGAACCAAGGGGCAGATAATGATAATAGTAGCTAACACTTACTGGGGCATTGTGCGCCCACAGTTCTAAGATGCCTTCTGGTCTTCCTTCATTTAATCTGTAAAACAACCCTATGAGGATAGTACTATATTAACCCCACTTTACTACTAGGGAACTGAGATACAGGGAGGTTAAAAAACTTATTCAAAGTTACACAACTACTAAACATAAAGTGAGCACTGATTTTCACAGTCCATGTTCAGTGTTTTCTATTTACCACTTATGAGATGAAAAGTGAAACAAAAAGTTAGAAATTTGGAATTAATTTGACAATGGAACATTAAATTTTTTGAGGCCACAGATGCTCAAAACTAATGTTCAGGCATGATTAGAAGAGAGAAGCTGCAATGGAAGTGATCTGGAAAGCCATTGCTGAAGTCCAGATTTGTGTCAGTGAGATCTGTATTAAAGTTGTTCTAGAAGAACCATTGGTATGGTCAGGCTATGGGTGGCTGACTCCTGAAACATCTTGAGCTACTCTCAATAAATTTGCTTTTTCTTTATAATGAGTTTCCTCAAGCCCAAATTGGGCATAAATCCAGGAAACTTCATGTGATTGATTTAGTTATGACACTTTCCAGGTATTCTAATTTGCTCCTGCTGTTGGTTTTAAAGAAGTTTATTAGTCAAGACTCTGCTTCTGTGATGATCAACTGAGCTCATAATGAACATACTTTCCCATAGATAACAATTATAAGCTCTGAAAAATGCAAAAAAGTAACTACCTAAAGGATCTGGAGAATGAACATGAGGAGAATCAAAACAAGGAAGAAAGGGCATGCACATGGTGCACTTCCTGCTGTTTTAGCCTGAGGGCAGGTGACCTTTAATGTCATGAATAAGGAATAAAACACCAATAATTTGCAGGCTTTTTGACATGAAGAATCAGATGACAGAGTTTAGGGCAATTGCTGCTTCTGAATAGTAAGTGTAGAACCCCAGGCCATATAGAACCAGAGAGGAAGACCCCAAATCTGTATATAAACTTTGCTCAGATCTCTGGTTGACCCCTGAACCATGCATGTGTGGGCAGACTCTAAGCAACCCCACTGAGGCAGGACATAACAAAACAAAAACAACAACCAGAAAAACTGGGCTGAGATTTGACCTATTGCCTAGGAGACAAAGGTTGCAGCTTATGTTTAACCAAATAACTGCCTACTAAACAAAAATGTCATCATTCTTGGGAAGAATAAATGTGGCCCATTCTAAAAACAAAAACAAAAACAAAAACAAAAAATGACAATGGAGGCCAAATCTGAGATGACCCAAATGTTAGAATAAGCAGGTAATTACTTCAGGCAATTAATAAACTATGCTTAATGAGAAACACTTATAATAAATAAAAAGATATCTCAGAGGAGAAATAAAATCTATTTAAAAAAACAGTGGAAATTCTAGAACTAAATAAAATCCATATGTACTTCTTTTTATGGTGAATATAGACCCCCAAATATGGTGGGACCCAGAGCAGAGTAGACCAGAGACTCATGTTTTGAGAAAGGCCCAGAAGACCTAGTGACTATAAAAACCTTTCTGGGCTTCCCTGGTGGTGCAGTGGTTGAGAGTCCGCCTGCCGATGCAAGGGACACGGGTTCGTGCCCCGGTCTGGGAAAATCCCACATGCTGCGGAGCGGCTGGGCCCGTGAGCCATGGCCATTGAGCCTGCACGTCCGGAGCCTGTGCTCCTCAACGGGAGAGGCCACAACAGTGAGAGGCCCGTGTACCGCAAAAAAAAAGAAACTTTCTGACCCACTCCAGTATGCCTGCCAGGTAACAAGGACAAAGTTTCAGCCAACTTTCAGTGGTTGAAGAGAGTCCTCTTAAAAATATTTCCCCACAAAATATGCTATTGGAAATTTTACCATTAAGAAAGTAACTCTTTAAAAAGCTATTACCCTTTGTACTATATTTTGAGAGCAAAACATGTCACCAGATTCAAATAAGACTAAGGGAGAACAATGAGATGCACCACCAATGAGATAAAGGCTACAGAATGAAAAGAATAATGATTCCCCTCTCTATCTCTGCCTGTCACGTCCCTTGTCCCTCACTGAAAATAAAATCCAAGCATGTGATCTTTAGGATATGTTCATTTGTTTGTTTATCTCATTTAATTATATACATCACTCATACTTCAAGGAATAATTTGAGAATACTTAAAATAGCACATACCAATAAGAAATAGGTGTAGATATTAATAGAGGTTTCAGAAGTCATGCAGAATAATAAAGTAAATAATAAATACTCTCCAAACCTGGGTTATGAGGGTTTTAAAATTAAATATTATATTTATTTTGACTAAAATTTAAAAACAATCTTCATGTATAATAAATTATATTAATAAATGGTGATTTCCTAGTCATTAAAACATTAATTATGAAGCCTGTGGAGCAACTTGGGAAATGCTTCTGCTATGATTGACAAAAGCACATTACAAAATAGTATTTATACTCTAAATATAACTAAGTTAAAATTATCTTTGTTAGGACAAGATATAGGACACCAAGAAAAAAAGGAAAACATAGGAATTTCTAAATTGAGGGAATAAAATTGTGATAGGTTTTTCTTAATTTATGTAATTATTAGTTTATATAATAAATAAACTTTAGATTTGCCCTTCTGGCAACTAAGACTATAAGGAAGAAAGGATTAAATTTTACTTTGATTATTCAATAAGTGATAATCTCTGTATAAAAGAAAACTATTAAAAAGTAAGAATTTTAGAATTGCTCCAGATTTGGAGATTCTCTGAGATTCATGGTGTGGGTCTGAAGCTACCCTGATGTACTCTGACGAAGCACACAGATTGGGGAGCTCCATCTGCCTCTGTCCCTCTAACCCACAGAAGACTAGAGTATGGCCTGAAGATGGGCGAAGAACACATGAAATGTCTTGTTATTTGATGATGTTAATGAGACCTGGAAGTTTTGTTTCGTTTTTTCAAGTCAGTCTTAAAAAATGGTTCTCACCTCACAAGCCACTTTAGCACAAAGGTAATTTAAATTACATTTCAATCAATAATGCAAATACAGTGTTCCCTCCAGCCTAAGAGTAGGAAAATAACACACTATAAATTATTTCCCTAGTTTCAGATAGAATCTGCAAATTTTTACAGTTCTTGGAGAAAATGAGAGGATGGTAATTCCCACATTAAGTTCTTATCTTAGTAAATGTGTGTAAGTCTGGAAGGCAGTGCCAAACTCGTAATTCATTTGGTAACAAGAGAGAGGCCAACGGGATTGAGCAAAACCCCCTAAGACACAGAGACTATGATACCTTTATGCTAGTTTGGTTCATATCCTTATATACTAACTTTTTAGAAAGACTTTTCTATGATTTCATCTCAGAGAGGTCTCTCTCTTCTCTCAATCCAAAAGTTTTTAATTTACCATTTCGTTAGGGCACATGTCATGTTTTAACTTCCATTACTGTTATATGAGGCAATACAGAGAACATCATCAAATTTGATGATAGATTTAGCATGAAACCCCAATTCTCTGATCAGTTTTCATGTGACAGTAGGTAAGCTTTCTTAAATTCTCAAATCTGAATATTTCTCATCAAGAGATATTATATTGGACTCATGAGTTTTCCTGAGGATTACATGAGACAATATATGTAATGCGTTTAGCACAGACCTGAAAATGAGTAAATGCTCAGTAAACTGTAGCTAACATGTACTTTCCTCATCTCTTTTACTAAATTTCAGCTTCTTGAGAGTTAACCCTTTAAGGTTAATCTTTTTCTGTGTTATAAAATCAGAGAAATAAGGAGAATACTAACATGGTTTCTGTAGGAGAATGTTCCTGAACTAAAAGAACTATGAGCACATATTATATAGAGCCCTTGTTAAGTACCTTCTACGACTCCTAATCTCTCTGTCTTCAGTGAGTATTGATCATGGAGGAGTTCTTGACCTTCTCTGTTGGTTCATTGACTTGTTTGCTTCCTGCATTTTGCTCTGGTACATCTGATAGATGAGGCTGTGGAACTTGGAGGAGGTAACTCTAACTTTGTCTCCCACACAAGATAACAAACAGAAAGGCAAGGAAGTATGACTGAAGTTATTAAAAGGAAAACTTTATATCTTTTCAATTTATATTAAAAAAGGCACACCATTAAACATGACTCATACTTTAGCTATTATTTTATCTGTAATATACTTCACAACTGATCAAAAATCAGGAACATGTGCCATGACTCAGTAGTTGAAAGCAGCTTTAATGGTTACTGTTTTTCAGAGGTCAACTTTTTTCTTTTATGCAAGTGATGATTTTCAGTTCTTCACTTTTCTCTATTATTCTTTTAGTGCTTTCTAATAATTACTTTGGTTATACAATAACATCCTTTTTCCTTCTAATTCTTATAATCATATTAGAGGATTTTTCCTGTATAGCTAACACACTTGGGTTAATTCTGAACTTTAAAAAAATACATATTTAAAAATGTTTGTGTTTTCCACATGTCATTGCAATTGCTTAAATCAGTCCACTCTACTTAATGTTTATTCTGTCTATCAGAAGGACCTATTTAGTTTATCATTTTTTCTCACATAATCTCTTAAACAGTACCCTTTATTTTATAGTAATCACAAGTCAATCTATGGAAGATTGTCCTAGAAGGTAAATCAGACAGTGAGATAATTCACCAGAGACTCATATCCAGTCATATATTTTGTTCCTTATACATAACTCAGATGAAGTCTTTCTATTTAGTGCAGAAGAATGTTTCAAAACTCTAGAAAAATTCAGAATTTCACAAGTTGGAAAGGTTTCATAATTTTGTTAACTTCTCTAGCCCTTAAGTTGCCTACTTACTCAGTCACAATGGACACTCTTGCTCATTCTTCTTTAGAGGCCAGATCTGGTAACCTTAATCCCAAGGTGTTGGAGACATAGACCAATAGAAGAATCGAGTCAGAAAATAATGTCTTACTTTTTTTGGCACGTTCCTCTTCAGGTGAGACTAAACAATGAGCATTCCCTGAGAAGGTGACTTTGAAATCCAACTCTGAAAAAATTGCTCTAACAGTGAGTGTATCTAGAGACTGCAGAAGCCACAGCATCAGAAAACCAAGCCCTCATCTGTTACCTAATAACCCCACCCAGGGAGAAACTCTGATAACCATGCAGAGGATTTGGATGATCTATGGTCTGTGTCTGTCTATATTGTTCCTGGGGAATAGGCTGTTTGATGAGAGAAAAATCCTCCCAGTTCAGATTATGAGTAAACCTGTAGGGGGTATAATTAGCTTCATAAATTTTCAGGGACTTTTAAGAGTTATTTGTTTTTAAAATACTTTAATCATTAGGTATTTCAGGATTCAGTCTTTACAGAAGCAAATAATAAATGTCAGTTTTAATCCCCCAATCAGTGATTTCTGAAAATTAATCTGGCAAACCATCTCACATCTGTCTTCCAACATGCCCATAAGGAGGAAACTGGAGCAAATAAGATGGAAACCCTGGTAAGGTAAATGAGTAATGATGATTACATCTTTCCAATTTATCTTCTCTCTCACAGAATAAGTGGCTGGAATTTGAGATTACCGTGGGGCTGCTTGTTAGTGGTGGCAAGTGGATGGTCATGGTTTGAGAAATGTGTTCTGTACTGGGTCGTTGAGCCAGACAAGGTCACTTGCAGTATTTTTTCTTAAAAAAATGACAAAGACTGATCATTTAATTTCTGAAGTCTAATGGCAATTGAGCACTTAATGACCAATTCTGCCTAGATTCTCCCTTTTTTTAAGATAAGAATATTGAGACAATTTCGAAGATGAATTTCAAAGAAGTTGAAAGCCAAAATGTTAAACATAATAAGAATTAGAATTTCTAGAAAATAGTTTTTTTTTTTTTTTTTTTTTTTTTTTTTTTTTTTTTTTTTGCTGTACGCGGGCCTCTCACAGCTGTGGCCTCTCCCCTGCATCGGCAGGCGGACTCTCAACCACTGCGCCACCAGGGAAGACCCCAAAATAGTTTATTATTAAAAATATGTATTAAGCATATTTGTTTGTGAAGTATTATGTTAAATGTTGAGGGATCAGAAATAAACAATGTATTTCTGACCTCAAGAAGCTTTTAATTTTGTAATAAAGGCAGTGTAGGTAAAAAATTCTTATGGAACAAGAGGGAAACAACTTATAAGACAGAAGCAGAAACAGCATTGATATGGCTATTTTAAATTCTTCAGTGTAGACAATATGATTACATATATAAAGAACATATATATTATGTATCTATACATATATAAGCAATATATGTATGTATGTATATACATATGTATTATATATGTAAACAATAACTATAATTGTTGTTAAGCAAATCCCAGGGGCAGTTGGAATTCTACTCAGGGACACACACTTTGGACCTCAAAAACTTCTACTCAGTAAATGTACAGAGGCAGCTACAACATATGTATTTCTGCAGCTGTAATCAAACTTTTGCTAGTTTTCATCCTGAGTGCCAGAAATGAGTATTTAATGGTGAACTTAGTGTCCTGTTAATACAATGAATGGCTAAATCCTAGAAATGGTTCTTTTCTGGTGATATTAAAGCTTTCCAAGAGGTAGATTGTCAAAAATACCTGAGACACTTCATATTCTTGCATGAACAGTGTCTAAGAGTCCACAAGGCCTCTGCCCTTCATCAGTGAAATCCCCTAAAATCTATATCTAGCCATAAATTTGACTTCTGCTTGCCCAGCAAAAACTATAAGAGTGACAATTATGAAGAAAACAGAATCTTGCCTCTGGAATCTTGACTATCTCTAGTGAATTTTTCCTGTAAGGTGGTATTTTGATATCTGAAAGAACAAGAAGGCTGGACTTTCTTAAGGTCCAGAAGATATTGCATAATTTATCTTGCACTAACTTGATAGTAGATGTTTAGTTAATTCATGTTTCCATCTATGCAAAATGTTTGTGAGGATGGCTCTCTTGATAAGTTAGTAGCAAGCTTTCTGGGGAGGGTTTACCAAACTCAAAATTCTTCTGAACTACTGCTACCTGCCAAGGACCCTGGACTTGGCAGGTAACAGTTCATAAAAAGCAAGTTTGATATCAAGAATAATTAAGCATGGGAGTGGAGAATAAATGTTGGTACCAGTGAATACTATAGTGCATAATTATGTTTCCATTTTAGTATTGAGCCTATATATGATTAATGACTTTTCTCACTTTTTGGGCTGTTTTTCAACAGTGAAGAGTTATTTCCTGGCAGATATAACTATTTCTTATAAGGCCATCCACACGATATTTTCCATTTGGCATATAATATTGCCAGTGTTTCACTGGAGAGAACGTGGAGTCCAGAAGGAGAAGCTACATGAATGTCACAATGAACAAATAATTTTGGCATTAGTTTATGTTTTTATATATTTGTTTTTATTTATAAGACTTCTAAACAGGTTTTTTGATTCAGAAGTTCATACTGACATTGGTCATAATTTAGTTATTTAAAATAATTTATTATTAAGTCTTCCATGGAAATACAAAAAGGCAAAGAAAGAAGGCAATGTGAATTCATTCTTAGTACATTATAGGACAAGTAGTAGCTCTGAAATCAGTGGAGGGAAAAAGTGGCTATCAGGAGTATATTCACAGTAGCTGGGAACAAAAGGCTTAAGAGGCAATGGAGGTAGCATCTTTAGATGGTGATAACTGTTCATTTCTTTTTCCTTCCCTTCCTGGAAAGAATTCTTATGGGACATTTACTATTAATCAATACCCTGTTAAATAGGTCATCTCTCTTCAGATTTGGAGTCAGATGTTCAGAAAGATTTCCTGAACTTTGAGAGTATCCAATAAAAAGTCTGAAATAAAATGGTGAAGTAGAGATTAGGATTCATGCCCATTAGTACATGGAGGGTTAAAAGGGATATTGAAATCCATTGTTGAAAAGTTTGGTCTAAACTCTTATTTTTCAATCTCCTCTGCATCTTTGAATGACAGAGGAAGATTTAAAAAATACTGATACCCGGGCTACATACAAGAATAATTATATACACATTCTGAAGGTATGGCCCAGCCATCAATATTTTTATAAGCACACAGGTAATATTAGTGTGTATCTAAGTTTAGGAGCCACCAAGTCTAAATGACAGCAAAAATGCCATTAAATCCTCTGGGAATTCTATTGGCAGAGATATTTATGAGTGACTAAAACAATTTAAACATAAAAGCTTATGGCTGGGGCTTCCCTGGTGGCGCAGTGGTTGAGAGTCCGCCTGCCTATGCAGGGGACACAGGTTCGTGCCCCGGTCCGGGAGGATCCCACATGCCACGGAGCGGCTGGACCCCTGAGCCATGGCCGCTGAGCCTGTGCGTCCGGAGCCTGTGCTCCTCAATGGGAGAGACCACAATAGTGAGAGGCCCGTGTACCGTGTAAAAAGAAAAAAAAAAAATGTTTAAAAGCTTATGGCTGGGGAAAGCTATGTGGTGGTGAAGTTTCTCAGTGTCACTATAACCAATGATACAGAGGTAGTGGGGCTTTATTTTAAAACAATTTGAAAAGACACCAAGTAATCCAGTATGAAACATTTCTCTACCAATGCTCTTATCATTTTAGTCCATGTGTTTCTGGAATCATCAATAAAAAGACTCAAGAAATATCTTTTTATCCTTTTGCAGAAGCAGAAACAAAGGTTGTAGTCATCAGGGTTGTCCAGAATCAGAGTCAACAGAGATAAATATAGATATCAGACATAAAATAAATATATCTGACATCTTTTTCTTAGCCTTTAGCTGTAGGGACTGAGCTATTATCCCCTCCAATCCATTTATCCCTCCAGTCTAAAGCCATCTAATAGGAAATGGAAAGATGCTTTATTATTAGCTTTGCCAAGGAACTGTCATTACTGGGAAATAATAACTAAATAACGTCTACATCACTATGCCTTTTCTTTTGAATTTTTCAACATTGATAAAATGTTGTGGAATATTCCATTTATGAAAGTACTTTAGAACAACTGATCAGAAATATTTTTGCAAATAGCCAGTCAACTTTGACATAGTTTCTAATGAATTCTAAGATACTAATTAGTACCATCTGTTACAACTGGTTCTGTGGCTTTCTTTGTTTTTGTTTCTCAAAATCATAGAAGCTGCTAAGATTTTTGGAGGTGATAAAAGTATTCTTCTACTTGCTTCCTCTTCCTGCTTTTATTTCGTATTTTCAAAGAAGTAGAGTAGAATACATTACATCTAAGACCATCACTAGTACAAGTTTCTCCTAAGATAGTTTGAACTCAATATGTACATCCTTATTTCTCAGACATAATGGACTATATGCTAAGGGCCCTTATTCAATCCACTTGTATGTAACTCAGGAGTTTCCTTAGCAATAACATACTGCTTTTATTATTTTCTTGTTTTCTTCCTATGATGATGTCTTGTCCAGAATTTTCACCCATTCATCATGAGAATCATGCTGTTGAATTCTGTTTCTTTTGGTCAGGACTCTCATGTTCTCATTGGAAAGGAAGAAATGTTGACCAAATATCTAGGTAAGCTTTGAGAACCTGAATAGTCCTACATTTATCTTGGATGACTTATCACTCACGATTATTAAAAATATCCCAAGGTGTGTCATGCAGTGCAAATAACTCCCATGAGAAGTTCCTTAAAAAGAGGTGCTTTGGGAATTCCCTGGCAGTCCAGTGGTTAGGACTCTGGGCTTTCACTGCCGAGGGCCTGGGTTCAATCCCTGGTCAGGAAACTAAGATCCTGCAAGCTGCATGGTGTGGCTAAAAATAAAAACATAAAAATAAATTTTTAAAAGAGGTGTTTTGCTGAATAAAGTTTCTAACTGCCCCATACAGTATCTTTCTTAGAGATTTATAATTCACATTCTGCAAAGACCACAGTTTGTAAAATGCTGATCTATTCAGGGCAGAGTTGATGAGCAGAGAATTGAGCACTTTTTAAGTTTAAAAGGAAAGGCAGATGACACTCTACTAAGAAGCCTGGCTTGAACTAGTTAAGCATTAAAAACTTGTATGAAGTAAGACAAAAATTACCAACTATACATATGACTCTGAGAAAGGGAGTGTGAATTTTATAGAAGTGAATTATGCATGGATCCTTTCCTAACATAACTTATCATCTAATAGAGAATATTACAAAGTCTGGAAAACTGACATGAGGATTATAAAATGGGCCACAATAGAGGTACAGGTAAGCTGCTATGACTATTTTGTGCTAAGAGAGATTATTACCACCTGGGAATGGGGCAGAATCAGAGAAATCTTCATGGAGCAATGGCATTAACTGAGCTTTAAAGGATATATTTGAACATGGAAGGAAAGCATATTAAGTAGATATGGATACACAGGTAGGAAGCTAGAAGGTGTGGCTTATGCTTGGTAGAGCACAGCAGTCTATATTTGGGTGGAGGGGAGGGTGGGAATAGATGGTGAAAGGTTGGAAAGAAAGTGATTAAATCAGTTTAGATTATGAAGGTTCCTGAATTTCAAGCTCAGGAGTTAGTTTAGTAGAAAACAATTTGATGATAATAAGATATAAGTAATCATTTTTGTACTATGGCAATTAAGCATACATGGCAAGCAATTTACCTCAGTGACCCTAGTCAGTAGTACATTTTCACATAGAACTTGAGAAGAGAGTCAAATAAGAAGAAATGGGAGACGTGGGGAAAGCCAACACTGCCCTCGGGTGTTTAGAAAAGCAATCCAGAACAGAGCAGCTCATACTTTAATGTGCAAGGTAATTACATGTGGTCTTGTTAAGATACAGATTTTGATTTGGTGTGTCGGTGAAGCCTGAAATTCTTCAGTTCTGTCAAGCTTTCTGGTGCTAGGGTTTGTTTTGTTTTGTTTTGTTTTGTTTTGTTTTTTTTGTTTTTTTTTTTTTTTTTTTTTTTTGCGTTATGCGGGCCTCTCACTGTTGTGGCCTCTCCCGTTGTGGAGCACAGGCTCCGGATGCGCAGGCTCAGCAGCCATGGCTCACGGACCCAGCCGCTCCGCGGCATGTGGGATCTTCCCGGACCGGGGCATGAACCCGTGTCCCCTGCATCGGCAGGCGAACTCTCAACCACTGCGCCACCAGGGAAGCCCCTTGTTTTGTTTTTGATTTTTATTTTTTGCTATAGACCACATATTGAATGATAAGGATTTTAGAGCAATTAGCCTGAAACTTGATAAGACAGCAATATCATCTGTGGAGCTTGAAAAGCTACCAATGCCTGGACCTTACTTACAGAGCATCTGATTTCATTGGATCTTGGATGGAGTCTTGGCAACAGTATTTTTAAAAGTCCCCCAGGAAATTCTAATGTGTGACCAATATTGAGGAGAACTGCTCTAGGTTATGTCTTAAGTTAGTGTTTCTCAACCCTGGCTGATATTAGAATCACTCAGGGAGGTTTTAAAACTCCCAGTGCCTAGGCAGCATTCCAGACCAATTAAACGTGACTCTCTGGGGGGAGGGCCTGGGCATCAGTATTTTTCAAATCTCCTAAGGTTATTCTAATATTCAGCAAAGTTAGAATCACTGACCTGGAAGGATTTAGGAATTTCTCTCTCTTCTATCCCTGGCCAGATACTTAGGCCTCTACAGCTGTTTATAGAACAAGGTGAACATGATATTCCATTGTCAAATCTATCAAAATTGAACAGTCTGTGTGTAGTTCATTAATGAAGAGAAGACCAGTTGTCTAGGGGTTTTGGTTTGGGGGTGAAGAAACAAAACAGAAATTTTTCTAACATAAAAACTGTTGAGGAATAAATATACCAACAGAGGGTTGAGTCCATTATTTTGTTAAGTCAGTGGGCTTAGTTCAGTGGTCTCTTACAAGTCTGCATTGTAAACACATGGCCACAGATGTGACTGAGATGATACATGTAAAATTACTGTAGAATAGAGAAAAGAAAGTGGTGTTTGAATTAGCAGGACAGGACTGAGCAGGGAGGGACCAGTGAAGTCACGTATGCCTTGGGACGCAGAGAGTTTGGCCCTGGCTCTATTACTGACTCATTTATGGGCCTCTCAGTTTCATGGTTTGTCAACTGGAAAAAAAACTGACATCTATTTATATGGTTGTTATAAGGACATAATACACATGACTATTTTGCAGTAAACTGAAATGTACAATGTAAATGTCAATCATTAAAGGTAAATTATATCCAGAACCTCAGGAGTGATGATAAATGGCATTCATGTTGTCCAATTCTTTATTTTCTGTAATCATTGCTCACAAGCATACAGGTGCTGGATACTGGCACTCAGATTTCTAAATGTTTGTTTAGGGTTTAATCATTTGGGAGAAAATCAGAGACGAGAAAAGTTGAAAAAAAATTCCTGTCCTGATCCAAACTTACTTTATTTTTTATACAACCCAAGATGGTATTATTTTTAGGGTTATGGGATGTTACTGCATCATTAATAATAAAAAGTTGAAATCATTATTCAGACATGGATTAACAAGAGCAAATTTGTATTATGTGTGCTGAACAGATAAGGAAAAACATAACCCATTCCCCAACTGTCTTTGCTGTATTCAGAGCCTGAGAATCTCCTGAAATTATGTGCAAAATTATTTATATTTTAGCATTATAATTCTTTTACCTGGGAACAAGATCTATACAGTTAATTACATTCTCCAAATATCTGTAACCTTAAGAAAATATTACAAACCACACCATACTTATTTTCATGTAGAATATGTCTATTTGTATGATTTCAAGGTGATAGTTCCCAAATGCATTCATCATATTCAAATTCTCTTCTATATTCTATTTTTATATCTGCCACATTAAGATTCAAACTCCATACCCCTAACCCTTTCATCACTACTATCCCAACACCTATCACAATTTGGTTCCTCTTTATTTTATTTCCCTTGGAATAAACTTTTGATGGTCTTCTCTACCCTTTGCAGCAGTTCTACAATTAAATGCCAGAAGTGTTTCTCTGAAAAATACTATATTTTGTCAATTTTTTCTAGTCTCATTTTGGACCACCTTTACTTTGTACTGAAATTTCTGTAAGAGCCTCCTAACTGGTCTCCTAGCCTCTGGCTTTTTTGCAGAGTTAGTCTATCCTTTATGACATTGCTATATTTTATCTTTAATGGATTGTTCCCATACTCCCAACTCCATATCATTTATTGGCTGATGCTCCTTACCCATTATGGGCAGGACTTGACCCCTCCCACTACCAGACCGTTTTAGAAAAGTAAAATATATTCAATAAATAATTATGATTGATAAGCAATCTTAACCATACATTAGGTAGAATTTTAAACCTAAATTCTTAAGTATTTTTGAAAGGTGCAGGACAAGGTAGCCATGTACATTTTAGTTCTTTAGAGTAACAGCATACTATTTTTGACAAGCTGTCAATTCTCCCACATAAGGAACTAGATACATAAATCAATAAGAGATTTGTTATTTTCAAACTATGTCCTCCTGCAGAACATTGTTTAAGATAAGTTTCAGTTTAAATCAGAAATCACACCACTCCTGCTGATTATGTCATAAGTTACTACCTGACTCTGCAGTCTTGGATATTGTTGAGTTATTTCTACAAAGACCAGGGTATGGGCTTGATGCTTTGTAAGGGTCTTTTCCATCTGAACATTTCTTTAAATAGTTCTACAGAGATACACTTTCACACGTGCATTGAAGGTTTTGAACATATTTTTCTCCCTGAAATTTATATGTAAAATATACCCAAGGTTAAATGAAACAAATTAATTATATACACTGTTTTTCCACTTTCTAATTCAGAAAAGTGACTAAGCTTAATTTTGAGCTTAACAACATCTTACCTAAGAGAAATGATATAGAAACATTTTTAAGCAGTGGTTATTTCAGAATGCCTGAGAGAAAGAAAACAATGAGACAAAGTGGAATAATAATAATAGATATTTATTCATTACTGACTATGTTCCTGGCTCCGGTGCATACTTGCTATCAACTCTTTGTTCTCCAACTCCAAAGTGAAATACCTGGTGAGCTCATATAAACAGAATATTGGAACTTTATGAGACTTTAGGATTACCTAGTCCAACCCTTTAATATTATAGAGAAGGACACTAAAGTGAGGAAATGGCAGTTAAATTGTCTAAGGTCACAGAACAGTTTAAATGTAGTTTAACTGGGATTAAATATACAGTTTTCATGACCTTTCTGCAACTGGTAATTCCATCTTAATCCTTGCTAATGTGAAAAGATGAAATTTGCAAATACAGACTTACTTCATATTGAGGTCTGATCTCATATCAATAAAGACTATTTATACATCCTTGGATAAAGTTCTAAGTTTTATTATGGTGTCACACTCAATGAGCTGTGAGGGATAGAAAGTCAAATGCCCATGATGCCCAAGGCTAGCAAAGCTTCTTCTCTGTTGCTATGACTGTTCTGGAGTTGGCTGACCATGTTGATGTCCTTGAATAATGAGTATTTTATAAACCTCATGAAGAGTTTCCTCCTTTGGAAAGAGGTTACTCAACTAAGATAATTGTGTAATATTGTGTCACTGGAGGCTGTATTTTATGTTTAAGAATCTTATATAAAGGATGGCTGATTTGTAGGATATTTCTGATTCACATTAGACAAAGGTATTCTAAGCCCCATCAGTGAATTCTCCTGCTAGTTTATTCATTTCAGTAAGCAAATAGATTTTGTTGGCAAACACAGCCAGCTAACTTTCACACTGATAATTTGGTAAGGTTAAGTTATAGTGCATTGCCCTACTTGCTGTGGTTTGTAGCTATGACTGATAAGTTATGCCAGCACCAGTCATACTTTCTTCTTTGTTTTAAGAGTAAATTGTCTGAAAAAAATGCAAGAATGAATTTACCAAATGTTGAGGGTTATTTAAAACATTATTGCATTTGACAAAACACTCTTACCTCTAATGTAATTTGATCATTACAGTAATCCTGCTAGACAATAATAGGTATTATTTTTCTATTCATCAAGGAGTACATTCAGGATTAAACAAATGAAGTAACTTGCCTAAGGTTTCATAGCTGTGAAGCATTCACTTTGACTCTATCTCAGGCATCCTAACTTCAAATTCAATGCTTCAAACACACACACACACACACACACACACACACACGACTTCCATTATTATATAGTATTATTATTATTATATTAGTACTATATATTATTAATGCTATATTCACATATAAAGGGTAGAATTTCATTTATATATATATATATATATAACCAGCATGCAAAATCTGCCCATATATAAAAATAGCTGCTTTTCAAAACAAGCATTCTGAATTGAATAAATCTAGTGCACCCATGTGTAACAGAAACTATTTTAGCTGCCAGTCAGTCCAAATATTGGAACATTTTCTAAGTGCTTTCTTAAGTTATCTTTATGTTTATCTTACACAGCTTAGGTCAGCAGTCAGTTTGCATTTACATAGAGCATTGCAATTAGGTTGTTTTCACATGGCTCTAATTCAGAAGTCATAAACATCGTCATATGTGACCATCAAATACATTTTATTTTGGTTACCTAACACATTAAACTGATTTGAATTAAATGTCAATAGTTAAAAAAATTGGAATTCTTGAACATGCGTATGCAGATATTCCTTCAAGATCCTGATTCAAGTCTTTTGGACATATATGCAGGAGTGGGAGTACTAGATCATAAGGTAGTTCTACTTTTAATTTTTTGAGGAAACTCCATAGTGTTTTTCCATAGTGGCTGCTCCATTTTACATGCCCTCAACAATAACAAAGTTTCCAATTTGTCCACATCCTTGCCAACACTTGCTATTTCATATTCATTGTAGCGTTTTTCACAACAGCTAAGGTATATGGAAACAAAGGTCTATCAACTGATGAATAGATAAAGAAAATGTGGTATATACATACAATGGAATGTTGTTTAGCCTTAAAAAGGAAGGAAATCCTATCATTTGCAACAGCAAGGATAGATACAGAAGAAATTATGCTAAAGGGGAAAGCCTGTTACAGAAGGACAAATACTGCATGATTCCAGTTATATGAGGTATCTAAAACAGTCAAATTAATAGAAGCAGAAAATAGAAGAGTGGTTGCCAGTGGATGAGGGGAAGAAAGAAATGGGGAGTTTTTCAATGGGTATAAAGCTACAGTTATACAAAATAAATAAGTTCAAGATATCTGCTGTGCAACATTTTGCCTATGGTTAACAATATGGTGTTATGCACTTAAAAACTTGTTAAGAGGGGCTTCCCTCGTGGCGCAGTGTTTGAGAGTCTGCCTGCCGATGCAGGGGATGCGGGTTTGTGCCCCGGTACGGGAAGATCCCACATACTGCGGAGCGGCTGGGCCTGTGAGCCATGGCCGCTGAGCCTGCGCATCCGGAGCCTGTGTTCCGCAACGGGAGAGGCCACAGCAGTGAAAGGCCCGCGTACCGCAAAAAAACAAAAACAAAAAAACAAACAAAAAAACCCAAAAACTTGTTAAGAGGGTAGATCTTATATTAACTGCTCTTACCAAAAAAGAAGTAACAGCAGCAAGGGGACACAAATATTTTGGAGATGACTGATATGTTTATTACCTTGATTGTGGTGATGGTATCACAGATATAAATGCATGTGTCCAAACTCATCAAAAGTGTATACATTGGGCTTCCCTGGTGGCACAGTGGTTGAGAGTCCGCCTGCCGATGCAGGGGACACTGGTTCATGCCCCGGTCCGGGAGGATCCCGCGTGCCGCGGAGCGGCTGGGCCCATGAGCCATGGCTGCTGAGCCTGTCCGTCTGGAGCCTGTGCTCCGCAACGGGAGAGACCACAACAGTGAGAGGCCCGCATACCACAAAAAAAAAAAAAAAAAAAGTGTATACATTAAATAAGTTACAAGGATATATTGTACAACATGGGGAATATAGCCAATATTTTATAATAACTGTAAATGGTGTATAACCTTTAAATATTGTGAATTGCACACCTGTAATTTGTATAATATTATACAGTTACTATACATCAATAAAAAACAAAAACAACAAAAAGTATACATTAAAAAGATACAATTTTTTTAATTGAAGTGTAATTGATTTACAATATTATATTAATTTCAGGTGTACAACATAGTGATTCAATGTTTTTATATATTATACTCCATTTAAAATTATTACAAAATAATGGCTATATTTCCCTGTGCTTTACAATATATTCTTGTTGCTTATTTGTTTTATACATAGTAGTTTGTGTCTTTTAATCCCATACCCCTATTTCGCCCCTCCCCCTTCCATCTCCTCACAGGTAACAACTAGTTTGTTCTCTGTATCTCTGAGTCTGTTTTTGTTTTGTTACATACATTTGTCTGTTTTATTTTTTTAGATTCCACATATAAGTGATAACATAGCATATTTGTCGTTCTCTGTTAGAGTGATTTTACTAAGCATAATACATCCATCCACATTGTTGCAAATGGCAGAATTTCATTCTTTTTATGGCTAATATTCCATTGCATATTATATATATATATATATATATATATATATATATATATATATATACACATACACACACACACACACACACACACCACATCTTTATCCATTCATCTGTTGATAGGCACTTAGGTTGCTTCCATATCTTGGCTATTGTAAATAATGCTGCTATGAACATTGGGGTGCATGTATCTTTTCAGATTAATGTTTTCATCTTCTTCGGATATATACCCCGCAGTGGAACTGCTGGACCATATGATAGCTCTATTTTTAGCTTTTTGAAAAACCTCCATACTGTTTTCTGTGGTGACTGCATCAGTTTAAACTCTCACCAACAGTGTAATCGAGTTCCATTTTCTCCACATCTTCACCAACATTTGTTATTTGTAGACTTTTTGATGGTAGACATTCTGACAGGAGTGACGTGATATCTCATTGTGGTTTTGATTTTCATTTCTCTGGTAATTCGTGGTGTTGAACATCTTTTCATGCACCTGTTGGCCATGTATATATCTTCTTTGGAAAAAATGTCTATTCAGGTCTTCTGCCCATTTAAAAAAAATTTATATTGTGTTGTATGAGCTCTTTATATACTTTGGATATTAAGCCCTTATCAGTCATATCATTTGCAGATTTTTCTCCCATTCAGTAGGTTCTCTTTTCATTTTGTTGATGGTTTCCTTTGCTGTGCAAAAGCTTTTTAGTTTAATTATGTACCATTTGTTTATTTTTGATTTTATTTCTTTTGCATTACGAGACAGATCCAAATATATACAGGAGACAGATCCAAAAATATATTGCTACAATTTGTGTCAAAGAGTGTTCTGCTTATGTTCTCTTCTAGGAGTTTTATGGTTTCCTGTCTTAAATTTAAGTCTTTAACCCATTTTGAGCTTATTTTTGTATATGGTAAGAGGAAATATTCTTATCACATTCTTGTGCATGAGGCTATCCAGTTTCCCCAACACCATTTATTGAAGAGATTGTCTTTTCTCCATTATATATTCTTCCCTCTTTGGTCATAGATTAATTGACCATAAGTGCATGGGTTTATTTCTGGGCTTTATATTCTGTTCCATTGATCTATGTGTCTGTTTTTGTGGCAGTACCATGCTGTTTTGATTACTCTACCTTTGTAGTATAGTCTGAAGTCAAGAAGTATGATATCTCCTTACTTGTTCTTTTTTCTCAAGATTGCTTTGACAATTCAAGGTCTTTGTGGCTCAATATAAATTTTAGGATTATTTGTTCTAGTTCTGTGAAAAAGTGTCATAGGGATTTCATTAAATCTGTAGATTGCTTTGGGTAGTATGGACATTTTAACAGTGTTAATTCTCCCAATCCAAGAACACCAGGTATCTTTCCATTTCTTTGTATGATTTCATTAATCTTTTATAGTTTTCCAAGTATTGGTCTATCACCTCCTTGATTAAGTTTATTCCTAGGTATTTTATTTTTTTGATGTAATTGTAAATGAAATTATTTCTTTAAGTTCTCTTTCTGGTAGTTCACTATTAGTGTACAGAAAAAGCAACTGATTTCTGTATATTAGTCTTGTATCCTGCAACTTTATTGAATTTGTTTATTAGCTCTAATAATTTTGGGGGGGGAGAGTGTAGACTTTAGGGTTTTCTATATATAGTACCATGTCATCTGCAGAGAATGACAGTTTTACTTCTTCCCTGTCTCTGCAATGAAGTATCACCTGAAGCTTTCAATGAAGTATGTGCTCTTCTGTTCACCTGGCCAATCAATCTCATGATAATGTGACTTTACTGCGCCCAGTTATACCTTGAATTTCTGATCCTTGTTCTACAGCTTTTGTCTGTACATACACAGGATTTTTCAGTCGTACTTTTTTCTTCCCCTTTGCCTTAATTTAAACCATCTGCATTTGTTCCTTGTAATACTAATTAGGAAACTGATTTTCTTGCCTCTTATAACATATGATAGCTAGCTTTCAAGGCCTATAATTTGATCTCCTGCTTCCAGAAGTAGCTGCTAGTGTAGCAACAGAGGAGGTAGGAATAGTTGCTTACTTTCTTGTAAAGCAAACATTTAAAATTACTTTTCAAGCTAAGGTGGAGCCATAACCATTATTAAGTTGGTGAGACATAGAGAGAAGGTTCACATCTGCCTGTGCTGTCCCTTGCCTGCTTTGACCTCTGGCTTCTTACACTGTCCTGCAGCTGATCTCTGCCTGCCCGAACATGCCTCTCTTCTCACTGTCCTCTGGGGTCAATAGGTCTTCAGCAAGGTTTTCTCTCTGCCCCTAATACCTTTCCCTTTCTATCTCCTCCATCATTTATGTCTGTAGCTCTAACCTAGGGAAGATATATAAAAGGATGTTTCAGGCTTTTAAATCTTTTCCTTATGAGTGTGTTTGTCCTGGGTATAGTATTTCAATTTCACAAATGATCTAGGAGTGTCTCTCCATGGAAATGATCTCAGGCATTGAATGAAAAGTATAAAATATACACTAATGATGAAAGAAAGGGCAAAAGGGATGTTACAGGAAGAAATATTTTATGACTGATATAATGGCATATCAAACCACTTTTAGAGTAATTCAGCATTTCTGTAAAAAACATAAAAGGTCAAATATCAAATCTCATAATACAGAAAGAAATCCATTCAATTTTAAAGTTGTTCTTGTACTATCCAAGGTTACTTAGAGGACAAAATGATTGAGGTTAATAGACTTTAATATGTCCCTTGCTTAAGTGGATCATCAAAATATAAATTTAAAGGAATAAGACAGATATTTCAAGCCTGTCATGACATGTCATCAATATCTGAAACAATTTTGTTTCCAGTTTGTCCTAATACTGTGACAGGTTTTTTGTTTGTTTGTTTGCTTGTTTCAATCCTGTATATTTTTCCACCAAAGAAGCAACTTTCAATTTCTCCATTGTTTTAACATTGTGATAATCATCATTATAAATAATGAAACACTATTCAGCCTTAAAATCAATAATTAAAGATGAGGCTTACTAGAGTTTGGAGGCAGGAGGCTTATCTTGGTATACAGCTTATGGTTTGACTTCTGCTAACTGATTTCACCTTTTGTTTAAGAAAATACTTGCTCATTTAGGACTTTCAAATAACCAGGATTCTGGGACAACACTAACTCTTTCATCATATCACATTCAATTCTTTTATACTTTGTTATTTCATTCTATCTACACTTTGACTTTAGGTTGTTATACTGTTCAAGATGATGGCAACTAACCATAAGTGAGCAAGATGCCAAAAGGGAAGCATTTATTATTTTCAAAGCTCTTGTTAACAATACAATATTATTGGTATTAACAGTTATCTCATTGGGAACTTTCAGAACAACAATAAAACAAACAAAAACACAGCAAAACAAGAGAAAACAAACAAACAAAAACCTAGTAAAAAGCAGTGGCTTCTTCTACGATCAAAACATTAAGATTCTGACTAGAATTGAGGATGTTGTCTGTGTGCACCAACTCTTTCGATAATTTTTATCATATAAGTGAGTTGAGAGAGTTTGTAAAGAACCTATAGTAAAACAATATGAAAACCTTTTCACGTGCTATTTCCTGTGTCAGGAAAGCTCTTCCCCCAGATGTTCCTTTGCTCTGCTCTTTTGTTACATCTTCAGGTAATTTTTTTTTTTTTTTTGCCAGCTGACCTGAGCACGACAGTTTCCTTGTAGTGATGTGTTTTTCATATCATTGTTACTCACAGTGCATTTTGCATTTACTTGTAGATTATCTACTTCACTAGAATATGAGTTTAATGAGAGCAGGGGTTTCACCTGTTTTGTTCACTGCTCTATCCTCAGAGCCTACGACAGGGGCCTGGCATAGAGCAGGTTTTCAATAATTATTTGTTGAATTAATTAACTAAATACAGGTCCCTTAAGAATAATTATTTTATTTAAAACTGTGCATGAGGTAATTATACCATCATAATGAATATCCAATCTACCACCTACCTTAAAGTTCCAGTACACATTTGTATTGGTATGCACTCTTTAGTTATTCAGATATATTTGCACAAGTAACCAGTTATTAAAAAAATCAATACAACTTATTGAAACCAAGCAGTCAATTAAAAACAAAACAAAAATCCAAACAAACAACACCCTTTATCTGACTTCAGTGTTCTGCTTATTTTGCATACATACATATGTATCTTTTTAAAAAATTAAAGTTTTTTTCCTCCTTTTCATGGCAAAGGAATGGAGACACGAGATCAACAGAACACAGGCAAGTGATGTTAAGGCAGGAGGTGATCAGTTTACATTAGCAAAAAATACTACTCATATTTTTCACCCTTTTTTCTACATGAGGATCTATAATATACTTATTATACAGAATATCTAAGTTGGTATATTTGATGCCATTGGGAAGAACACTTGAAAAATCTTATCTACATAACCAGAACATTTTATTCACATTTAAAAGCACGTACATTTTCTTTCAACAAATGTATCATTTAAGATGTAAATGCTGTGCTTGCTTCTGTAACGCATACACTAAGATATAAATGCTAGTTTATTTCAAAGTGCTCAAAAGTAGCTCTGAAAGAAAAGTTACAGTTTCATTTTTGACTCAAATTGATCGAGCACTTGCCATATACCATCTATTCTGCTACTTCTGGGACATCAAAGGTCACCAAAAGACAGTGGCTGCTGAAAGGATTGAACAGAACAGTAGGAAAGATTATTTCTTTGTTTATTCACACTTTTATTCATTAATATATATCTCCTTTTGCACCAAAAATGATTTAATGTAACCTACAAAAGTTTACATACTATAAAGCATTATGAGTTATAAGCAGGTAAAAAAGATAAGGTGAAGGATAAACAAGGGTAGGGCAATAAAATATGGCTAGAGATAGGCTATTGCATAAAATGCAGACTATGGAATAGTATATACCTCTGAGGGGTATCTATGAACTGATAATAAGTCAATGTGTCGCTAAGTGTAACACTGGAAGTATGCACATGATACAGTTTTAACAGATAAGGGAGTGAATAACATTCTAAATATGTCTCAGGAGATTTTGATTGAGTCAAAGATGTACTAGAATAAACAGTATTTACCCTGAATTCCTGAGGAAGAATAATAATTGTTCAGGCAGATTGAGTGGGGGTATACAGTACTCTACGCAAGGAGAAAAATATGTGGCATGTGTAAACCTATGGAAGGATGCATAATTAAAACAGCATGAGACGTCTGGGAAATTATAAGGATAAAGTTGAAATGGGAAAACAAGTGATGATTGTTATGATAGAAAGCTGGCTTCTGGCCAGTTCTTGTGCTGTATTAGGTTGGTGTCAGACAGAAAAACATAGGTGATGGTGCATGACAGTGGGCACAGTTTTGGATGGTGGCTTAACTGTGTTTTTGGGAGAAGATATTGTGAATCATTTCAAATATGACATAATGTTTACTCTTAGCCAGAGAGGTGAGCTGTTGTTCCAGATCACCTGTGGATAACCTGAAGCCATTTCCAGAATAAAGCTGCATTCATCTATTACCTCTGTATCATGAAGTGATCCTCCAAATGCAAATCCTTCAGAGCTTAAAATGATGGGGGCAAGGGTCATGGGGATTAACAGAATCCTAATTATTTCATGGTTGTTTTAAATATTTTTTCAGCAGTAATGTTTCAAAAAGATGCTGCTGCAAGGAATAATTATGACACCTTACTTTTTTTCCTCAAGGAAATATATCTCATTTCAGACAGGAACAGGTAATGATTTTAAAAGGACAGAGATCTGATGCAATACGTTTTTTTTAATTTTACTCTCTGTTCCCTGCAACTCACACCCATTCTTTTTTTCGACTATGATCTTCACCCTCGGTGAGACTTTTCCCTTGCACAGGCACTATTACAAGCCAAGTAGTTCCCCTTACTTTGAGAACAACACAATCCTCTAAGCACTGCTCTGATTGTGTCATTAGCCCTGTTCACATGACTCACTTTTGCTCATTGGAGAGTTCTAGCTGAGTAGATGGGCATTTGCAGTCCTCCACTATCTGCAACATACACAAACCATGTACTTAAATTATCCTATTCCATACTCACCATGCTTATGACAAGCTTTTCTTCCACATGTAGCCTTTCCTCTCCCCTTTGCCCTATGTCATATCTCCAACACACACATACCCCACCTCTACAGAATGAAATTCTGAACATCCTTCTAGGTCCAGTTCAAATGTATCTTTCTTCATGATGTCATTTGTCCTAATGGCCCTTGAACCAAAACCTCCATTCTTTTGACTCCAATAGCAATTTATTTCTCTTATCTCATTTGTGGTACTGTGTACTTTTTCTTTTACTAGACTCTGAGATGTTATAGGCAGAAAATTATTTTCCCCTCTTTGTATCTTCTCATTTCAGCCATCACCCCCACACTGAACTTCATCCACAGTGCTTAAACTAGTGCCCTATATGTTGTGTGTGTGTTTGTGTGTGTGTGTGCATGTACACACATTTTTTTTTAATTTGTGAAAGAATTCCCCTCGTCTAGTCAATTAACACCTCCATCAATATTTATCTTTTTTTTTTTTTTTGGTGAGGGTGTTTAAGTTCTATTCTCTTAGCAAATTTCAATTACACAATACAGTGTTATCAATTACAGTCACCATGTTATACATTATATTCTCAGACCTTATTCATCTTATAGCTGATGTACGTTTTACCAAACTCTCCCTATTTCCTCTACTCTCCAGCCCGTGGGGATCCACTTTTCTATTCTCTGCTTCTGAGTTTGCCTTTTTTTTTTTTAGAGTCCACATAATACACACAATACAGTATTTGTCTTTTTCTGTCTGGCTAATTTCATTTAGTATAATGCTGTCAAGGTCCATCCATGCTGTCTCCAATGGCTGTATTTCCTTCTTTCTCGTGTATAAATAATATTCTATTATGTATATATAAAATCTATGCATACATATTAAATATGTATATATGTGTATATTTCATATATATATTCATATATATATATACATATATATACAACTTTATCTACTCATCTGTTGACAGCCACTTAAGTTGTTTCTATATCTTGGCTATTGCAAATAATGGTGCAATGAATGCAGGAATACAGATATCTCTTTAATATCCTATTTTAATTTCCTTTGGATATATATCTAGAAGTGGAATTGCTGGATAATATGGTAGTCTAATTTTAATTTTTTGAGGAACCTTCATACTATTTTCCATGGTAGCTGCACCAATTTACTTACCCACCATTAGTGCCCAAGGGTTCCCTTTTTTTCCACGTTATGACCAGCACTTGTTTATCTGTCTCTGCTTTTTTTGATGATAGCAAGTGTGAGGTGATACTCATTGTGGGTTTGATTTGCATTTCCCTGATCTTCAGTGATGCTGGTCACCTTTTCATGTACCTGTTTGGCCATTTGTATGTCATATTTGGAAAAATGTCTATTTGGTTCCTCTGTCCATCTTTTTAAAGATTTTTTTTGATGTGGACCATTTTTTTTTAAGTCTTTATTCAATTTGCCACAACATTGTCCCTGCTCCATTTTTTTTTTTTGTTTTTTTGGTCTTTTGGCTGCAAGGCACGTGGGACCCCAGCCCCCCAGTCAGGGATGGAGTCTGCATGCCACCCTCCCCACATTGGAAAGTGAAGTCTCAACCACTGGACTGCCAGGGAAGTCCCTCTCTGTCCATTTTAATCCGATTTTTTTTGTGTGCTATTTAGTTGTGTGTAGCTTTTCTACATTTTGGATATTAACTCTTTATCAGATATATTATTTGCAAATATTTTTTTCTCATTCCATGGGTTGCCTTTTCATTTTGCTGAGACGTTTCTTTATTTGCAGAAGCCTTTTAGTTTGATGTAGTCCCACTTGTTTATTTTTGCTTTTGTGCCTTTGTTTTTGGTGTCAAATCCAAAAATTCATTGCCAAGACTGATGTGAAGGCACTTACCCCATACATTTTCTTCTAGAATTTTTATATATATCGTGTGTTTTTCATTAAAGTGTGGAAAGATACTAACTCATAAAATAAAAACAAATAGCATCTTTGAAAACAGATGTTTTGGTGACAGGTAACATGTAAGAGCTACACTGTATTGCAGCAGGGAGATCATTAGGAAGATATCGAAGGCCCAGCTAAATGACAGTTCAAACAAATTAACCACCTACATCGGGCTATAATGGATTTCATTTACTGCTGTTGGCCACATGCAAAGTAAATTCCTCACAAGTAAATCAGGCAGCTCGTTGAAATGCTGGAAAAATGTCATAAGGACCTGGGCTGAGGCCACGTAATATCAGTTATAATCTCTGTAGTTCTGTGACATCATCTGTCTTTGTGGTTCACAAAAATGAAAACAGATTTAATAATTCTGTTACTTGTGTGTACATTATTCTTTATTAGTTAGAGAATATATCAACATCCATTACCTCATTTACTTATATCAACAAATCAGTGAGTGAGGAGAGGCTGGATTTACTTGTCCTAATTACAAGGGGGCAAGCAGAGCCTTACCGTTGTTAAATAAATTAACATATATCACAATTTCCAAGCTACAAAACTGATTCTGGAATGCAGAACTTCGACTTCTAGAAAAGCATTCTCCATCTTTCTCTGATTTTGGAAGAAGAAGAAAAAAAAAACTAGGGGTGAATTCTAAAAGATTAGAAATCTCTTACATTCTAAGGCAGAATGACTTTTTTTTTTTTTTGCCTGCCTTAGAATGCATGATGGATTTGTACTGTACCAATTTAAGTGGGCTGTAACTATGTTTTTCAGAATTCCTTTCTATGCCTAATCCTTAGTTAGTGTAGTTCACCTGGATCATCCTTTCTTTTTCTTTGACTGCTAGGCCATGGTGAATGTTTATCTCCAGGTTGAAGGTCATCAGCATGTCCTGCAGAGGGGATGCTTGGAGATGGTGAGAGGCTGATATGAGATCAAGACCTTTGTCCTTATGGGTTCCAGCTTGTATCTGTGGGTTCCAACTTGTTCATGTTCTCATCAACTTCATACCCATCTCCCCTTCCATACTGCCTGCTCTGTGGAACTCTGGCTGAATCATAACAATCTTACACTGACTGTTTAACCAACTCCCACAATGGCATTAGATCAAATTCCTACACTAAATCCTTTGTTTGATTGTATATGTACATACATATATACATATATGTATACAATATGTATATTACAAAATTATATATATGGCCATGTGTGTGTTTAAAATTTTATATGTTGCTACTACAAGAGGTAGATAAAGAGGAATATGTCTGTAATAACCCAGGGATATCCCCTGGGATGTCTTTCCATAATTGCATATCCTGTGATTAAAGTCAATGGAAAAGCTTCAATGGCCCAATATAGGCAGGTGTGCTAATGGTCCAGAACTTTCAGGAATGAAGGTGTGGGACAACCTATCCAGAAAGTAACCATGACCAGATGAGGTGCTTGTTGAGGATAACAGGAACATAGAACAGGTAGTGGGAAAAGGTAGCTATAAATACCAGTTATGACTATGTGGCCAGTTGTAGAAATGTGAACTATATTAGTCATGCATATTTCTTCACTTTGATATGAGTAGATTTATGTATATATTAACAATTTTTTCTCTTCACCTCTCCCATTTCCCTACTATCTGTGATAAAATGTATTTATAGTAGTTACCTTTATATCTTAGCATTTACATTTCAGAATATGAAAGGGGGAATGTGACTCAGCTAGAAGAGGAATAAATATGACCTCAAAATAGATTAAGGAATTCGTAGACTCTTTGGGGGAGAGGATTCTCATGTTTTTGGTTTTGTGAAGGATAGTTGCATTGTATTAGGTGCAAACATGGTTTTGCTCTTGTCTTTATTTGGAAATTAAGTTCAGTATGGTTAAATGAGGTGCAAATGGATGCCAACTTGACAAGGGGTGGACTGTGGTGGATTTGTATTCTCTTATTTTAACTAAACTGGGACTGCATTTTCAAGAATTCCCTTTACTGAAGAGTTCCAAGTTAGTGGAGGCCACAAAAGATATTTTGCATAAGATAGAGATGGAAGATGGATGTGCAATAGTGAGAGTGATATTAAGTCCATGAGGAGTAACTGGATCCACAATGGACTGAGACCTGCACTGGTGTCTAACTACCATCAAGCATACAACTTGAGTTATGTGGTTGTTCTTTGTCAGGTTGGTAAATGGCACCTGAGACAGATATCAGAGAAACTGAAGGAGGATTTGGTGGAAACTGCAGTAACAGTTTCCTATCTGTTGCCCCACACTAACAAGATGAGCCAGCCCCTGCAGCACGCTTCCCAGTGTAACAAATGTATGACTTGTTTTGCTTCCCTCTACCACTTCAGTCTCCAGCACCAGACACAAAGATAGCAGCCTTACTTATACCTTTAACCAACTCCCACAACTATATACTTTGAAATACTCAGAAAATTACAATCAGTTATTTTGTGTGTGTATGTGTGTGTGTGTGTGATTCCTGGTGGTGCAGATTCTTCTTTTAAAACTGTACTGATTCAAAAATTCAGAAAGTATTAGACTTAATATGAGCAGAATTTGGTGCCCTAATAGGCAAGGTGCTTTGCTTTGAGGCTGTATTAATAATGACATTACAATAGCTAAAATGTATTGTGTCCTTACCATGTGACAAAACTTTTCCAAGTGCTTTATATTAACCTTTTTTTTTTTTACAATATATCAATAACCTTGGAAGTAGGTACTATTACTATCATCACTCTCATTATACAAATCAGGCAACTGAGTTGTACGATATTTAAGTTACATCTCCAAAGTTATATAATTGAAGTGGGGAGCCCACATCAGTCTCTCATCAGCTATCATTGGAAGCCCAAGAGTTGAGCACCCAAGCATCTGCACTAACCACTGTGTTATGGGATGTCCAGTCCAATCCTCCTGAACAATCCGATCTGATTTCCTTCTACATCAGTTAGTGGGCTAGAGGAGGGGGAAATGAGATAATGGGATTATCTGTGTGCTTAACTGTGGTTTAGGGAGTAGGGTAAATTGGTGATAAAAGGAAAGAAAAAGAAGTAGAAGAGGAGAAAATGGTAACAACTTTTAGACTGTGAACATGCAGCCACCAGGGAATGAATAAGCCACTTGTGTAGCCATCTAACCTTGTCTCAGTGGAAATCAAACATTTCCTACAGAGTACATAATATTTTCTCAAACAACAGTCTGGCTTAGTGTGCCAGACATCTGGCAAAAGGCACTATGTTCTAACTTTTTCTGTCCTTGATCTTGTCAGGATTTTAGAATCATCAATTTTCATTCCATATTTAGTACATTAAAATGATTATATCCTATATTTAAACTTACAATCAAATTATTCCTATTCTTAAGGTAGAATTTAATTTAAGAGAATAATAGTTTCAGGGATCAAATTAACAAGATTTTCTTCATCTAATACCTTTGAATTTTCTGGTCAAAAAATCTTTATGTAACATAAAATTAACCATATTAAAGTGAACAATTCAATGGTGTTTAGCACATTCACAATGTTGGGCAACAACTATCTCTAATTCCAAAACATATTATTCCCTCCAAAAGGAAACCTCATACCTATTAAGCAGAGTAATTGTTTTTTATCTTTTGTTTACTTTTTTTTTTTTTTTTTTTTGTGGTACGCGAGCCTCTCACTGTTGTGGCCTCTCCCGTTGCGGAGCACAGGCTCCGGACGCACAGGCCCAGTGGCCATGGCTCACGGGCCCAGCCGCTCTGTGGCATGTGGGATCTTCCCGGACTGGGACATGAACCCGTGTCCCCTGCATCGGCAGGCAGACTCCCAACCACTGCGCCACCAGGGAAGCCCTATCTTTTGTTAAGAAAAAAATCTTATGTGGAAATTTCTAGTTGTTTTTTAAACTCTATGAAAAATATCTCCCCTTCTGCATTGGCTTTTTTGTGCCTCTTACTTACTGATACTAGTATAATCTCCCAATCTCTGACATTTTTTCCAATTTTTGTGTGTAAAATATTAATATCTACTACAATAGATATCCATAACATGTTACGAATATTAATAAATTTACATATGCATTTAATATATCAATACTTTAAGGTTTTCTAAGTGGCATTTAATATATTCATATATTTACATATTTAATTTTAATGTAGTCAAAGCTACCTTTTTCTTTATGTTTTATACTTTCCAATTCCTGTTTTCAAAAATTCCTTCCTATACTGAAATGATAGAAAATATTCTTTTTCTAAAATATTAAGGCTTACTTTTCAAGGTTTTACTCTGAAACATATGTTGTGTACAGTGTAATATAGGAAATAGTTTTTACATATGTAGAGCCAGTTGACTGTGAATCAGTTTTTGATTACCAGTTCCTTCTGTCTGATTTGTTATACTATCTCCCTCCTTTATACGTTGCTGTCTGCCTGTAGGTTAAGAGTGATAACATAAGTTATCTAGTCTAGCCCCCTTACTTCACAGGGTAAACTAACAAGGTCCTGGCCAGAGCACATAGTGTAGAAATGGAAAACTTATTCTTGTCAACGAACAGAGATTAGGCAAATGTCTGGCCAGCAGTCTGGTTCTTGTTACCGTACTTGCTATGTATATTTTGTATACAAAACTACTACCCGTGTTTCTAAAAAGTTTTGATAAAAATATATATGTAAGACTTGAATGATGCTGTAAATATGCTTAATAAGCTAATTAATTTAAAAGAAAAACATTTGCCACGACTTTATAGGTTTACAGGTATAGTCAGGCTGTTTTGTGATGCTCTATATTTTCTCTTACATTTCAAATAAACTACCACATGATGGATAACAAAGGTTTGTCTCCTATTATATTTGGCCTTGGATACAACAGACTTATGTTTGAATTCTAGTTTTCACACTTATTAGCATCATGACTATTGAAAAATTACTGAATCACAGTTTGACCATCTACATTACCCTTAAATAAGATTGTTTTGAGTATTAGTTGAGATGATGTATATCAATAGGGCCTAGAGGCAGAAAGGAAAGCTCTCATGCTCTACCATGATAGCAGAGCCCAACAAGGAGGAAAATACTCCCTCTTCTTGCTTGGCAAGACCTTGAGACAGGCCCAACTTAGCCAATTAAAAACCATGGAGTCTTTGTTTACTATAGCCCTCCTGACTTCCTTTTCCCCTCAGTAAAATAATTCTCCTCTCTGTTTTGTACATGGCTCACCATGGTTGCAGACCCTGAATTGCAATTCTTTCCTGAATAAGATTTTTTTTTTAAAAAAAAATCATTAATTAATTAATTTTTGGCTGCACTGGGTCTTCGTTGCAGTGCTTGAGCTTCTCATTACAGTGGCTTCTCTTTGTTGTGGAGCACGGGCTCTAAGCTCACGAGCTTCAATAGTTGTGGCACGTGGACTTTAGAGCGCAGGCTCAGTAGTTGTGGCACATGGGTTTAGTTGCTCTGCGGCATGTGGATATTCTGGGACCAGGGCTTGAACCCGTGTCCCCTGCATTGGCAGGCGGATTCTTAACCACTGCACCACGAGAGAAGTCCTAAGCTCATTTTTGAAGAAGAAATGACTAGCAGTCTTTTTGTTTTAGGTCAATAATAGTAAACAATTGCTTTATCACAATTTGTTGGGTCGTATATCTTTTCCCTAGTAATTTATAATGTCCCTATGTCAGTTATTGTTCCTTTGTATGTGTGAATTTGTTATGAGTCACTCTAGTCTGTCCCTTTGGTCCATTTGTCATCCCCTGTACCAATGTCAAATTGTCTTAATAACCACAGCTTTATGGTAACCTTGGCTATCTTATAGGTAAATTTCTCCGTCTTATTCTGCATTTCCCAAGAAGCAGAGCCTAAGATAGAAAGCTTATGTACTACAACTTTATTAGGGAGTGCATTTCTGGGAGGAGAAATGAGGGACAAGTGGAGTGAGGGAAGGCTAGGAGGGTGATCTCTTTAGTGTAACTGATTGCTGGACTGTCTTCAAATAAGCCGTATACATTGAATCTCCGACAGTCCATGCAGGGGGGGAAAGAGACTTGATTTATTCATGAGTCATTTATTCTCATGACCATTCATGTTGTCTGTGTTTTGAGGCTGAGCAGAGTCCTATGACTTGGTGTGAACAGGGAAACTCTAAGGCAGGAGGCAAAAAGGATGCAGCAAATGTATGAGCTGAGGCATGGTCCAGTTGGAGCACATATGTGGTGAGATGCAGATGCCTCAGAGCTGGATGAGACAAAAGCCCGGGAGGCTCAGGGAATCTAGAGTGATGCTCACATGTGGCTGATATACCTTCCAGCTTGTTTTTCTTCTGCAAAATATTCCTTGCTCTTTTTTGATTCTTTATATTTAATATGAATGTCAGAATCAGATTATCAAAAAGTACTATTTTGATTTTGATTGGAATTACATTAAATTGATAGATTTCTCTGTGGAAAATTGTCACTTGTATGATGCTTAATCTTTCATATATTTTCCATATATTTTGGTTTTATTAATTGTATTTTTAAAAGGTTTTACCACATTCATCACTAAAGATTTGCAAACTTCTGTATATTATTCCTGCAAATCTGTTAGATTTTTTTGCCACTCTACGTTTTACCCAGAGTACATTTATATATTAGAAATCTAGAAGAAAGAAGAAGACAATCTAAGAAAGTATGGTTAAAGTTCACTTCAGGAAATAACAAATTGGTCAAGTAATATGGAAAGACGCTCATGCTTCCTAGAATAATTTATACTTACCAAGATAACATTTTAGCTATATCATGCATACATATAAAACCTAACAGTAATATATTCAGTTAAGAATGAAACTAAACAAATGATAATTCCTTTGACGGAGCATATACTGGTAAATACATTCAGATAAATTTAACAATTTCTAGTAAATTTAGAGACCTGAAAACATTTCCAGAGAAATATGCATGCGATTAAAAAGACAGAAACAGAAGAGAACATTGTTGTATCATGCTAGAAAATCATCTGAATGTTCATCAACAGCTGAATGGATGAATAAATTATAATATATCCATAATGTGCTATACTACAGGGCAATTTAAAAAAATGATCTCTATTTACATATACCAACAAAGGTGAAGTTCAAAGAACATAAGATCATGGCAAAGAAACAAGTTGCAAAAAATGTGCATGGCATGATAGCATTTATATAAAGCTGAAAGCATACAAAATAGTACAATTTTTCTCAGTGAAAGCAAAATATAGGAGGTAAATGTATGTGACTGTGAATGGTACTGACACATGCAACATAAAGCCTATTTAAGACCTTTTGAAAAGGAGGGCAATGGGATGCAAGGAGTACCTGGTGGACTCAATCCTACCTGTAATGTAATGTTTCATAGTAAAAATTATTTTTTGGTAACTTCATGATAAAGTGCCTAAATTTTAACATACAAAGTGATGTCTACAGAAATATATGTTAAATATTTTCTTCACAATTAATACTCTTTGGGATCAAATATCCTCAGGTTTGTAGACACTCTCAAGAATTATTTAAGTTTTGAGTTATTCTGTACACTTTCTTCTGCAGTTGATTCTGATATCCACAGAAAATGAGGAGGGCATGCTTTGTGTTAAACCTGAGACAAGTGTAAACAACATCATTTTTAAATTCAGCTAGGTGCTCTGATTCCATTCACTCAGAAAGACAGCTGTATCTACATATGCCACTTCCAAATGGGACTGTCCTTTTCTATCTAATTAAGAGGACATTTTATTCTGCCTGACCTATTCCACCTATAGATGGATGCTTGATTTGACATTTACATAATTAATTGGCTACATCTGCTTGCTACTCCTTCCTCACAAAGCTTGGCAGCTTCTCAACTCCAGTCAAACATATTACTTGTAGAAAAGAATCTGAATATTTTCCCAGTATAAACTATTTCCTATCATATGAGCTTTAAATAATATTTCTACACAAAACATGCAGTTTAAACAGGGATATCTGAAGTTACGTCTATACAAATTCTATATTGAATGTTTTTGTAGAGTAAAATATCTTTTCGTTACGAGAATTATTTTTGTAAACATAAACTAAATCTGTTTTTGAAATTTGTTTTCTTAAATCAAGGTGAATTTTAATTTATTTTTATCCTCATTTTATCTGAAAATTTGTTTTTCAACTTTATTTTAAAGAACACTATTAAAGTATAATTGATATGTAAAAAGATGTATTTATCTAATGTTTACAACTGAATGAATTTGAGGTTAAGTATACCCCCATGAAACCAAGACCGCCATGAAGGCTATGAACATATCTATCACCTCCCAAAGTTTTCCCCCCTACTTTTTTATTGTTTTTATCTGGTAAGAGCACTTAACATAAGATCTATGCTCGTAGCAAATTTTTAATATATAATAGAGTATTGTTAGCTATCCCAGGTCTATTTTGATGATAAATTCTTTTCAGAAAGAGAAACTATATGTGTGGCTAGTATCCTTTTTGCATATAATCACTTTGTGAGATGGTGGATGGTTCTAGGTTGGGAGTTTCCAAGCTTTAGTCTACTTTAAGCACTCTTCAGACCTTAGCAGAAGGTTCCCTCTGCTGGGAACAAAATGGGTACCCAGGAACAAATTCAAGTGTGTTTGTTAAAGATAAAAGGCTGGGGGCTTCCCTGGTGGTGCAGTGGTTGAGAGTCCGCCTGCCGATGCAGGGACCATGGGTTTGTGCCCCGGTCCAGGAAGATCCCACATGCTGCGGAGTGGCTGGGCCCATGAGCCATGGCCGCTGAGCCTGTGCGTCTGGAGCCTGTGCTCCGCAACGGGAGAAGCCACAACAGTGAGAGGCCCGCGTACCGAAAAAAAAAAAAAAAAAAAGATAAAAGGCTTCTTAGGTGAACAGAAAGAGCAAATAAAAAGGACAACTCAGGTTGTCACATAGGGATCAGATGCAAAGTCTAACAGTTACATAAATAGAAAAATTCACTTATGTGCAGTTTGGTAGACAGCCTTTTGGGTATGAGATAATGGGGATGACATCTTCCATACTGAACAGCCTGAGAGTAAATACTCGATCTATTTCTTTGGAAACTGGCAATATCCTTTATTTCCATTAGCATCAGGAATTCTTTGCCTTGTTTTGGCTATATCTTTCCCAATTCTGTCTTCAGAAGAGTTAATTACTAAAAAAATACTTGACCATCAATTTTTTTTCAAGTGACTGAAAAAATTGGGACCATTAGTGTTCAGAATATCAAAATACTATCCTTGTGCTTTCACCTGTTTCACCTGTTCATGTGTTCCACTTGTGAACAGGGTACCCCTTCCCAGAACAGCTACTAAGCCGGGTGAAATAGGCTCATGTTCATCCATCTTCGGTAAAGAAATATTACTTTCGGGGTGGAGGGTTGGGATGGGGAGGAAGGCACAGAATACTCCTCCATAACTTGATGTGGAGATTTGTAGTAGTTCTTCTGTACATTCCACCACATTGTTGAACCCCAAGTATAGACATCTGTCCTCCAGTACTGACACCATGGGCTCCACTCTGTCCGTTATCCATGGTGGAGCTGGTCCACAAAGGCAATAGCTTTCTCCAGTTGTGCCGTAGGCTTCTTGGCTGCCCAAGTCCATAAGTGCTAGATGCTGCAGGTGCTCCATCACCTCGACTATGACCTGGCCACATCCCTGTGGACTCTCCTTGGAGATGAACCTCTGGCACATGCTCAATGGTTCCAAAGGTGCAGCCACCTAATACTTTATATTTTAGAGCAGTTTAAAGTTCACAGCAAAACTGAGAGGAATGTACAGAGATTTCCTATATGCACGCTGCCCTCGCACATGCATAATCTCCCCCATTATGAATATCCCACACCAAAGTGGTACATATATAACAATTGATGAACTTACATTGACACATCATAATCACTTCAAATATGTAGTTCATAATATGGTTCACTCTTGGTGTTATACATTCTGTGGATTGGACACATGTATAATGACATGAATGTATCCATCATTATGGCATCATGCAGAGTATTTTCACTGCCCTGTAAATCCTCTGTGCTCTGCCTGTTCATCCCTCCCTGATCCAATCCCTGGAAATATTTTTTGCAAGGTATTTATTATCCTTGAAGAAATCTTTGACTTAGGGTTAGAGTTTTGGTAAAATTATATAACATCTGTCAAATGAAAGTGTTCTGTAAGTGCTTAAAAATCAGTATTCTGATATAAATATATATATGAAAAGATCATAAAGTTAAAAAACAATTACTTGTTGTCTGTTAATATTCTAGCTAGCCTAATATTTTATGCCAACCAAGAACATATACCTTAACTAATATATTTAGAATACACTTTATTCTTTATTATTAAACAATATAAATAATTTCAGAATATTTTAGAATACCAAGTATATTATGCATAAACATAGCATCCATTTTAGTTACATGGGAAACAATCTTTAAGTATATAATTATACAGCACTGGAGAAACACAAGGATTTGTTTGAGAGTGAAAGACCTCTAGGTCTTCAGTGTGCTTCAGAGCTCCAGGGAGGGCAGATGAGTAAGTAAATCAACAGGGGTGCACAGCTTCTAAAATGAAAATTTTGATCTGAATATTTTAGGGTATTTCCCAATTTAACAAAACAGGAATCTATCACACATGTGATTGTGACAGTTCTCCAGATAGTTTGACTCAGAATTTATCATCTTTGTGACCCTGTACCTCACTCAATTTTTTTCTTTACATCTTTATTGGAGTATAATTGCTTAACAATGGTGTGTGAGTTTCTGCTTTATAACAAAGTGAATCAGTTATACATATACATATGTTCCCATATCCCGTCCCTCTTGCGTCTCCCTCCCACCCTCCCTATCCCACCCCTCCAGGCGGTCACAAAGCACTGAGCTGATCTCCCTGTGCTATGCGGCTGCTTCCCACTAGCTATCTTCCTTATGTTTGGTAGTGTATATATGTCCATGCCTCTCTTTCGCTTTGTCACAGCTTACCCTTCCCCCTTCCCATATCCTCAAGTCCATTCTCTAGTAGGTCTGTGTCTTTATTCCTGTCTTAACTCTAGGTTCTTCATGACATTTTTTTTCTTCTTATATTCCATATATATGTGTTAGCATACGGGAATTGTCTTTCTCTTTCTGACTTACTTCACTCTGTATGACAGACTCTAGGTCTATCCACCTCATTACAAATAGCTCAATTTTGTTTCTTTTTATGGCTGAAAAATATTCCATTGTATATATGTGCCACATCTTCTTCATCCATTCATCCGATGATGGACACTTAGGTTGTTTCCATCTTGGGTCTATTGTAAATAGGGCTGCAATGAACATTTTGGTACATGATTCTTTTTGAATTATGGTTTCCTCAAGGTATATGTCCAGTAGTGGGATGGCTGGGTCATATGGTAGTTCTATTTGTAGTTTTTTAAGGAACCTCCATACTGTTCTCCATAGTGGCTGTACCAATTCACATTCCCACCAGCAGTGCAAGAGTGTTCCCTTTTCTCCACACCCTCTCCAGCATTTATTATTTCTAGATTTTTTGATGATGACCATTCTGACAGGTGTGAGATGATATCTCATTGTAGTTTTGATTTGCATTTCTCGAATGATTAAAGATGTTGAGCATTCTTTCATGTGTTTGTTGGCAGTCTGTATATCTTCTGTGGAGAAATGTCTATTTAGGTCTTCTGCCCATTTTTGGATTGGGCTACTTGTTTCTTTTTTGTTATTGAGCTGCATGAGCTGCTTAAAAATTTTGGAGATTAATCCTTTGTCCATTGCTTCATTTGCAAATATTTTGTCCCATTCTAAGGGTTGTCTTTTGGTCTTGTTTATGTTTTCCTTTGCTGTGCAAAAGCTTTGAAGTTTCATTAGGTCCCATTTGTTTATTTTTGTCTTTATTTCCATTTCTCTAGGAGGTGAGTCAAAAAGGATATTGCTGTGATTTATGTCATAGAGTGTTCTGCCTACGTTTTCCTCTAAGAATTTGATAGTTTCTGGCCTTACATTTAGGTCTTTAATCCATTTTGAGACTATTTTTGTGTATGGTGTTAGAGAATGATCTAATCTCATACTTTTACATGTCCCTGTCCAGTTTTCCCAGCACCACTTATGGAAGAGGCTGTCCTTTCTCCACTGTACATTCCTGCCTCCTTTATCAAAGATAAGGTGACCAAATGTGTGTGGGTTTATCTCTGGGCTTTCTATCCTGTTCCATTGATCTATCTTTCTGTTTTTGTGCCAGTACCATACTGTCTTGATTACTGTAGCTTTGTAGTATAGTCTGAAGTCAGGGAGCCTGATTCCTCCAGCTCCATTTTTCGTTCTCAAGATTGCTTTGGCTATTCGGGGTCTTTTGTGTTTCCATACAAATTGTGAATTTTTTTGCTCTAGTTCTGTGAAAAATGCCAGTGGTAGTTTGATAGGGATTGCATTGAATCTGTAGATTGCTTTGGGTAGTAGAGTCATTTTCACAATGTTGATTCTTCCAATCCAAGAACATGGTACATCTCTCCATCTATTTGTATCATCTTTAATTTCTTTCATCAGTGTCTTATAATTTTCTGCATACAGGTCTTTTGGCTCCTTAGGTAGGTTTATTCCTAGATATTTTATTCTTTTTCTTACAATGGTAAATGGGAGTGTTTTTAGATTTCACTTTCATATTTTTAATCATTATTATATAGGAATGCCAGAGATTTCTGTGCATTAATTTTGTATCCTGCTACTTTAACAAATTCATTGATTAGCTCTAGTAGTTTTCTAGTAGCATCTTTAGGATTCGCTATGTATAGTATCATGTCATCTGCAAACAGTGACAGCTTTACTTCTTCTTTTCCAATTTGGATTCCTTTTATTTCCTTTTCTTCTCTGATTGCTGTGGCCAAAACTTCCAAAACTATGTAGAATAAGAGTGGTGAGAGTGAGCAACCTTGTCTTGTTCCTGATCTTAGTGGAAATGGTTTCAGTTTTTCACCATTGAGGACTATGTTGGCTGTGGGTTTGTCATATATGGCCTTTATTATGTTGAGGAAAGTTCTCTCTATGCCTACTTTCTGCAGGGTTTTTATCATAAATCGGTGTTGAATTTTGTCGAAAGCTTTCTCTGCATCTATTGAGATGATCATATGGTTTTTCTCCTTCAATTTGTTAATATGGTGTATCACGTTGATTGATTTGCATATATTGAAGAATCCTTGCATTCTTGGAATAAACCCCACTTGGTCATGGTGTATGGTCCTTTTAATGTGCTGTTGGATTCTGTTTGCTAGTATTTTGTTGAGGATTTTTGCATCTATGTTCATCAGTGATATTGGCCTGTAGTTTTCTTTCTTTGTGACATCTTTGTCTGGTTTAGGTATCAAGGTTATGGTGGCCTCATAGAATGAGTTTGGGAGTTTTCCTCCCTCTGTCATATTTTGGAAGAGTTTGAGAAGGATGGGTGTTAGCTCTTCTCTAAATGTTTGATAGAATTTGCCTGTGAAGCCATCTGGTCCTGGGCTTTTGTGTGTTGGAAGATTTTTTTATCACAGTTTCAATTTCAGTGCTTGTGATTGGTCTGTTCATATTTTCTATTTCTTCCTGATTCAGTCTTGGCGGGTTGTGCATTTCTAAGAATTTGTCCATTTCTTCCAGGTAGTCCATTTTATTGGCACAGAGTTGCTTGTAGTAATCTCTCATGATCTTTTGTATTTCTGCAGTGTCAGTTGTTACTTCTCCTTTTTCATTTCTAATTTTATTGAATTGAGTCTTCTCCCTTTTTTTCTTGATGAGTCTGGCTAATGGTTTATTAATTTTGTTTGTCTTCTCAAAGAACCAGCTTGTAGTTTTATTGATCTTTGCTATCATTTCCTTCATTTCTTTTTCATTTATTTCTGATCTGATTTTTATGATTTGTTTCCTTCTGCTAAATTTGGGGTTTTTTTGTTCTTCTTTCTCTAATTGCTTTAGGTACAAGGTCAGATTGTTTACTCGAGATGTTTCCTGTTTCTTAAGGTGGGATTGTATTGCTATAAAATTCCCTCTTAGTACTGCTTTTGCTGCATCCCATAGGTTTTGGGTCGTGTTGTCTCCATTGTCATTTGTTTCTAGTTATTTTTTTTATTTCCTCTTTGATTTCTTCAGTGATCATTTCATTATTAAGTAGTGTATTGTTTAGCCTCCATGTGTTTGTATTTTTTACAATCTTTTCCTGTAATTGATATCTAGTCTCATAGCGTTGTGGTTGGAAAAGATACTTGGTTGAATTTCAGTTTTCTTAAATTTACCAGGGCTTGATTTGTGACCCAAGATATGATGTATCCTGGAGAATGTTTCATGAGCACTTGATAAAAATGTGTATTCTGTTGTTTTTGGATGGAATGTCCTATAAATATCAATTAAGTCCATCTTGTTTAATGTATCATTTAAAGCTTGTGTTTCCTTATTTATTTTCATTTTGGATGATCTGTCCATTGGTGAAAGTGGGGTGTTGAAGTCCCCTACTATGAATGTGTTACTGTCGATTTCCCCTTTTATGACTGTTTGTATTTGCCTTATGTATTGAGGTGCTCTTATTTTGGGTGCATATATATTTACAATTGTTATAACTTCTTCTTGGATCGATCTCTTGATCATTATGTAGTGTCCTTCTTTGTCTCTTCTTGTAGTCTTTATTTTAAAGTCTATTTTGTCTGATATGAGAATTGCTACTCCAGCTTTCTTTTGGTTTCCATTTGCATGGAATATATTTTTCCATCCCCTTTCTTTCAGTCTGTATGTGTCTCTAGGTCTGAAGTGGGTCTCTTGTAGACAGCATATATATGGGTCTTGTTTTTGTATCCATTCAGCCAATCTGTGTCTTTTGTTGGGAGCATTTAGTCCTTTTACATTTAAGGTAATTATCGATATGTATGTTCCTATTCCCATTTTCTTAATTGTTTTGTGTTTGTTATTGTAGTTCTTTTCCTTCTGTTGTGTTTCTTGCCTAGAGAATTTCCTTTATCAGTTATTGTAAAGCTGGTTTGGTGGTGCTGAACTCTCTCAGCTTTTGCTTGTCTGTAAACATTTTAATTTCTCCATCAAATCTGAATGAGATCCTTGCTGGGTAGAGTAATCTTGGTTGCAGGTTTTTCTCCTTCATCACTTTAAATATGTCCTGCCAGTGCCTTCTGGCTTGTAGAGTTTCTTTTGAAATTTTAGCTGTTAACCTTATGGGGATTCCTTTGTGTGTTATTTGTTGTTTTTCCCTTGCTGCTTTTAATATGTTTTCTTTGTATTTAATTTTTGACAGTTTGATTAATATGTGTCTTGGCATATTTCTCCTTGGATTTATTCTGTATGGGACTCTCTGTGCCTCCTGGGCTTGATTAACTATTTCCTTTCCCATATTAGGGAAATTTTCAACTACAATATCTTCAAATGTTTTCTCAGTCCCTTTCTTTTTCTCTTCTTCTTCTGAAACCCCTATAATTCAAATGTTGGTGTGTTTAATGTTGTCCCAGAGGTCTCTGAGACTGTCCTCAGTTCTTTTCATTCTTTTTTCTGCTCTGCAGTAGTTATTTCCACTATTTTATCTTCCAGGTCACTTATCCATTCTTCTGCCTCAGTTATTCTACTATTGATCCCTTCTAGAGTGTTTTTAATTTCATTTATTGTGTTGTTCATCAATGCTTGTTTCCTCTTTAGTTCTTATAGCTCCTTGTTAAATGTTTCTTGCATTCTCTCTATTTTATTTCCAAAATTTTAGATCATCTTTACTATCACTATTCTGAATTCTTTTTCAGGTAGACTGCGTATTTCCTCTTCATTTGTTAGGTCTGGTGGGTTTTTATCTTGCTCCTTCTCCTGCTGTGTGTTTTTTTTTTGTCTTCTCATTTTGTTTATCTTACTGTGTTTGGGGTCTCCTTTTTGAAGGCTGCAGGTTCGTAGTTCCCGTTGTTTTTGGTGTCTGTCCTCAGTGGCTAATGTTGGTTCAGTGAGTTGTGTAGGCTTCCTGGTGGTGGGGACTAGTGTCTGTGTTCTGGTGGATGAGGCTGGATCTTGTCTTTCTGGTGGGCAGGTCCACGTCTGGTGGTGTGTTTTGGGGTGTCTGTGGACTTTTTATGATTTTAGGCAGCCTCTTTGCTAATGGGTGGCTTTCTGTTCCTGTCTTGCTGGTTGTTTGGCATAGGGTGTCCAGCACTGTAGCTTGCTGGTCGTTGAGTGAAGCTGGGTGCTGGTGTTGAGATGGAAATCTCTGGAACATTTTCGCCATTTGGTATTACGTGGAGCTGAGAGGTCTCTTGTGGATCAGTGTCCTGAAGCTGGCTCTCCCACCTCAGAGGCACAGCGCTGACTCCTGGCTGAAGCACTAAGTGCCTTTCATCCACACGGCTGAGAATAAAAAGGAGAAAAAGTAGAAAGAAAGAATTAGTAGACGTAAAAAGAAAGAAAGGAAGGAGGGAGGGAGGAAGGGAGGGAGGCAGGAAGGAGGGAAGGAATGAGAAAAGGAAAAAAGATAAAGTAAAATAAAATAAAGTATGATAAAATATAATAATGTTATTAAAATAAAAAATAATTATTAAGAAAGAAAGAAAAAAAAAACGGACATATAGAACCCTGGGACAAATGGTGGAAGCAAGTATACAGACAAAATCTCACACAGAAGCATACACATGCACACTCAGAAAAAGAGGAAAAGGGGAAAAAATCATAAATCTTGCTCTCAAAGTCCACCTCCTCAATTTGGGATGATTTGTTGTCTAAAGGAGGGAAGGAAGGAAAGAAAGAAAGAAAGAAAGAAAGAAAGAAAGAAACAAAGAAAGAAAGAAAGAAAGAAAGAAAGAAGATAAAGTAAAATAAAATAAAGTAAGATAGAATAAAATAAAGTTATTAAAATAAAAAATAATTATTAAGAAAAAAAATTAAAAAAAAAAAAAAAAAACAGACCGACAGAAGTCTAGGACAAATGGTGGAAGCAAAGCTGTACAGACAAAACCTCACACAAAAGCATACACAAACCCACAATAAGAGGAAAAGGGGAAAAAATCATAAATCTTGCTCTCAAAGCCCACCTCCTCAATTTGGGATGATTCATTGTCTATTCATGTATTCCATAGTTGCAGGGTACATCAAGTTGATTGTGGAGCTTTAATCTGCTGCTTCTGAGGCTGCTGGAAGAGATTTCCCTTTCTCTTCTTTGTTCTCATAGCTCCCGGGTCTCAGCTTTGGTTTTGGCCCAGTCTTTGCATGTAGGTCGCCAGAGGGCGTCTGTTCTTCACTCAGACAAGACAGGGTTAAAGGAGCAGCTGCTTCTGGGACTCTGGCTCACTCAGGCCAGGGGGTAGGGAAGGGCACGGAGTGCGGAGGAGAGCCGGTGGCAGCAGAGACCAGCTTGACGTTTCACCAGCCTGAGGCATGCGTTGCACTCTCCCGGGGAAGCCGTCCCTGGATCCCAGAACCCCGGTAGTGGCAGGCTGCACAGACTCCCCGGAATGGGGACATGGACAGTGACCTGTGCTCACACACAGGCCTCTTGGCGGCTGCAGCAGCAGCCCCAGAGTCCCACGCCCGTCTCTGGGGTCCACGCTTTCAGCTGTGGCTCACGCCCGTCTCTGGATCTCCCTTAAACAGCGCTCTTAATCCCCTCTCCTCACACACCAGGAAACAAAGAGGGAAGAAAATGTCTCTTGCCTCTTCGGCAGGTCCAGACTTTTTCCCGGACTCCCTCCCGGCTAGCTGTGGCACACTAACCCCTTCAGGCTGTGTTCATGCCGCCAACCCCAGTTCTCTCCCTGGGATCCAACCGAAGCCCCAGTCTCAGCTCCCAGACCCGCCCGCCCTGGCGGGCGAGCACACGAGCCTCTCGGGCTGGTGAGTGTCAGTTGGCACCGATCCTCTGTGCAGGAATCTCTCTGCTTTGCCCTCTGCACCTCTGTGGCTGCGCTCTCCTCCACGGCTCCGAAGCTTCCCCCCTCCACCACCCACAGTCTCTGCCCACGAAGGGGCTCCTAGTGTGTGGAAACCTTTCTTCCTTCACGGCTCCCTCCCACTGGTGCAGGTCCCGTCCCTATCCTTTTGTCTCTGTTTTTTCATTTGCCCAGGTACGTGGGGAGATTCTTGCCTTTTGGGAGGTCTGAGGTCTTCTGCCAGCATTCAGTAGGTGTTCTGTAGGGGTTGTTCCATGTGTAGATGTATTTCTGGTGTATCTGTGGGGAGGAAGGTGATTTCCGCATCTTACTCTTCCGCCATCTTCCGCAGAAGTCTCTCAATTTTTTTTTTTTTTACTGACTACTTTAAAACCTTTTTCTTTCTCATAGTTGCTGCATAATTTATTAAACAGCTTTAGAAACTTTCAAGAAGAAAGAATCTAAATGAATAGATTAATGAGGGGTTGTCTGTGAAATTCTTAGAGCTCCTTCAATGGCAGGTGTGATAAATTACACACATTATCATTGGGATGATCATGCAGCAAACCATTATTAGAGCTTAATGTAGACTATCTCATTACACAAGCACTACTTGAATTTGAACATACTTTAGCAGAAAATATAAACATAATTCCAACTAAATAGGCATTTCTCCAGATTGAGAATAGGCTTTCATTTAAAAGCATTAGCCATGTTTACTATCAAATGGCTCAGTTATATTTTACTCAAGCACAGAGAAACCCATAACAAAAGTCTCATGTACATGGGAAATAAATTAACTCTTAAACACTTATGTGTTTATAATGACCCAATTTTGTTGAAATTTATACATATGCCACATTCCTTAAAAAAAAAAACTCTGCTAAAATAACATAGCATTTCAGTGAGTTAAAAGCAGATATATGACATAATAAGACAGTGAGAAGATTTTATAAGGAATAAATCACATAGACAGTAAATGAGCAATTGTGTTTGGTATAGGTGTTATATTGTCAATGTTCTTTTTTGGGTAAAATGACTTTGTTAATATCTAAGGGAAATTTTGTTAATATCTAAGGGAAATTTTGGTATTAGAAATCATTGTGTATGATATTCTAGTTTTTGAACTATATTTTAATACATCGTTATTTAATCATTATTTAAACCATCACAGAATAGTTTTTGCTTCTTTAAAATAAAGGAAATTTTGTTCAATATAGACCAATTGAATATGAATTTAGGGACATAAAATCCATGCTAATTTATTATCAGATATACTCATTCCTCTACTGTATATCCCAAATATGAGCACTGGACATCATGTCCATTGTTCCAGTCCAAGACTTCAGTCATTTCCTACCTGGACTATTGTAAAAGCCTTTTAACTGGTCTCCTTGCTTCTACTCCTGCCTTCTTACATTCATTATCCCCAGAGTTATCATAGTAAACTTTCAAAAACATAAATTGGGGGAGGAGATATGGGGATATATGTATATGTATAGCTGATTCACTTTGTTATAAAGCAGAAACTAACACACCATTGTAAAGCAATTATACTCCAATAAAGATGTTAAAAAAAACATAAATTGGACTGGTTACTCACTAGAATAAAACATTTCAATGGGGCTTCCCTGGTGGCGCAGTGGTTGAGAGTCCACCTGCCGATGCAGGGAACATGGGTTCGTGCCCTGGTCCGGGACCTGTGAGCCATGGCCACTGAGCCTGCACGGCCGGAGCCTGTGCTCCACAATGGGAGAGGCCTGTGTACTGCAAAAAAAAAAAAAAAAAAAAAAAAAAAAAAAAAAAATTCAATGAATTTCTTCAGTAAATAGAAAAAGAAATTTCCTCCATGGCCCCCAAGGCAAGCATCATCTTGTTCCTGTTGACCTTTTCAATGTCCCCACTCACTGCTTCTTTCACCTCATTCACACTGGACTGTATCCATTGAAAATTTCAGGTCTATTCTGGTTTCAGAATCTTTACCCTCATTATTAACTTTGTCTGGAATGGTCTCTCTCTTGTTTTTTGTATGGCTGTCTCCTTCACTTATTTCTTAGGCCCAACAGATCATTTTCTTAGCCAGAAATTTCCTTGTTAAGATTCATTGTTGTGCTAGATTTCAATTTATTTAGAGCTGCTGGAGTCTTTGCAGTTCTAAAATAAAAGATGTTAGCAGTTTTGACTATAATCTGCCATAATGGAATTCTTTCTCTCTCTTTCTACATATATGTATAATTTAAGTCTTAATAAATTAAACAGTGACATAAATACCCAAAATACATGTTTATTGAACCATATGAAAATAATAAATGCACTAACTACATTAAGAAATAAGAAAATACTAGGAATCCAAATCCATGCCTAGGTCTAACCAATAATGCACAGTTTAGCTCTAAAAACACTTTATTTTTAAAATCACCCTTTTAAGCCTAGAAAAACAAAATAAAACTAAATAAACTAACAAAAAGTTTTTCTCTTCACCATGTTATTATTAGCTGCATTTTTATTTGTTGCAGTTTCCATTATACAAAGAAAATAGATGTTTCTGAACAGGTGTAAGTGGGTGGATGTGGAAACCTACAAACACTAAAAGCTTTTATGTCTTTTTTAAGAAGGATACAGAAGGAAAGAAATTACAGTGCCCATTTCTTTTAAAAGTCTTTCTTGGCACCTGCTTTTACATTCTACTGCTATTTTCATTTTTCTTCCCCTAAGGTAGTTGACCAAATAAATAAACAATAATGAAATGCAATTTACTTTTATTTCCTTCTTCAAAATTGAACTCCCACAGGGGGAAAATAACCAGTTGTCCAGTGGTCTGTGTAATAACCTCACACTACCTATCCCATCTGTCTTTTCATTTCTATTCCCCTATTCTAGTTCAAGCCCTCATTATTTCTTTTTTTTTCTTTTATTTGCAAAGGATTCCTAAATGAACTCCAAACCTAGACTGTTTTTTCTCACCATAGTCTGTCTTAAATAACGTATCCAAAGTAATGTTTTAAACTGGAGATTTAATCAGGGTATGTAGAATGGAACAAACCATGAACCTCAAGTCAGGAGACCTGTTTTCAAACTACTCCTTGCATTTACAAGCTGTTTTACCCTTTCAGGTTATGTATCTTTTCTGAGAATCTGTTTCCTCAACTCCGCAGTGTAGTCTCAGACTTACTGACAGGATTAAACAAGATTATGTATATCTAATGTCTGAGAATGATGCCTGATATTAAAAAAAAACACTACAAAATTGTGTAATGTTTCTCCACTAGGCAAAACCATCAATGGCTTCCTTTTACTAAGAAAATAAATTCCAGGGCTTCCCTGGTGGTGCAGTGGTTGAGAGTCCACCTGCCGTTGCAGGGGACGCAGGTTCATGCCCCGGTCCGGGAAGAACCCACATTATGCGGAGCGGCTGGGCCCGTGAGCCATGGCCACTGGGCCTGCACGTCCGGAGCCTGTGCTCCACGGAGGGAGAGGCCACAGTGGTGAGAGGCCCGTGTACTGCAAAAAAAGAATATAAATTCCAAACGTCTACAAACAGCATTCAAATATTGCCAAAGGTTGATGCCAACATTTCGTTTGGAGGACTTGCCTCCACATATTCAGTCCTTTAGGAACCTGGACATGATTTCTGCATGTGCCTTATGTCCCCATCCCTTATGTCATTCGTTTTGTAGTTTACTCTATCTGGAATGTCTTTCTCCATCTTTCTCTACTGATTGAAATGTTGTTCGTTTACCTCTTCCAGAACTTTGTGTGGAAACCTTTCCAGATCTCCTTTCAAGATAGCATAAGGCAATATGTTATTATCTATATAATCGTTTATATTTCTGTGTCTTCAAACACCATAGAGTTAAATAGTCAACAATTAGAGGAAGTTTTTTCCTCCTTCAATATACCCAAGCAATGAGTTCTCTGAAGGCAAAGACCTTGTCTTGAGCCCATTTCCCTTCCACAACATACTGTACCCAAATGAACAGAACCTAGTAGAAATCTTGGTACTTAATGTTTGCTGAATTTGATAAAGACAAAATTCTTGTATATGAGTGCCAATGTGCTTGTTAATGTGGGTGCTGTGTGCTTGAAGCATAAGGGGATATGTAGATAGTGGTATAGTGCACTATTAGTGACCTTTATGAGCTGCTCAGAAAACTCATCTATTTAGTAAATCAGCATACAATTACTGAGGGCTGAATCTGTGCCAAGCAATGTTGTAAGCCACCAGGGATACAGTCGTAAGACAAATCATGAACTTACATTCTAGGGGGGAGATAGAAAATACACAGGCAGACAAAACTATGGTGTTAGGATTTGATAAGCATTTTAAAGAAAGTAAAATAAAATAAAGGGATAGAAAGTGACAGAGGTTGCTATTTTAGAATGGGAGGTCAGGGAAGGCCCACATTTTTTGGGTAAGGACATGAATGAGGTAAGGTGTTGAGTCATGTAAGTACCTAAAAAAGGATATTTCTAGGGAGAGGACACAGCAACTACAAGGGTTTAAAAAAAAATCCCAAAACGAGTATAACTCAGGTTAACCTCTCCTATGGAACTATTGATAGTTTAGCCTGTCTCTCTTATAAGTGAAATCATTGTTAGCGTTTCTTTAGCAAAGACAGAGTTTTCATAATTTCTATAATATGGTAATATTTATTATTTCTTTCAAGTTTTTTTCTTCATCTTTAAAGTGGGGCTCAACTAGAGGAACCGTAATGCTACTTCCAGCTCCAGGTTACTATACTTTTATGATTTAAATGCTTCTCTGTTCTCTTAGTTTCCCTTTCTACGTTTGGATAATGAGTGTAATGTTTTTTATTTTTATCTCATGAATTTTTATTTTGAATTTATATGTATGATTAGGACACTATAAAGTAAAAATTGTTTTTGTTTTTATTATTATTAGTAGTAGTATTATTCCCTCTTTATTTCTTGATTTCTGAAGCAGTGACTGCTTGGCTTTCTGTTTCATTTGTAACTAATTTTGAAGCAACACTATAAAATCTCAAATAACAGTGGTCAGGAATATGCAAGAGAGTTACATTCTTTCTTTCTTATTAACGCCAGCTGTTACAGCACAGTGAGGCCAAACAATATGGAAATGTCAGAGTTTGGAGCAGAGAAAGTTTTACTGCAGGGCCAAGCAAGGATAAAGGAGTCCTCACACCCCTCCAAAACCCCAAACTCCCTGAATGGTTTCAGGAAAGCATTTTAAAGGCCAGATGAGGGAGGGGTGTCCTAGGGTATGTGATCAGCTCGTGCCCAATTCTCTGATTGGTTAATGTTGAGGTAACAGAGCGATTAACATTATCAGTCCTTAGGCACCAATGGTTCGGGAGCTGTGTGCTCAGGATCATCAAGTAGTTAATTTCTTCCATTTGGTGGTGGTTTTAGCATCTGAAAAACTCAGGAAATATGCGTGAGATACTATTATCTGGGTACTACAGAGAGGAGCTAAACCAGAGGATACGGGGGGAAGAGTCTTTCCCAGGAAGGCTCCATAGGGTCCTGCTAGGTTACACAGCACATCAAGAAAAGATGATCTTTCTGGAAAGATTTAAAGGAGTTCATAAGGTGGATTCAGACTTTCAGTTTGTTGTATGTAGTACAGAATCCACAGCAGACCGTGTTACTATGTTGGAGGGGGTTATCAAGAGGACGTGACTGCCTGGGTAACCCAGAGGCTGCTTTCTCCCTCTTCTGTCCTTGGAATATACATTCTGACCACTGCTCCTGCACCAGGAGCCACTTTGCGTTGAGAGTGTAATGTGTTATTGAGACCATCTGGACTGTATACGTGACTAAACTCTGTTAGGGCTTCTCTGTAAACTCTGAAGATTCTGGTAGACAGATTCGGAGGTCTACTCATCTTGTGGCCCATCAAAGACCAGCCTCACATGTAAGTCTCTTGCTTACAAACCTGCCACCTGCCCATTTGGAGTGGTCTGCCCCTTCCTTCTGTCTCTCCTTGCTGTCCTGGTACAGGGGGAAATTTTGAGTTTCACTGGGAAAATTCTGAGGTTGTGAACCAACATAACTAGCTACAGTTTGAAGGCTGAGAGGAGAATAAGGCAGTTGTTCAACCTAGAGCAGGTAGCCTCCTTCACTTAAGCATTTGGCTGGAAGACTGGCTTGGGAAGATGGTGGCCCAGCTAGTCTCTAAACCAGATTCTCAGACGGAATTTTTTTTTTTTCCAGTATGCGGGTCTCTCACTATTGCGGCCTCTCCCGTTGCGGAGCACAGGCTCCGGATGTGCAGGCTCAGCGACCATGGCTCTCGGGCCCAGCTGCTCTGTGGCATGTGGGATCCTCCCAGACCGGGGCACGAACCTGTGTCCCCTGCATCGGCAGGTGGACTCCCAACCACCGCGCCAGCAGGGAAGCCCCTCAGCCGGAATTTTATACACACAGGCACAAAGGAGAACTTGTATCCCTGCGAGATAGCTGCTAATATGGTCTAAACTGGCTTTTAGCTTGGTAGAGCATCTTCTGGCTAAATGTCAAATTAATTGGATAATTACTTCAGAATGAACCCAGTGCCCAGTGTTAGCTTTTGGGGAGGCAGATTTATTTATTTTTAAACTGTGCTGGCTTCATAATCTTATAGAAATGTTGTTGATGTCAGATTCTGAAAAATATTCAAGTGGATAAGGTAGAAGACTAAACTAAAAGGGCTGTTCCTCTAGCTACTGAAACCAGGTTCAGCTACTCACTGCCTGACGGGCCAATATGTTGAGTGACAAGGTTTGAGGCAAGGAAAGCCACGTCATTGGAGAAAGCCAGCTAACCAAGAAGATGGTGGACTTGTGTCTTTAGAAAACCATCTTAACATCTCGGCTCAGGCAAAGGGCTTTTACAGGGGAAGACAGAACAGAGAGTCAAAAAGGGGGAAGGGGTGTCAGTGATTAATCTTCAGCTCCAGGTGTCTTGTGAAAGTCCTGTCGCCATCTACATGATGCAGGAGATGTATAGTTAGGAACCTTCAGTTCTTGCTCTTATCAACCATTCTGAAATGTTTCTAAAAAACATCTAAGATTAAGTCAATTAATTTCAAAGACAGCCGCTATGGTCTAAGGTGAAGAGGATGGGATGCTTTCTGGAATTTGGACAAGGACCACCTCCCCACATCTTGCCAGTAGAGGGAAAACTTTATTTGCAGGTTTTTATCTTTGCCCCCTCTTGGGCAGCCCTTACAAAATGTGTTAGCTTAAATCGTGCCATACTGATCCTACCAAAGCTCGCCGAATGGAACAGAAATCAAGAAAGGCTTTCATTCCCAGGAGGATCGCACAGAGTCTTGCTTGGTTTCACTTCTTCCTTCCTTCCCTTCTTTCTTCCCTTGTAGTACCTACTGTGTGCCAAGCACTATGCTGGGTGGTGGAATAAAAAAAGACAAAAAAGCAAGTTAACATCTATACTTTTTTGATAGTCAACTAGGGACGTAGTGGAGACACACATATGTTAAATGTAAAATACAGTAACCATGCTGCAATAGAAATATCAACTAAGCAAATATTTTGAAAACACACACATCACAAAACAGGAATGTGTGTCTTGGCTACTACTTTTTACTTCATTGTTTAGCAAGGTAATGATGATGTATAGAAGGTTTTTAAAAAGTAGAATGAGGGAATATTTTGGGTACTTTGGTGGAAGAGATGGGTGGCAAATGAACGAAGTTAAAAGAGGTTTTACTTGAACTGGGATATAAAGATATTTATTTTTAAAGATGTTTTCTCTGTTAAAAGAATGTGGAGCCTTCAAACTTTTTCTCTCACCATGACCCCAGCTTTGGTGACTGGCTATAATTCTCACCAATGGTGTATGTGAGGTCCAGTTGCTCTTACATACTCACCAACACATTTTTTTCCCCAGTCTTTATTTAATCACAGTCATTTAAAAAGTTTCGCAGTGTCATTCCATTATGGGATTTTTTCCTTTATTTTTAAATTTCTTATTTTTTTGTGGTACGTGGGACTCTCACTGCTGTGGCCTCTCCCGTTGTGGAGCACAGGCTCTGGACGCACAGGCTCAGCAGCCATGGCTCACGGGCCCAGCCGCTCTGCAGCATGTGGGATCTTCCCGGACCGGGGCACGAACTCCTGTCCCCTGCATCAGCAGGCGGACTCTCAACCACTGCACCACCAGGGAAGACCCCATTATGGTTTTAATTTGCTTTTCACCAATGACTCATGTCAAGAATCTTTTCAAGTGCTTATTGGCCATTTTTGTATCTTCCTTGTTGATATGGTTTTTCAAATCCTTTGGCCATTTTTACTGGGTTATTTTAATTTTCTAGTTATAAGAGTTCTTGGTATCTTCTGGATACGTGTGTGTCCTTTGTCTGATATATGTGCTGTAAGTATTATTTCCTGGGCTATGGGTTGCCCCTTGGTTTTATTAACAGCGGCTTTAAGGAGCAAACATTTTAAGTTTTGATTAAGTTCAATTTTTCAGTGTTTTTATAATGGTCCATGCTTGTGTTCTAAGAAAACTTTGCTTAACCCCTCTAGAAATGTTATAACTTTAGGTCGTGGATTTAGATCTATGCACAATTTCCAGTGTAGGGTATGAAATAAAGATCTCTTATTTTTTAAAAAAATCTATATGGAAATCTAATTGTTACAGCAGTATTTATTTCTTTTACCTATTGAATTGTCTTGACACGTTTGTTGCCAAATCTGGCTCCCTGTGCACTGATGCTGAATAAAAATACGGAGACAGAGAATTGGAAGATAAGAAATAGAGAAGCTTTTTATTTTCTTTGCCAGGCAAAGGGAAGACACAGTAGGCTAACGCCTAAAGAACTATGCCCCCCTCCTTGGGGAATCAGAGAAGATTTTTATACGTGGGGCTCACAGTCCAGGGTATATGATAAGAATCAAAGTGGTGAAGGTCTTGCATTTCTTTTCTTCTGAAAATTCACGGTCAAAGCTGGCAACAGGCAGCTCAGCAACTGGGTCTGGTGTCCCTGAAGTTATCGGCCCGTGACCTTCTTTCTGAAATGAAGAGTGCTACAGAGGAGTGTAGGGGGAGAAGAAATGCCAGGTGCAAAGGGTAATTTGTATGGAGTCAGAGAGTAATCAGCTTTGGGAAGGACATGTCTAGTTACAAGTGTTTGTTAGTAATAACAGCTAAAGAATAACCAAGATTGCTTAAGTCTTTCAGGCCTGTTTATGTTGTTTCCCCAGCCTGTTCATTGTTTCCTTATTTTCCTTGTTTGTCAGAAAAGTCTCCTTTCTATTTTTGCTTCAACACCTTTGCCAAAAATCAACTAACTAAATTGTGCAGGCCTATTTCTGAACGCTGGATTTTTGTTCCATTGTTCTATATGTTTAAACTTTTGCCACTTCCAAATGTCTTGATTTCTGTTTAAATCTTCAGATTCAGTATATAATTATTCTAACTTTGTTTTCCTTTTTAAGAAAGTGCTTAGTAAGGTAATGCCAGGTCTTTCACATTTTCGTACAAATTTTAGGATCAGCTTGTCATGTTCAACAGAAAAAAAGCCTAAAGGGTTTTGCATTGAAACTGCATTGAAAGTATAGACAATTTTTTTGGAGAATTTACATTTTAACAATAACTGAGTCTTTCAATCCATTTACAAAATATATTGTTCCACTTATTTGGAACTTCTTTAATTTCTCTCAACAATATTTTATAAATTTTAGTGTAGAGATCTTGGTTTTCTTTGCTATATTTTTCTATTGTAAATGGAAGTTTTTAAAGTTTTTGCTTTGCATTTACTTGCTGTTAGTATATTCATATGGAAAAATAGTTCTTTATATTAACTTTCTATCCTGTAATCTTTTTAAATTAACTCACTGGTTTTAATAGTTGTTTTGTAGATTTTTTTTTTATAAGCAAAAATGACATCTCCTAAAAGGAACAGTTTTACTTCTTTATTGCTGAACTTTATATATTTTATTGCTTATACTTTGCATATTCCAATTGATAGGATCTCCGATACAGTGTTGACTAGAAACAAAGTGAGCTTCTTTACTTTGTTCCTGATCTTAACTGGCAACTGTTTAGTCTATCACTATTAAGTATAATGTTAGTGATAACGTTTTTGGGTGATGCTACTATTATTCCCGTTTTGTTAGAGTTTTATCATGAATGGGTATTGAATTTTGTCAATTGCATATATTGAAACCGTCACTTTTTTTCTTTTTTCTGGGAATATAGTGAATTACATGAATTGATTTTTGATTGTTAAATCAATCTTGCATTTCTGGGATGAAATTTAATTGTTTACATTGTATTATAATTTTATATATTATTGATTTTAATTTTAGAATATTTTGTTAGAGTTTTTGTGTCTATGTTCATGAGGGATATTGAGTCATAATTGTTTTTTGTTTAAAATGTCTTTGTGATGATTTACTATTAGGTTTATGTTAACCTCATAAATTGATTTGGGCAGTTCCTTCTTCCTCTATTTTCTGAAAAATATTGTATAATATTGGCATTATTTCTTTCTTGGATTTTTAATATAATTCACACTCGAAATTATTTGGACATAGGGTTTTATTTGTGTAAAGGTTCTTGATAATGTAATTTTAAAATGTACATATAAAATATTCAGGGCTTCCCTGGTGGCGCAGTGGTTGAGAGCCCGCCTGCCAATGCAGGGGACACGGGTTCGTGCCCTAGTCCGGGAAGATCCCACATGCCGCGGAGCGGCTGGGCCCGTGAGCCATGGCCGCTGAGCCTGCGCGTCCGGAGCCCGTGCTCCCCAATGGGAGAAGCCACAACAGTGAGAGGCCCGCATACTGCAAAAAAATAATAATAATAAAAAAAATAAAATATTCAGATTTTCTCATTATTGTTGAGTCAACTTTTGTGTTATATTTTTCAAGGATATTTTTCATTTCATCTAAATTGTTGAATTTGTTGCCATGATGGTCTTCATATTATATTGCTGAATTGTTTGCATAGTGGTATTCATATTATTTTCTTATTATCCTTTTAATGTCTATAGGAGCAGTAGCAAAAAATCCCTCTTTTATTCATGATACTGATTTTTCCTTTTCTTCCCCCCTTGATTGGTCTATTTAGGGGATTGATAATTTTATTTATCCTTCCAAAGAATTAAGTTTTGGTTTTGTTAATGTTTTATTATTTGCCTGTTTTCTAGTTTCATTTTATTTCTACACTTATCTTTATTATTTCTATTATCTTTATTATTTCTATCCTTCTGCTTACATCGTGTCTCCTCTGATTCCTCTTGGCTATGACAGTTTCTCAAACTTTCCTTGTTTTTGATGACCTTGATAGTTTTAAGGAGTACCTGCCAGATATTTTGAAGAATGTTTTTCAGTGGTATTTGTCTGATGTGTTTTTCATGACTAGACCGGAGTTATGGGTTTTTGAGAGGAAGACCACAAAGTTAGAATTTAAAAATGGCATAGAATATCACTCTCATCACATCATATCATGGGTGTACTGACAACCTAATTTGTCACTTTTGGTGTTAATCTTTGTCATTGACTAAACTAGTGAATATCTGGTTAATCTGAATGTCTGGTTAATTGTAAGATTACTATATTTTTCACTTTTTATACAGCCCTTTGGAAGGAATTCACCATTTGCAACACACACATAAGGAGTGGGAGTTATGGTTCATCTGCTATAGAATGGAGTTTCTAGATAAATTATTTAGAATTCTGCATAGGAGATTAGTCTATTTTTTGCCACATGTATGTATGTATGTATATCAGTATGGACTCATGATATTTGTTTTATAATTTTGGTTATAATCCAATACTACTTTATTTTGTTCTTCCAGTTGTTCCAGTATTGGCTATTGGAAGATCTAGGTTCCATTTTTAAAAAACCTTTATGAGATCTTCCCTTTCTATGAGTCTTTAAAATGTTACATCACTTGTGTCCTTTTCTTTATAATCAAATTTTCTATTCTAAGTAAGCACCTTTACTTCTATGACTTTATGCTGATATATTCCAAATTTACATCTCCTTTTCTAAGCTCCAGACTCTTATATTCATTGACTGTTAGCATATATATAATATGTATTATATATATATATATGTGTGTGTGTGTGTGTGTGTGTGTGTGTGTATGTGTGTATACATACACACACACACACATGTGCAAAGTAAAAATTCCTGATTTTTTCATTCATGCACCAGGCTGTCTCCTTTTAGTACATGGAACTGCTATCACCATCACATATTTTGTATAGACAAAAATCTAGGCATCTTTTTGATTTCTCTTTGTCTTATCTTCCAAATAAATCTAGAAAAAAATCTGGGTATCTCTGCCAACCTGAATTTTTCCAGTTCTATTTATTTTTACAGTTATCACCTTAGCCCACAGCCAGGATCCTCTCACATCAGATCAACTAGAATCCCTTACTAAGTGGTCTTCTTGTTTGTATTTTTGTACCTCCACACAAAGAGAGAGAGAGAGAGAGAGAGAGAGAGAAAAGAGAAGAGAAGAGATCTTTTAAAAATGTTAAAAGAGGGATTCCACTGGGGCGTCCAGTGGTTAAGACTTTGTGCTTCCACTGCAGGGGGTGTGGGTTCGATCCCTGGTCAGGCGAACTAAGATCCCGCATGCTGCAACACGGCCAAAAAAAAAAAATGTTAATAGGACAGGATCATGCTTACTAGCCTTCAGCAACATCCCATCAAACTTAAATTTAATTGCAGATTACTTATCACTGTGTTCACGAACCTAAAACACAATGCTCCCTGCTTATATCTCCATACTCATATCATTTTCTATCCTTCTCATGATCCAGCCACAGTTGTCTCTTCTGTCTCTTGAATGTATCCAGTCCTTCTCATCACTGAGGGCTTAAAATTACTTCCTTTTCCTGGAATTCTCCTTACCCTTCAGGTTTTAGCTTTTAAAGAAAATTCTTGGTGGTGTCTTCCCTAACACTATGTAGCTACAGGAATTCTCCTCTCACAGTTATTCTCCATCTCATTAATCTGTTTATTTCCTTCATCTTCTAAATCTGCTTATTTATCAAAATCTGCAATAATCTTTTTATTATTTTGTTTCTGACTGGTCTTTCTCTTATTACTAGAATAAAGAATAAATTAATAAATAAACATTCCCAAGAAAAGAGTCTAAGCTTTTGTTAAAAATCTTAAAGGAGACTTCTCATAACTTAAGAACTGCTGCTTCTAAAATATGAAAAACAAAGGTTTACTCTGTTTTGTTCTAAAGTATGAAAAACCCAATAGCATTAATCAAAGGAGGCTATTAAGGTAGGAAAACTGATATACAGATAAAATAGACCTCTCTATATCAGTTGATTTCTATCAACTGATTAAATCTTAAGCTGATGACATGAAAGGTCTACTGGTAGTATCTCAGATTTTCCCCTGAGGTATGCAGTTTAATTTCTTCTATTGCTTTAGCATTGAAGTAATATAATATTTATGGGGTTAAGATATTTCCTTGGCTATGTGGGGTCTTTTGCAGTTCCATATGAATTTTAGGATGCTTTTTTCTATTTCTGTAAAATGTGCCATTGGAAGTTTGATGGGGATTGCATGAATCTATAGTTGGCTTTGGCTAGAAGAGAAATTTTAACAAGATTAATTATTGCAGTTCATGAACATGAGAAATCTTTCCATTTATTTTTGTCTTCAGTTATCTCATTAATATCTTATAGTTTTCAGTGTACAGCTCTTTAACTTTTTAGTTAAAATTATTCCTAAGTATTTCATTCTTTCTGGTGCTATTGTAAATGAGATTGTTTCTTAATTTCTTTTTCTAATAGTTTGTGTTAGTATAGAAAAATGTGACTGATTTTTGTATGTTGATTTTGTGCCCTGAAACTTACTGAATTCCTTTATTACTTATAACAGTTTTTTTTTTTTTTTGGTGGAGTCTTCAGTGTTTTCTATTTATAGTATCAGGTCAGCTGCAAACAGAAACAATTTAACTTCTTTTTCTTAAATATTATGTATTTATGTATTTATTTATTTATTTATTAGGTTGTGCTGGGTCTTAGTTTCAGCTCACTGGTTCCTTAGTTGTGGCAGGCAGACTCCTTAGTTGTGGCATGTGACTCTTAGTTGCAGCATGCATGTGGGTTCTAGTTCCCTGACCAGGGATCGAACCCAGGCCCCTTGAATTGGGAGAGTGGACTCTTAACCACTGCCCCACTAGGGAAGTCCCTAACTTCTTTTTTAATTTGTATACCTGTTATTTCTTTCTCCTGCCTAATTGTTCTGGCTATGACTTCCAGTGTTATGTTGAATAAAGGTGGTGAAAGTGGACACCCTTGTCTTGTCCCTGTTCTTAGAAGAGAAACTTTCAGGTATTTGCCATCTAGTATGATGTTATCTGTGGTCTTGTAATATATGGCCCTTATTATGTTAAGGTACATTTCTTCCATACCTAACTTGTTGAGAGTTTTTATCATGAAATGAGGTTGAATGTTGTCAATGTTTTTTCTGAATCTACTGAGATTAACGTGTGATTTTTATATTTTATTCTGTTAATGTGGTGTTTACATTTATTGATTTGCACATGTTGAACCATCCTTGCATTCCAAGAATAAATCTCACTGGATCATTGTGCGTGATTTTTTTAATGTGCTGTTTAATTTGGCTTGGTAGTATTTTGTTGAGGATTTTTGCATCTATATTCATTTGGGATATTGGCTTGTAATTTTATTTTCTTTTTTTGTATTTTCTTGTAGTGTTCTTATCTGACTTTGGTATCAGGGTAATGCTGGCCTCATAAAATGAATTTGGAAGTGTTCCTGCCTTTTTTATTTAGCAATCATGAGAAAGAAGAACAAAGCTTGAGGCACCATACTTCCTAATTTCAAACTACTACAAGGCTATAGTAGTCAAAACAGTATGGCACTGGCATAAAAACAGATATACAGATCAATGGAACAGAATAGAGAGCCCTAAAATACACCTACTCATAAATGGTCAACTAATATTTGAAAAGGGCACCAAGAATATCTGATGGGGAAAGGAGAGTCAGTTCAATAAATGGTGTTGGAAAACTGGATACCCACATGCAAAAGAACTAGAGTCTTATTTTACACCATACGCAAAAATTAATGAATTAAATACTTAAATGTATTTCAATGGCCATTATGGGCTCTACTCAATTTTATTTCTGAAGTGAATAAAAACATTTCAGAAACTTTTCTGGCTTAGGATTTTATGCTGATAATTAACACAACCAATTCTGAAAAAGCTAGGACAGAAAGTCAGCATATATAACTTTACTGGCTCATTAAATATAGTATAAGATTAATAATATACATAAATTTGAATTAAGGAAGCTATTTAATTCCTCTCGAAATTTCTTCAAATGTGTCTGGGTCTAATTTACTTGTTTTCCTGGAACATGATTTCTGAAGTAGAAACAATAGCTATGCATGCTTGATGAAAACTTTTGTAAGCTAAAATTGGAGATGCTCACCATGATACAGTCAAATCAAGAAGACCCAGATCTGTCTTATTTCAAACATAATCATATACATTACACTCAACTGAAACATACACAATTAGTCACATTTTTATCACCTGTTTTGCAGTAATCACTTACGGCACTGTAGCATGCTGTTTCTCTCATGTTATCCCTCTAGTCTATCTCATGCAAGAAAGAAGAGAGAACCATAATTTCCATTCACTCCACAAGTGAAAAAAAGGATGAGAATGAGAAAGGTGAAGTGATTTACATAAGGTCATGCTAGGAATCACTGGTTGAGCAATATTCTTACAATTATATCACAAAATTTCTAGCTCTAACAGTTTAAATGGCCATGCTCTTCTGGGAGAGATTTATGAAGACATCTTTCTCCATATAGCAAGAGCTGGGAAACTTACAGAATGTCATGGTCCTATATCTGTCTAAAAGGTTAAAGTTAGAGACAAAAAAAAAAAAAAAAAAAAACTTGTGGCCTAAACAGAATAGTTGTAGGAAGAATTTTTGCCATAATTTTACCTGAGGTATCTGGATCTTTTAAAGCCACATTTTGAGGTAATACATGTCAAATGTCAGTGTGATGTGATCAAAGTGTTAGGTTGGCTTTGCTGGCTTTGAATCACCTTGCTTTATCAAAGGATGAATAACAACTTCCAACATAGAGAAAGACAGGCAATTTGATTGTAGGAAGAAAAATATCTCTTTTGAAAGGGTAGACAAATATTAACAACTTAAAAATATATAAAATAAATATCATAATGTACTTGAGATGATTAAGCTATAAGAGGTTAGCTATTGAATTAAAATGTGTCAGCTTTTGGCATTTTGGAAGAAAGCCGAAGGCAGCATCCAAAGTGTTTTCCTTAGTTATGAATAAAAGTATCAGGATATGTGGCAACTGTGATCAAAGGAGTTCAGACAAATTGAAGTGAGGTGAGATGTGAATTACATCAGCTCAGCAGGATGAGTGTCAGATTTATTGAACTCAGCAAGGACAGTGTGTGAGACACCACCTTCTGAATTGAGAGAGACAGGCAAACCGGTCCTGGTCTCTAAAAACAAACAGTTGGGAAAACATCATAAATATTTTGATTTTTGAAAGTTTTATTTTATTTTGGGACAGTGTGTATTAATTACTTATGTGTTTTTATCCCTCTCAAAAAGAAGTACTATATTTGAAAGGAATATTAATTGTAACCTCAAGCATTACTTTCTTTAGAAATAAAATAGAGTCTTCTTCCTTAATTTCTTTCTTTTCGTTTCTCTTTCCTGTTTAGTACTTCTAAAGCACAAATAATTAAAATTGATAATTTAAAACAGATATTTGTAAATCATATGGGGGGATTTGTAATTGGATCTAATCAACAAGGAGTGTAGGGGGACTGAGGAAACATTTAATATGCTACGTTTTCTTGAAATTATGTTAAGTACCTTCTGAGGCTTCAATGCTGGAGAGGACATGGCTGACACCGAGCCCAGACCACTCACTGTGTATCTTCAATGCAGATATTTGGTTTTGCTGGTGGTTAGGTTGATAGATAAGCAGGCAGAGCTGTGGATAATTAAAAATATTTTATCTCATTCATCCTTAATGTAATCAAAGCAAAGAGATATAAAAAGGGTCTTATATCTTCTCCTTCAACTCCTATCAATGGTTAAACTTTTTTTTCATGTGATATTCAAAGGTTGTATCTGCACATTTTTACATTGTGTTTTTAGGCAAAATTAAGCTAAATTTCAAAAATGCTGAGTAAACTATAGGAGAGTACGATATTTTAGATAGAGCATCTACATTGCACCAAATCTTACAAACCCCACTCTTTTTTTTTTTTTTTTTTTTTGACCTTTTAGAAAGCATATCTGAATGCAAGGGCACGAGTCTGATATTATTTAAAGAAATGACCTTAAATCATCTCTACTTACAAAATATGAAAGTAATTCACATATTTTGATACCTTAAGTATTCATTTTAACCAACTACATCTAATATGCTTTGTATTGTGTTGTAGTTGCCTCAGTTCACTCAAATATTTGAAAATTTCAGGTAATGAGAATATATCTTTGTTTCTCAGACTGTGAAACGAATATTAAAAATGAGTCTCTTTGGACAGGGGGAAACGAGAATATAATTCCAAGTTTTAAAAATTAAAATTAAATTTCTTTCTTGAAATTATTAATATCTTGGATATAGGGAAAATTACTTAATCTGAGATTCTGAAATAAGTGACCAGGTGTTCTTTTATGACATTTTTGGAAAAAGTCCACTAAAAACTTCCTGAGGTTACTCTTCCATTTTGTGTTGGTAAGTATTAACCACACTTACCAACACAAAATGGTGTTGTGGTGGAAGATTACAATTGTTTATTAGAAACTATTAATGTATTTATTTTGTTTCCAGCTTTGTTGTGGTATGCTTAATAAACAAAACTTGCTCATATTTAATGTATACATTTTGATGAGTTTGGACATTCACCTTCACCCATGATAGCATCACCACAATCAAGGTAATAATATACCCATCACTTCCAAAAGATTTGTTTCCTGACTTTCTCTTGATTTATCTTTGTGGTAAGAACAATTACCATGATATCTTTTTTTTTTTTTTTTTTTTTTTTTTTTTTTTTGCGGTACGTGGGCCTCTCACTGTTGTGGCCTCTCCCGTTGTGGAGCACAGACTCCGGACGTGCAGGCCCAGTGGCCATGGCTCATGGGGCCAGCCGCTCCACGGCATGTGGTATCTTCCTGGACCAGGACACGAACCCACGTCCCCTGTATCAGCAGGCAGACTCTCAACCACTGCACCACCAGGGAAGCCCCATGATATCTATTCTTTTAACAAGGTTTTAAGTGCACAACACTCTATTGTTAATTATAGACACAATGTTATACAGCAGATCTCTAAAACTTGAGTTCTGTTCCTTGACCTTGACACACATGTCCCTTTGATGACAACCTACTGAAACTTGAGGTTCATTTGGATTTTTTTCACAAATCCCCTATCTCCACTTCCACATATTTCTTCTTGAAGAAATATGAGTTCCCATAGCTTCTTGTCCTAGGGTACCTTAGCATACTCTTACTTTTACTATATGCTATATAGTATATGTCTTATAATAAAGCCCTTGAGGCCTTACACTAATTGTTCACTCATCCTGGAATATTTTCTTCAGTTCTTTCTGGTTGACTCTTGTCATCCAAGTCTTAACTTACATTCTGCCACAGCCAAGAGATCTTCTCTGACCATACAAGTTAAAGTCACCTCCCAGTCACTGACTGTTCTATCATCGCGTTTTACTCCCTAGCACTACTTAGTGTATGTCTCCCTCATTAAAATGTACACTCTCTCTCTGCTGACACCTCGCCTACATCATGCACTACTGTATTCACAGCCCTTTAGAATGGTGACTGGAGACAACAGATGCTCAATAAAATGTAATGACCGAATTAATCCTTTTGTCTCCATGGATTTTTCCATTTTGTTGGACAGTGTATTAACCTGAGAATATGGTTGCCTCTGTTTCATCTTCTTATCTTCTGTGATATCTGATACATGGTCTTGAACCCAGGAAAGGCTCAGGTTTTTTTTATTAATAGAATTATATTAATGTGGCTGGAAAACTGGTAGATAATTGGAACCATTACTCTCACTCTGTTCGCAAAAAGTAGTTTCTGTTGTAACATCATTTCATTTTCTGAGCACTTGGTTAGATGAAAAATAAAGAAAGGAAGAACACAATTGTAGTATGCTAGCTTAAAGAAATCCTTATCAAGGCAAGCCAATTGTACTCCCAAAGGAAATTGATTTAATTTCTTTCTAAAAAAATTGTCCGTATCTACATATTCAATTGCAATTTAGCAAATGGTGTGATTATTTAAGTAAAAAAGTATTTAAAACCAGAGTTCTTGTAAAAAAAATCTAAAAATATAATTACACACGTTTAATATAACTAGGGGCTTTTCTGTATAGACGTGCTCTGGTCCACTAGTAATATAACTTAGCTACTAATAATTAAGTGTCAAATTGTACATAATGTTTTACTTGACATAAGCTATTCAGAAACACAACACTGTGACTTAAATGAAGTAGGTAAAAGCAGATTTCTAAAATGTTTAGTTTATTTTTATATGAATTGGAGAGTAAATCAAGACAATATATTATTCTTGCAACATAAATTGGATTGAATTAGCAATAGACTTGCTACTTTCAAATGAAATTTACTACCAAATTAGTATTAGTTACAATGTGGGGACTAGGAGGGACTCTAGAAGTCATTCAAATGAGGTTAGTTAGATATCCAGACTCAAGCCACTACTTCTTAGTCTAAGGCTTACTCCAAAGCCTGCTGACTCTCATTTTTATCTTAAAGGGCACCAAGTGACAAACTTCTGAAACAGGTAGCCAGCAGTGTTAGAAGCTAGTAGGTTTTGGCTTATCAAATTTTAAAGTATCCTTTATATTCAAAAAGGATGGGCAACTTTTAATAATACATTTCAATTAAATGAATAATATTAAAATCATACTTAGCTCTGCAAAACGCTTTCCTTGATTATTTGGAAGGCACTTTTAGATTTAACACTGCTTTCTTTATGAAATTTAGTAAGATTTGTATTGTGTATGCTGAATGACATTCTGGTTATTAGAATGCAAATTAGCAAAGAAGGGTGTACATGTACTGCTTTAGTGTGCATATTAGTTAGGATTATTTCAGTCTCAAATGGCAGGAAGTTAACTCAAATTAGCTTATACCAAAAAAAAAAAAAAAAAAAAAGCTCACTGGCTGGGAAGAATAGGGAAGTTTAGAAGCTAAAAGGAAAAGCTATAGAAAAACAAAGCATCTAGGGCAGGAATTATGCACTCCTCTTTGCTTATTTTTTCCTTAACTTCATTCTGCAAAAGGTTTCATTCTTCATATTTTAAATAAGACAAAACCCCTGGCAGCTCTCGTATTATTTCCTCTCAGTTAAGCAACCCATAAAAGGAGGTGGGGACTCCTTTACTCTAGGTTCTATCAATATTAAAGAAGATCTTAAATTGGCACAGCTTGGGGCACTTGGCCACATTGGAAGATAGGGGAATCTTGCATCAGGATTGTATGATTGACATCTTCACAAGAACCACATGCAACTTGGGAAGTGTGATTTCCCCCGAGAAAGGATGCTAAATTTTAAAAGATGTTCAGTTGAAAAGAAATTTTCCCCCTAGAGTATTTTTGATAATGGTATCTGCCAAGATAATCTCTCACGAGTTAGTCATTTCAGAGATGGCATATATCAAATTCCAGTACTGGCCTTATGTATGCAAGTTTTCAAAGACTGAAATAATGTAAAAACTAATATTGATGAAGGTGCAGTAAGATGGGCCCTCATATAACTCTGGTGGTAGTGTAAATTGGTAAAACCTTTTGTAAAGCAATTTGATGCGTTAAGAAACTTAAAAGTATTTCACACTCTTGAATCCAGTAATTCCATTTCTAAAAGTGAATTCTAATAAAATAATCACAATGTGGATACATTTTATGTGCAATATTTGTAATAATTCTGAAATAAAATAAATGCTGAGAAAAGTTGATTTAGTTAAATATAAATATATGATGGACTAATATGTAGATTACATGATACCCTCTTCATATGATTTTGCTATTATGTTATGTTTGCAAGGTTGAAGGGAAACAAATGCCCTTATAAACTGTTGGTAAGAATATAAATTGAGGCAAACTCATTGAGAGGAATTTATAAATTTTATAATCATGAAAATGTATATCAAAATTTAAAATGCAAATATAGCCTAGCAAATTTATTTCTAGGAATTTATCCCATTGATAGTCCTGTACATACCCAAAGAACATTCACTGCAATAGAAACGTTTGCTCGCAATAGAAAATATATGGAGTAAGTTAAATGTCCACCAATAAGGGACAGATTTTAAAAATGCAGCACTTAAAAAGAAATGATTGGGGCTTCCCTAGGGGTGCAGTGGTTAAGAATTTGCCTACCAATGCCGGGGACACAGGTTAGAGCCCTGGTTTGGGAAGATCCCACATGCTGCAGAACAACTAAGCCCATGCACCACAACTACTGAGCCCACATGCCACAACTACTGAAGCCCGCACACCACAACTACTGAAGCCTGTGAGCCTAGAGCCTGTGCTCCGCAACAAGAGAAGCCACCACATTGAGAAGCCCACGTACCATAATGAAGAGTAGGCCCTGCTCGCCGCAACTAGAGAAAACCCATGCACAGCAATGAAGACCCAACGTAGCCAAAAAAAATAAATAAATAAATTTATTTTTAAGTAAGAAGAAATGATCTATATCTCTTTTTTTGAAGTGTGGTTGATTTACAATGTTGTATTCATGTCTGCTGTACAACAAAGTGATTGTTATCCATATATATACATTCTTTTTTTATATTCTTTTCCATTATGATTTACCATAGGATATCGACTATAGTTTTCAGTGCTATACAGTAGGACCTTGTTTATAGAATGGTCTATATTGTTATCTGCAAAATATATTCTATAAAAAAGCAAGATATCAAACACTGTCTATAGTAGACTCTCATTTATCTAATATTTTATGAATATGCTTGCATGAAATAGATACAGTTGTGTGGTAGACATGACTAGTATTCACTTATATCCAGTTCTCTTTTCCTTCTTGGACATACAGAAGATTATACTTTCCAAACTTTTTGCATTTACCTAGAGCCACGAAACTAGTTCTGGCAAATAAAATGTGACTGGGAGTGACTTTTGAGCTGACAAAAATGAAAAGTCCTTTTAAAACACACCAGTCTTGGGCTTCCCTGGTGGCGCAGTGGTTGAGAGTCCGCCTGCCGATGCAGGGGACACGGGTTCCTGCCCCGGTCCGGGAAGATCCCACATGTGGCGGAGTGGCTGGGCCCGTGAGCCTGGAACTCACCAGTCTCTGCCTCCGTATTCAAGCAAGGGTCTTGTGTTGAAAACGTGAGCCACAAGATAAAAACAATTTGGGTGGCTGACACATATAAAATATCTGCCTGAGGGTAACCAGGACTGGCAAGAAGTTTGTAGAAACAAAAAATAAATGCTTACTGTGTTAAACTATTATGGATTTGGGTTTTCTTTTTTTTTAATTTTAAAGTAAAAGCATTAATTTCAAAATTTTCTAGTTGCCTTTTTACTAGAGGCACTGTAATTCATCATTCAATGTAGGACACTTAAAAATTATATGTAATTTACATATAAGTAAAATACAGACATCTTAAGTGCATAGCTCTGTGAATATTTACATATGGGTGCATCTAAGTAACTGCCATCCAAAACAAGGTAAGCTCACTTAATTATGCTGAGACAAGAGGCATAAATAGGACTGATTGCCTCCTTGTGAAAAGATTCTTTGGGGTAAGAATATTATCAGTGATATATTGTATGACATCAGGAAACACATTGCTGCTCTTACCATTCCTGGTGATGATAAGTTTGAATGCTTGGTTAAGAGGTACATAACCAAATTTGAACTTTTGCCTATAAGCCCCATCTTGCCCAGTGTAGAAATTTACTTGAGGCACTTTCAAGTACATTAATTCCATTCAGCGAACTGGCATTTTTTAAATGTCCCCATTTCCTTTCTCTTCTGATCCCTTAGGGCTGGGAATCTTTGGAGAGATAGCCACTTGCACTTTTGTCAGCTCACAGGCTTTTTTCATGCAACCCTGTAAGCAGGCTGTGCACCCTGTAAGCGGGAAGCATGGAGAGTGCAGAGCGGAGTTCAGCTGTCCAATGGCACTGTGGAGTTGATTTGTAGTCACTTCTCTATCATTAATTATAATCATAGCTGTACCCTTTTTACTGGTATTGTGATCTCACTGCAGGTTTTTCGTTAATACTTTATTCCTGTGTACACACTCAGGGCACAGCATATTGTCCTCCAGGTGTGGAGGTGTGGAATATTGTTGGCAGATAACAAGAAGAGTGCAGACACCCTCCTTTGTTTATCAGGCACCCAAGCCTGTCCAGTATGAAATTGTAAATGAACTCTGTGTTAGCAGGGAGAACTCTCCTATGAACCATGCATCACCAGACCCCACAGGTTTCTTGGGATTGCACCGATTCCATCTTCACGGCCCTAGCTGTCATTCTGCTCTAAGAGGCAGACACAGCTTCCGGTTCAGGGGCAGAAGTTGATACAACTCCCTGAAGAGTGGGAGCTCCTTCAAGGGCAGATGCTCCCTCTTCAGGAGGAGCAGCCCCTTCAAAAGACATCTGTTTATCAGAATATTCCAGAGGTAGTTCCCCCTTGTTCAACTTTGATTTTCTTCTCGATGGAGATAGGATCCTGGCCTCCTCGGCTGTGGCAGGAATGTTTTTTTGATGAGGGTAGGCATGTTCACAGAGTCCTTTAGATCCATCTAGTTTCAGGACTTTGGTGCTTATTTTTAACTGCTGGCACCAAGCACACACAACGTCCCTGTGAATCAGGTTGACAGGTGGCAGTATAGAAGGTAAAGGAAGAATCGTCATTGTCTTCTTCTGAGGTTTCACATTGTCACAACATTGTGGCATTTTTCGTGGACAGCAAGTTCTGTTATTTTTTATAGATCTTTTTCTTTTGGTTCCCTTTGCTGAGTTTTCTAGCATATCTGGTTTACTAGAAGCCCCCTGTCCCTCTTCGGCATCTACTGATGTAAGTTGGAATTTGCAACTCATATATTCTTCCTCTGCCTTCTTTGTGGAGTTGCACTCCTTGTTGTCTGAACTCTCCATGCTCAGAAATTTCAAGGTTGATAAAATGGAGACTCTCCTTACTTCTTTTTTTTTTTTTTTTTTTTTTTTTTTTGTGGTACCCGGGCCTCTCACTGTTGTGGCCTCTCCCGTTGCGGAGCACAGGCTCCGGACGCACAGGCCCAGTGACCATGGCTCACGGGCCCAGCTGCTCCGCGGCATGTGGGATCTTCCTGGACCGGGGCACGAACCCGTGTCCCCTGCATCGGCAGGCGGACTCTCAACCACCACGCCACCAGGGAGGCCCTCTCCTTACTTCTTGATTTCGGGTTCTCTTTATCACAGAAAAAAACGTAGTCTGTTCTAATTACCATAAGCAGTTCATTCGGGAAGCCAAATGTATTTAAAATTGGCTTACTGTTGTAACATATAGACTGCAGATTGTATAATGACTCAAATGCAACAGAAGTGAATTTTTTTTCACTTATAAATTCATGGAGATTCTGCACTAACTGTAATGATGGAGGTCACCATCTCTTACTTCATCTAGTCATTCAGGAACTCAAGGTGATCGTGTTTGTAGTCTCTTTTCCCTGTGGCTTCCAAAGTTTTCTTGGATATTAAAATTCAGCTGAAAGAAAAGCAAAGATCACAGAGAATGGCATGTGGGAGGTTTTTATGGGAAGGCCTGGAGGTGACACAATACACTTTTACTTATTGGCTAGGAACTTATCACAAGGCCATACCTAACTGCCAGTGTAGTGATTTGGCTGTGTGCCCAGGAAAAGAGGAAATTAATTTTGTTGAACACAATTTTTCTGTCAGGGATGGAGGGGCTTACTTTTTATTATATATTCAGTGATTATGCTTTGAACTTAAAACAATGGGCATATTTTACTTTTGGGTCAAAATAATCACAAAATGACATGAAAAAATGCTCTTGATGTATTTTTTGCTTTAATTTTGAGTTTTTTTGTTATTTTTAAAGTTAAATGCATGCCCTTTATAGAAAATGTAGAAAGTAAGATAAAAATAACTAAGCAGAAGAAGTTATCCAGTAACCACCATGATCCTACCATAACGATCTTATGAGGGTAAATGAAATTACAATCCCTATTTTATAATTGAAGATGGTAACCCCCAGGGACTCTAATAAACTTGTCATATTTAGGAAGTGGTAGAGCTTAGAGGAAAGAAGAACCAGGGAAGCTTTCACAGAGGAGGATATAAGGATAGACATGAAATTATTAATAAAGAAACATTTTACAAGTTCTTTTAGAATTTTGCATTTCTAATTACACTGGGAGAAGGAATAAAACTAGAGAAACATGTAAGGCAAGGGAAATAATGCAATCAGTTTTACATATTTTATGTTTCAAGTACAAATTAAATATCTACGTGTAACTGTCCAGTAGGCAGTATGAACCTGGGTACTAGAAAGAAGACTGGTCAGGGTATTGAGATTTATGTGTCACAATGACAGAGGTTTGAGGCACTAGTAGTAAAGGTCATAGATAGAGTTAAGAAGAGGCAGAATCCTGAGCTACAACACAACTTACAAGTTAGGTGTTTTTTTTGGATTGTTGAAGGCTAGAATTGGTTTTTATTTCTTTTCTTGATGCTTTTGTCTGTTTCCCTGAAGAGCTCCCACTGAAACAGTTAGAGTTGGATGTAGCATGAGAGGCTGGCCAAGATTCTAAGTGGTGAAAGTTGCCTGATATTAAAAACATCCAGGTGTTCAGCCCTACTGAACCCCAAGGTTGTTATTCTTAACCATTGTGAACATCTGTTCCTATAAGTATCAAAAGACAGAGAACTTGGAAAACTTATTTTCCTTCTGGCTCTGTTACTAATTAGCTGTATGAGGAGAAATTACTTTTCCACCCAGGGTTCTGATTTCCTCATATCAAAAATGAGGAGACTAGACTAAATAATATTTAATTACCTTCCAGCTCTACAACCCCAAATCTATGATGAGTCATAATTATTCTAAATTTCCTAAACTTGATACACTCTTCTGCTTTTATAGAAATGATTACTTTTCATTCTAGATATGTAAATGCAACCTTATGTAGATAAGGTTATCTACATCAATGTCTCATCACTCCTATTAGACCATAACCACCATAGGTTAGAAAAGCAACAATTATCTCTGTGTCTTCCTTGGTATCTAGTACAGAATCTTGCACAATATAAATTCAAACAAGGAAGAAAGTCACTTTTTAAACTGAAAATTTGGTGTGGTGTGCAGATTTTTCTGATAATAACGTGCTAAAGTTTGAATCCATGATCCTGAAAAGCATATTCTAGAATCATTGGACTTAAAGCATGATGCTTCCTGGACAATTGTAGAATAAGGTTTGAATATCCCTACAGTATTTCTCATACCTACAATACTAATGTATAAAAAATTCTCTGAAAGATATACCACAAGTAACTTGGAGAATTTTCCCGATTGCATATTGTGCTTAGGGTGGCAATGTTCACTTATATTCACTCCCTGGAACCTTGGCCCTACACTGCTTTGACAGCTTGTCAGCAGTAAATCTAGTCAAGGAGCGTTTTCCCTTTGGAAAACATCACACAGCTTGTGTTGCTAGTGAGGAAGAAAGGAAAATATAGCAAATTTACTTCATCCAATTAACAAAGACGTGTAGGTTGTCTTGTGCAGCTTGGCGAGTGGCAATGGAGGAAATTAATTTAATGGTCTGTGAAAGCCTCTCATTTGTGGTGACAAACTCAGGAACTCAGAAGAATACTATAAACTCTCTCCAAACCATTTCCAATTTCTTTGCTTGATAATTTTAGCAATGAAAAAAATATCTTTCCTTGTGTAAGTAGGAATGTTCAGTATTTGTATCAACACATTAGACATTACTCAACAATTCATAATTTGTCATCATGGATCTTAATAGAATATTTAGGTTTATATCTTCCTCTTTGGCATTTAGACCTGTTGTATGGTGTTACACAAAAGGTATTAAACCTTTAGTTGTAAAAATGTTGGAATAAGTATAAAATCTAATACTTCTAGGCTGTGAATGCAAGTTAGTTCACTGTATAGTGGCTCAGTTTTCTCATACATAAATGATTTTAATAGTCAAATATTTTTATTGTCATAAGATCATTTTGAGGATCTCCGTATAACCATTTGTGTAGTTGTAAAATCCAAAGTGTCATATCAATATAGGTGTATATACGGTTTTGCCACATTACTATTGTCAGTGAAATATTACCCCCAATTAGTTGCAATAGCTTATAAAATAGAATCTTACATCTTTACTGTGGTTAATGAGCCATTTTCACGCAGATGTGTACTTAGAATTTTGCCATACTTTATGATCAGGCATTATTTTTACCCATTTTAATGATAAGAAAAGTGAGATGCAAAAGTCTTCAGAGACTTTTCTCAATAATACTAATCAAGTCTCAAGATTCTGTGGTACTTTAATCCAAATCTACTATTTTCTGCTTCTACCATGCTATTTTAAATAGGGTCATTGAGGGACACCATCTGTTGAGATGATATTTGGGCAAATCCCTGAATGAAGGGAGGCAACAAGCCATACCAAGGTGTGGGCAAAGGGCACTCCAGGGTGAAGAAACAGCAAATGGAAAGTTCCTGAGTCAGGGAAGAATTGTTGTCTTCAAGGAATACCAATAAGTCTAGTCTAGTGTTACTGAAGTCAAATGAAAGAAAAAGTAGAAAGAGAGAAAGTCAAAGAAGTTGTCTATGAAATCCACAGACCAAGTAAATGTTTGAATTATATTCTAAGAGTGGTGAAATGCCATTGATGTCTAAATAGGGAAGCAACATGATCTATCTTATATTTAAAGTAGATCATTCTAGCTCCTGTGTGGAGCATGCCGCCTAAAAGTGAAAGCAGGAACAATACTGGCAGGATAAGGGTAGACTAGAGCTTGGACTAGGATGACAGAAGTTGGGATAATAAAGAATAATCAGATTTGGATGATATTTTTGAGTAATGCCAGCAAATATATTTATTTGTTGAAAGTAAGGATTGAGAGAAAGTGTAATAAAAAATGTCTCAGGTTTTTGGCCTGAGCAACAGTGCTAATGGTGGGGGAGACTTAGGAAGAAGTGAGTTTGGAGGTAGAAAATCTTTGGGCTTTCATACATTAAGTTTGAAGTGTTTAGACAGCCAAGTGAGGAGGTTGAATAGCCATATGGATGTAAGTGTTCTGAGCTCAGATAATAAAAACAACAACAAAGAAAAATTCATATAACCCTTACTACATGCCATTAACTCATGTAATGGTTGATATTGCTTTGTATAAGAGGTCTGGCTGCAGGGTGTCAGAATACCTGAGAAATCATAGCTTAAGCAAAGAAGCTTTCTAATAACCACATATAACGATATATTTTCAAGGACTTGGTTCCAAGTTGGATTGTTTTGATGATATCGAGTATCTAGACTTCTACTAATTTCTGTTCTGCCATGTTGAACATGTTGATTTTTTTTTTCTTTAAGCTTATTGTCTGATGGCCGCATCAGCTTCAAGAAGTAAGCTTTCACATTTGCATTCAAGGCAGGATGAATGGGCCAAGCCAATCAAGCAGGGGCTTTTCTTTATCAGAGAGGAAATTCATCCCTAAGGGGGCTCTGATCAGACTGATGTATCCTTATTTTTTATTGGACTGATTTTTTATTCTTCCAAAGAATTAATGAAAGAAATTACCTCTTTTCACTTTCCTTTCACTGCTTTTAATCAGGGATTTACAGTTGATATCTTATGGGAGGCAACTAAGAGGGAAATTATGTATTGGATTAAAATATAGAGTTGAAAACACTAAACAAAAATGACAGTCACAATCTCTCACCATACCCTATGGAGTGTATTTGTGGTTAGTGGATACGTGTGTGTGGATATGTGATTACATGTGTTTGTGACTATCACTTAGAAATTACTTTTAATGAAATGCCTCAAAAGTCTGGAAACAAAATTAGAGTAAACTGTACCTTTATCTCAAGATTCATATCACATTACTGATCTTTGCCAACTTCCCTGTTACAGGAGAATATTAACAGCAGAAAAATCTATAGATAACAATTAAATATGAAGGTACCTGCAATTTGTTTTGTAAGAGGTGTAAGACAATGGAGATACCAAGATAATTTTTTTCCTCGATATAATCACTATTAGTTGTAATTTGTTTTAACTGTATACTTCTCTTGTTTTCCAAATTAGGCATTTTAAAATTAAAAATTGATTCTGTAAAACTCATCACCATACCGTAAATGTGGCCCTTTTGCCTCAGCTGCTTTTATAACCAGGGAAGCAAATAGCTAAGTTAATGAGGAAGTTTAAGGAGGAGGGAAATTTTCAAAGAAAAGTAATTAGAAGCAGTTCCCTTTGGACGTGTTCCTAATATTTAATACAGGAAACCTCCAGTGATGTTTTAAGATTCACAGAAATTATCATGATATAGGGTAGCTTAATATCAGACTTAGCGTGGAACTTTTCACATAGTAGACAGAATGTATGTTACTGATTTTTATTACAGTCAACATGATATAGAGCAAATGGATTGATTGGCATTTTAATATTTCTTCTGCTGTTTTTGGCATGCTATTCATGACATGATATTCTTGTCTGATGGCCTTGTCACATTCTGAAGTTCAGAGAGGTGAATTAATTGGTTGAGGTCACACATTAGCAGAACAAGAGAAAAACTTCATTTTCTGACGCTGAGGTCAGCATTTAGGTTGGTAAAAGCCAGCTAATGGTGTTTTTCCTGCTCAAGATTTACCTGAATATTAGGTCATTTTGAAGAATGATTTTGAGGATAAAGAGGCTCCACAAGAGGGGTGCTCATTCTCTTGGCTTGGCATCTTTTTTGAAAATCAATGCATCTGCATGTTTGGGTCTATTTCTGGATACTCTAGTTTGTTCCATTGATCCATATATCTGTCCTTAGGTCAATATTCCATTGTTTTGATTATTATAGTATTATTGCAAGTTTCAAAGTCTGGTAGTGTAGGTCATACAAGTTTGCTTTTCTTTCACATTGCTTTCACTATTCTAGGTCATTCGCATTTCTGTTTTTAAAATCAACTTTTCAATTTCTATAAACAAGTTTTCTAGACTTTATATTGAGATTTCATTGGCTATAGATAACTTTGAAGAGATTTTAGATTTTATTAATATTGATGCTTCAAATCCATGAATGTGTAATATTTCTCTATTTATTTAGGTTTTTGTTGATTTCTCTAATTCTCTGTAGCTGAAGAACACTGTCTACCAAAAAAAAAAAAAAATAAGGCACTCTAACCTATATATTAAGACACGAACTTCTGCTTAAAAATTCTGTGGTACCTCTCACTCTTTTTCTCTGCTATAAGCAGGGATATATTGCAACTATTTGTGATGTGAAACAATCACTGGTTTTCAAGATATCTACACACATAAAGTAGGCTGAAAAAACTGCTCAAATCTCAAGAAGATGATGTTCTTCTAGACAAAGGCTGCTCCCACAGCCTATTTCCTGAAATGAAAACTCATATGGAGCAGAGACAAAAAAAAAAGCCACAGCAGCCAGAGTCTGTGAATAAGAAAGTTTATTACTGTAAATCACTGAAGTTTTGGTGCTGTTTATTACACAGCAAAGCTGACTGTTATACAAAAAGTGGTACCAGAAATAAATGCTGCCCTAACAAAATACCCCAAACTATATCATTAGAAATGTGTAGCAGGTCAGTGATGGAAAGTTTTTGGAGTGTGGAAAAAATGTCAATAAATATCAGTGGAGGTAAAGATTTGGTACACTTAAGGTATAGAGAACTTAGGCAAACAATGTACTGAATAAATTTGTGGATTTAGGGGAATGGGTTTTGTGATACATAATTTTACTATGGTTTTTGTTTACTAACTGTGTTAGGCAAGTACTACAAGACAAGTATTACTACATGTGCTTAGAAAAGAATTGGTCCATTTGTAGGCAGGGATGTGAAGAAAAAATGAACCCAGAAATTCTCAATCTTGTAAAGCTAAGATTTGCAACTCCTACTCATGTCCAGTAGGTTAAAGAACAGAGACATTATTCTAAGAATCAGACTCAATCTCAAAGCATAAACCAAATCAATGTTATAGCCATGATTCCCTTTGTTAAGATATCTCTATAGTTTAATATGGACCTTAATACATCTTTTTAGCTGGACATTATGGCTCCAGAAGAAGGGATTAAAAGTGTTCTTACAAAGAAGTTTTTGGTATAGAGAGATATAGTATACGAAAAGTACTGTAGATGTGGATAATAGTGCAAGCAGTTGACTGAAATCAAACCTGAATTAAAAGAGATTGTGACTGTTTCTAATGTGAAACAACATTGTTTTTCAAAAAATCTGCAGAAATAAAGTAGGCTGAAAAACTGCTCGATTTCCAAGGAGGTCATGTTTTTCATTGCATTCTTTAGATTTGGACAAGGAGGAAACTGAAAAAGAAAGGAACCCTCTGAGGGAGACTAAAGAATCATGGAGAATAATAAACTGTGAAGTCAGTTATAGGAAACATGACCTGGGCCCAATCAAGGGCACATTATCAAGCTTCAAGGTAAGAAGTTTAATGATATTTGCCCAGTGACCTCTAAGCAGTTTTCCTTCTTCCCTTTTTTATCATGAGGTATGCATTAGTGTGTGTGTGGGGGGGAAACTTACCTTTTTAGTTACAGGTCTCTGGACCAAAACGAGCTATATGTGGATCTGATGTAAAGGCTATTATGAGTCCTAGATTTCAAAGCTGAGCACATGATGGGATGAAATTTTAGGGTATCTTTCTTGGGAAAATAAATAGAATATTTTGCATGCAGAAATGAGAGAAGTAAATCTCTGTGATCAAGACAGAAGTCTTTGATAGATAACGTTTTTCATAATCCTTAACTTCTTTTCTGTAAAAAGATTATACTTGCTCACCAATTGTTCATTGATAATGCCTCCTATGGGAGGAGTTTATATCACCAATGTATTGACTTGGAGTTTAGCTTGCTTTGGCCAATAGATTATGAGCAAACATGATGCAACTACAGATAATCAGAAACTCTTAGAGACATAATAATTTATTGCCTTCCCTTTTGCTCTTTGGTCTGTTGACCTAAAACAAATAAACTGCCGGTTATTTCTTCAGCAAAAATGGGTTTATTCCAGATCAACACATAATTACAATTCAGGGTCTGCAAACATGGTGAACCACATACAAGTCCCCCACAAGAATAAATGGAGAACTCTTTAAAGAGGGGGAAAAGGAAGTCGGGAGGGCTATAGTAAACAAAGAGTTCACGGGCTTTCATTGCCTGAGTTGCGATCGTCTCTTATTGGCTGGGCTGTTGCCAGGTAAGAAGAGGGAATCTTTCTTCTTTCTACTGGGCTCTACTACTGTAGGACATGAGAGCTCCCCATTGTGGTCTCCTGACTCTATCTACTTGAGGTCTCTGTTCATCAGTGTTTTACATTTCCCCATTTTAATCAAGTTTTTTTTCTGATAGCATTGCTGATCAAGAGTTCGGTTTTCTGGTTTTACGGTTTTTTTGTCCCTCAATGTCAGAAACAGCCTTTCCTAGATATAGTGTCACATTGGAGGGAAAGTGCACAGATTTGAAACATATTGTGGTCACATTTGAGTAAAATGGAGGAGTAGGGGAGTAGAACTCTCAGGCATCTTTTCTCTAAAGTCCATAATTTATCAAGATCATAGTCACTGGAAATCATCTGAAGCATTATGTCATCATCAAAGGCAGACAAACTCCAAAAGGCCTGGTCAAGATATCTTGGGAAAGCTGTCTTATCAGGTATCACCTGCTTTGATTCTGAGAAATCTTTACTTTCAGATCACCAGATGATGTGCAGGTCCAATCAGGGTTTAGTGTGCTCTTAGGTGTGTCACCTAAGAATCTAAGAGTAGAATCTTGAATCCAAGAGTCTATTCCCTGAATTTGGTGGCACAAGGGTTGGTTAGCAGTGCTTGATCGGGGCATTTTTAGCCAGGTTGAAGATAGTACTTGTGGAGGTGTCTTTTCCAATAGGTAAAATCTCCAGATTGCAAGGTATGATACTTAAGGTATGCATCTCCTGAGAGTGTACTGTGAAAAGATTGCTCTAACAAAACATGGTTATTTTTTAATAGAATCAATTAGGCCCTTGAAATATTGAAATATCTCTCCTTTTGTCAGTTGTGCATCAAAAGAGGCAGGAGCCAAGTGCATTGGGTGTCCTGTGACTATCTCAAAGGGTAAGAGTTTATGACTTCCAAAAGGGGTGGATCTAAGATTTAGAGGAACCAACAGCAAAGCCTTTAGCTATATGTGTGGAGTGCCTCTATAGTTTTCACCAGTAGAGTCTTATTAATGTCATTTGTGCATTCAACTAAACCAGAGAATTGAGAGTGGTTACTTCACACAAACAGTGAAAGTGTTGTAAAACCGGACAAACAACACAGACTTGTTGAAGCACCTGGCCAGTAAAATGGGTTCCATGGTCACTGTGAAGTTCAAGAGGAGTTCCCCAGGTAGGGATCATCTTTTCCAAAAGGACTTTAGCCACAGAGGACACAGTAACCTGTCTGCAAGGGAAGGTTTCAGTCCAGTGTGAAAACATGCAGATCATGGCTAAAACGTATTTATATCTGTGAGATGGAGGAAGTTGCATGAACTCCATTTGCTAGACCTCAAATTGTCCATTAGGCAGTTCAAAATGTCCAAGAGCAGTGTGAGAAGGCTTCCTGGGTTGTACTTTGGACAAGTGAGACAAGTGAGGTATGCACTTTTTGCAGCCTTGTAAATGTTTCCCACCAATATTGATTCATGAAGGTGATCATTTTGTCAGAAGACCAATGGCTCCATGCATGTACAGTGGTGACTAGTGGTAATATGAGTTTCCTGTAAAACTGGGCTGTTACTTTGTCCAAACCAGAGCTTTTAGCTTTTATCAAGCCAACAGTTGTTGAATTTCCAATCTTGATTTTCCTTTTCTGAGGCCAATAATTGAGTTTTTTTAACTAGCTTTTCTAAGTTATGATTTGGGGAAATATCACTTTGGACCATGACAGAGTTTTGGCTGCTGTTGATTTCTTTAAGTGCAACATTCCTTGTGGAGGTGTCAGCAAGATGATTTTCCTTAGCTTCCAGAGAGTCACGTTTAGAATGTCCTGGAACCTTAATAATAGCCAAAGCAACAGGTAAAAGTATTGTATAACACAATTCCTGATATGAGGCCATTTAAAATTTTATTTCCACTGGAAGTAAGGAGGCCACATTGTTTCTACAACATTCCAAAATCATGAGATACTCTGAATGCATATCTGCTATTAGTATAAATATCGGCAGTTTTGCCCTTGGCTAAAGTACAAGCCCATATGAGAGTGTGTAATTCAGCCTGTTGAGCCAAAGTAGACATAGGTAAATGTGTTGCCTAAACAACATTAAAAGGAGTTGTGATAGCATACCCAGCACCATATTTGCCACTGTCACTTTTTAAATAAGAACCATCAGTTAACCATGAGAAATCAGTTGATGGTAGGGAGGGGGAGGGGAGAGTAGCAGGGTTAGAGTTATTACAACATAAAAGAATTATGTGAGGAGCAATTAAGAAAAGAACATCATAGGAAGTGAGGTAGCTGACTGAACAATGTTGAGTTGATAGGAATTCAGGAGGGCTTCTACTGCATGAAGTACCAAATGGTTAAAGGAGATGCCACAGTTATTTTCTTGGTGGCCTTTCCCAAAAGGTCAGTGGCCATTATGGCTCTAAAGCAAGGGGTTATTCCTGCACCACAGGGTCCAGTTGCTGGTTATAATATACCATGGGTTGATGATAGTCCACCTGTTTTGTGTGAGTACACCAAGGGCTTTCCCTTCCTTTTCATATACAAAAAGGAAAAAGGGAATCTGATAATTGAGGTGTCCAAGGATTCCTCAATCTTTCCCTTAAGGACTTGAAGGCTATGCATCTGGTAATTCCCATAAAATTAGTTCAAGGTTGTTGTTCTTTTGTATAGCATACAGAGGTTTGGCCATAAGACAGAACTTTGGAATCCAATTTCAGCAGTAAACAACTAGCCCTAGAAAAACTCACAGTTGACACTTAATTTGTATTCTGATATCACATATACTACATATCAAACCTGGGTTTGGAAAAACTACAATTTTTCTTTGGTGACCTTTTGTCCCTTTAAGGCTAAAAGCTTTAGCTAGTGGATTCTGTCTTCCAGCGAGGAGGCTTGAAAAGGAGCTGAAAGAAGAAAATCATCCACATATCTCAACAAAGTAGAACCTCTAGGGAACTTTATATCATCCAGATCAGCCTTCAGGATTTGTGAGAAATAAGAAGGCTTCTCAATAAAACCCTGAGGCATTACTGTCTAAGTGAACTGTTTTTCTCCCCAAGTGAGGAAAAAAAGGTATCGGCTAGCTTCATCAACAGGAATACTAAAGAATGCACTGCATAAATCAATTACAGTAAAGAATTTGCTTCCAGTGGGAGTGAATATTAGTATCTTATGAGGGTTAGGAACAACAGGGTGTCAAGGGATAACGTTGTTTATTGTTCAGAGGTCCTGGACAAACCTTCAACCTCAGCGCTTAGGTTTCCTCACCTGTAAAGTAAGAGTATTACATGTACTAGTACAAGGGATAATGAGGACTTGAGCCTTTGAGACTTATATTCTTCTATTATGGGTTTTATGCCTTGAAGGGCTTTTTTACTTTTAGGATATTAATTAAGTATGGGAAGAGGTTTTGAGGGATCTATTTGAATCTTGATAAGAGGTGCACTGCAAATTTTGCCTCTCTCAGTTGAAGATTTTTTCCCATAAGGAAAGTAGTAGTTGATTCAACTGGGGTAAATGGTTAGTGTTTCCAGAATCCCATCTAATAACATCAGAGATTGAGCAAGTAAAAGATATCGAAGGGTCATTTAATTCACCTGATCGGCTGCTTTGGTGACTGCTGTAAAACTTCTAGAATGTTTCTCCCTTTTGTGTGAAAGAAATTCTGGCATTATTTTTCTCTACTAAGTCTTGGTCTAGTAAATGTATAGGGGCCAAGGAACCAAGGAGAAAAGGGTGAGTATATCTTAAAGGGCCTAAGCAAAAGGGAATCTGTTCAGAGACAGGGATATTTTGACGTTCATTAGAGATCCCCACTATTTGCACTGTCTTAGTACCCTGAGGCAGGGCTTGTTTTATGTTAGTGGGGTAAAGCACCAAAGAGTGTGGCTTCACTGTTAATTAGAACTGGAAGAGATTCATCCCCAATCTTGGAGAAATGTTTCTCCAAGCCAATTAAAAGGGAGGATTTGGAAGAGCCCTTGTAGTTCCTCAGAGCCCTGTCACTGAGAATTGAGAAGATATTGGAAAGGCTGGTTAGAAGTTTGGAGGCATCTAAAGCAGTTAAATTTGTAATAATCTCTGTTCTAATGTCCTGACTCTTTGCAATAATAGTAGAAACTTGGTGGTTTTTGGTTTCTTTTATGGACATTCATTTGCTGGAGTTGAAGATTAAGAATTTCATTTGAGTTGAAAATTAAGAATTTTAGTTGTCTTCCCTTTAGGTGACTCATCTAGACTGAGAGAAAGCTGATTTGTCATATTAACTAAATCTGGAGTGGACATAGTTTCTCATCCCATCACGGTCCTTTTTACTAAAACAACATTTCCCAATTCAGCCCATTGATAAACATTGGGTTAAAACATACCCAGGTGGAATCAACATCTGAAGGAAGATCGAATTTTCCTTTAAAATAATCTTAAGTCTATATTAATAGTCATGAATAGGTTCAGATTTTTGTGTGCAAGACTGAATTTTGTTCCAACCAACGGGCTTTGAAAAAGCCATAGGAATTGCCTAATGAAGTCACTTAGGGATTGTCTGAGCCTGATCATATAATAAATTAGTAGGCTGGACTCCCAGTTGTAATCCTAGAGATCTTTCAGGATTTTCCCAATTAGCAGTTTTCATCCAATGCTGGGCTTGGACTTTACTGACAAGCATTTGAACTAGCTGATATAAGTCAGAGAAACTAGATTGGCAAGTTCGAATAGCTATTAAGTTCTTCAGCAAATCTGTGAGGATCTTCAGTTAGTTTGGGAAATTCTTTGACTATGGCTCACAATTCAGCTTTAGTCCAAGGAGTATGAGAAATTAAGGGCTCAGCTTCTGGATCCTCAGAAGGCTTAATTTTAAAGAAACAGGTTCTAATAGGTTCACAGGAAAAGGGGATGGGGAGAATTTCAGGAAAAATTGGAGGTTTGGGGAGAGAATTAATATGGGGGAACTGAGGTCATAGAGGAGGTTCAGGTGGCATAGAGAGAAAGGACAAAAATGGTGCTGAGGAAGAGAGAGAAGATGGTGCTAGTATTGGAGCCTGGACAAAGAAGCCAGGAAAGAAGGACATGAGCCTTCAGAAGACATTTTATCTTGCTTTAACTGTTTGTTTGCCTCAGTTAATATTAAAATCTTATTTTGCAGAGAGGCAATTTTAATCTCCTGATAATGTTGGAAGCCTCAAAATACCAATCAAAATAGGTGTTCCATTCAGTTTTGGGAATCTTTAGAGCTAAGGGTGTCCAAGTCAGTTTTAAGAAAATTAAGTTTGAGGGTTTCAAAAGTTCTCCATCATGGCCATTAGCATTCTAAATTGCCTTTGATCAAATGGACCTTTTAGATATAAATGTTCATAAAGAAGGATCACTGTTTTTAAACATAAAATTAGCTGTGGTCCCTGGGGGAGGGGGCACTCCATGAAAATATTTAAAGAATCAGAATCTATTCTCAGAGGTTTTTCTCTAGAGTAAAAGCATAATTTTAAAATAGTCTAAACAGCTCAAACAGTTCAAATAGCTCAAACAGTTTAAACAGCCCACATGCCTAATACCCGCCAGTTCTAAGGGAACAGTGTGTTCACAGAGGAGCCAGGCCAAAGGCTTCTCAGCACATTTCTAATAGAACAGTCATTATTCCAAAGGAATGGACAAAAGGCTGAACCAGCACAGTTCCACTGAAACAGCCCCTGTTTCAAAAGGAATGGGTTGTAGATTAGACAGTTCCAGTTGGAATAGTATGATTTAAAAATTAGGCTGAGGTGCCAAGTGAGCACTTGTATACACAAGGTCTTACCCAGAAAAGTAAAAAACCTTAAAATAGATTCCACCAAAAAGCCTAAAGAGCTTCATAAGGCAAAGAGGATGGAAGCTCAGATCCAGGAGAAAAACTTGCCCTTAAACCCCAGGGTTGGTGAGAAAAGCAGAGAGGAACAATGGGTTCAATGTGCTACCACACCCTTTGCTCACCAGCCTCAGAGTCCTTGGGGGTCTTCTCTTGATCCCCATATGGACCACCAAAATATTGACTTAAAACAAATAGCCCACCAGTTATTTCTCCAGCAAAAATGAGTTTACTCCAGATCAATAAAGAATTGCAATTTGGAGTCTGTAAGCATGGTGAGCCATGAGCAAATACCAGCAAAAATGGAGAAGAAATCGCTTTTACAGAGCAGAACAGGAAGTTGGAAGTGTTATAATAAAGTGAGAGTTTATACCTTTTCATTGATTGAGTTGTGATAGTCTCATTGCTGAGCTCTTGGCAAGAAAAAAGAGGAAGTCTTTCTTTTTCCTGTTGGGTTCTGCAATTGTTATAAGGTGTGAAAACTCCACATCTCCATTCTGGCCTGCCAACTATTTAACTGAGGATTCTGTTTATTAATTTTTTTACTAGTCCTCTTGCAAGAGGATGTATCAATACATGGACCCTATGGGCGAAAAGACTTCAGCCTAGATTCCAGGATAAGAAAACTCAAGGGGCAGAGATGAAGCATATCCACAGACTGGAGCAAACCACAGATGAATCATAGGCCACTTGTCCATAGATTGATAAATAATCCTTTGATTTTGTAAAGGCTACAAATAGAGAAAATTCTCCCGTCACAAAACCATTTTTCCCCTTATATTTCAATAGAAAGCAAGATTTTTTTTGAGACCCACCATCTTTAAGGAATGGAGTTTGTGCTATTTGAAATATATATGCACATATTTATAATTTGTAATACAATCCAGGACACATATCACCTTAGATCCTATGTAGGAGCAGAAAAAAGAACTCATATTCAGTACTGCAAGAAAAACCTTTTGCAAATCAGTCTCTCTGGACTTCAGATTCTTCATCTGTCAAATAGAAATATAGACCCTGTCCAATAATACTGGAGGATTTTTTCAAGATTCAAAAAGATAAGAAGTGTCAAAATATTTTATGAGACTTAAATTGGCATGCAAATTTTGTTGTGTGAAATTGAAAAGATATATTCTTTTTTTTTTTTTTTTTGCTGTATGTGGGCCTCTCACTGTTGGGGCCTCTCCCATTGCGGAGCACAGGCTCCAGATGCGCAGGCTCAGTGGCCATGACTCATGGGCCCAGCCGCTCAACGGCATGTGTGATCTTCCCGGACCGGGGCACGAACCCATGTCCCCTGCATCAGCAGGCGGACGTTCAACCACTGTGCCATCAGGGAAGCCCCGAAAAGATATATTCTTAAACAACACCGATACCGGGGAGAACCATTTTCTCTTTAAAAATGAAATAGTTGTTTGCATTTAACGTGGAGAATGTGTTTGTTACACACACATTCAAATATAAAATTTACACAAGAAAATCACAAAGGAAAGCATATACTTGCACAAATGAAACCCTGAGGTTCTGTGTATTCATTAGCTCATGCCTTCAGTAGAGAACAATTAAATATAAACAATGAAAATCCTGTGGATTTGATCATCTTTAAATACACAGAAATTGATATTCATACAAGGATTAGTGGTTAGTGGACCAAACTTCTTTCATCACTTTCTGAATATGACTTTAGCTTCTTGGGAGGAAAAATATTGGAAGAGAGGTGAAGTTTTAAATTATACCTTTTTAAATCCTTTACTAACAACAGTTTTTATGCAATTACAATGAAAAGAGAGACTTTTATTTAAACCTTCATTATGTTGCATCGTGTGAGAGAAGATGATGAGAAACGAATTCCAGTTATGTGTTGAATACTGAGCCAATCTAGGTGTTTATGGATATTGGCTCATTTAATTTGCCATTAAGCTTTTTTAAAATGTGTGGAAATTTTGTAGGCACATCAACCTACTGTATATATTTGTAATGAGAAGACAGAAAGAGTGACAATGTTTTTCCCATCAGGTAATAATTTATTTAACTGAAAGCTATTAATACAACTCGTTAAAAAACGTTTATCAAATGACTGGTATTCAGTTGTTCTGCTAGGTGCTGGGGTGTCTAGAAGAAAGATTCAATCCCTTGTCAAGGAGAAGTAACCATGCCTCCATGGATTTTAGAGTCTCACGATGAATGATGGATATTGATTTTAAAAATCACATAAATGCATAGGATTAGAAAAAGTGTAATAAAAATTACAAAGAAAAAATACAGCATCCTTTAAAAACATGTACTAGAGTCCCTGGTCTGATATAGGGATGAATTTGAAGAAATTTTCCCTGAGGCAATGAGACCTGATGGGTGAATAAAAGTTAAGTAGGTGAAGAATGAAAGAAGGAAACAAACTTCTAGGCAGGAAGAATAGCCTATGCGGAAAGATGAAAACAGTAAAGAACTTAGTATCTACAAGAGTGTGAAGAGGGCTGATGTGGCTGGAACTAGGAAGCAAGAGAGAAGTTTGAGATGAACCTGGAGAGTAGGAAAGAGGCTAGCTTTTACAGGGCCTTTAGGTGAGGTGAAGAATTTGGATTGAATTCTATTTCATTCCAACAGAAATGAGGAACAGGTAGAAAATGTGGGAGATGTTTCAGACAAAAAGAATCATCTGTGCAAAGTTCCAGAACATGACAAAGATGACCTAGATGTGAAACTGCACAATGCATGAACTGAGGGCATTTTTGTTCACTGATTAATTCCATTTCACATGTCAAACAATTATTTACACCTAATGTCTTTTAAAATATTTTGGACTTTTTGTATCCTCCTCTCCTAATCTCAGCACATTTATGAATTTATTTTCTTTTGTATTTTGTTGCTGTCATATTATTGGGTTTTTGAATTCTAAAGTAACCGAAGTCAACTTCTGCTTTGAAATTTTGCTGCATTGTGCCATCAGAACTTTCTTGAACTAATATCACACATTCTTTGATTTTCAAGTGTAATGTAGGGCAAATGACATGTTAATTTTTTTATTAAAAAAGAAATTATTGTAAAAAGTGACTTACAAAATGCTAAAACAGAAAATAACTTGGAAATATCAAGTCCATATTATCTTAATGAAAATCTGAGTGAGAGAATTGAAAATAAATAGTCCAAAAAAATAGATGTAATCACCACACTGAACAACATTTTAAATCCAACTTCTCCACCTGCTACCTCATTTCAGAGATAAAACTAAATTTTAAAAGTATTGGCTTGCCCTTGGTTACACAAGTCACTAATAATAAATGTGGGATATTAGGGCTCGGTTGCTTTATTTTTCTACATAATTTTGTGTGTCTCTTGAAATGATTTTCTAGATTTCAGAATCTATATTCCCAACTCAGAAAGGATGATTGTAGAATAGTAATATTCAGGCAGTAATATCCGGGAACCAAAGAACTAAATATCTGGCTTGGCGAAAGAGCAAACTAACAAGTATCATTTTAGTGTCTCTTAGAAAGTCTTGGGCTGGCAGGGGGAGAGGCAGAGAGTGTGAGGGTGCATTCTCTTTTGTCTTTTCAGTATGGAAGAAAATCATTTTGGGAGAAATGTTACACTTTACAAGCTGTAAACAGTTATTCACACCTTAAGCAAATAAATGTGCAAAGTTTTCTGAGAGGTGAAGAAGAAAGCAAAGGGGTATTAAGAACATGGGGCAAGTAGCGTGTAAGAAACTCCCTCAGATGCAGGGAGAAGCTGAAAAATATGAGGCTAAAAGTTCCTATTTCCTAATTTACCAGCGTTTCATTCAATATTAGAACAAGATGTGTTTTTTCAAATAGACTTTGTAGCTGGTCTATTAATACAGCACGCCTTTTTGCTCTAGTACTCATTTCTTTTTTTCATTATCATGTAGCTGACTGTTACCCTAACAACCCAAGTTTCAAATTTCACATACAAACACCTGCACTCTTCAAGGAGAAGATCACACATTTGTTGTAGATAATAATCTGATCAGAAAAGATGACTTTACAAGTGTCTTTTTAGGGGGAGGCATATACTTGAGGGGGAAAAATAAAACAACCAAAAGTTGTAGAGAAGGAAAATTTAACCTTTATAAGTTAATTGGAGTCTAATTATTAAATGTCTACTTGCCAATTTTTTATTATATATCTTGTTAATATAAATATAGGCCTACATATACCGGTATTTCCTAGTTCTTATCCAAACAGTAACATATATGAATTTTATCCACCATTATTTATTCATTTCAATGTATCCTAGAAATCATTTACATAGAAGTATGTAAAGATATTTTTCACTTCTTTTTGAAAGTGGAATGCATGATTTTTAAGAGCTCTTCAAACTCTGACCCTATATTAGAATCATGGAAAGAAACTATATCTATCTATTGTTTGTGCTTATCTATCCTTTCCCTTTAAGCTTGTTTTTACAATATATTGCTTCATTCAGCAGTTTCTTATATTGAACTCATAAAAATAGGAAGTGGGAAGTCTGTCTCTGAAACCTATATTCTTCCTTCTTTTTTTGGGGGGGTTATAAAGAAATTGCCCTCTATTTCAATCAACAATTACAGTCTGCCTACTATATTTTGGTCACCTGGTTAGGTACTAAGTATACAATAGTGACAAGCATGTTTGCTGCACTCAAGGTGCTTAAAATCTAGCATAGAGCAACAATATGTTCACAGGGAAGACCAATAATGTGTTAAACTTTCTATTAACAATGCCTGCTGGCATTTGAGGATGATAATACCATATAACCTGAAATAATAAAAAAGGGATTGTTATGGGCTGAATGTTTGTGTCTCCCCCAAATTCATTAATGTCTAATGTGATAATATTTGGAGGTAGGACACTTGGAAGGTGATTAGGCTGGAACCCTCATCAATAGTATTAGTTCCCTTAGTAAAAGAGACCCACAGAGCTCTTTTGCCCTTTCCTTCATGTAAAGCTAGAGCTAGAAAATGGTGTCTGAGAATTAGGAAGTAGGCCTTCACTAGACACTGAATCAGTTGGCAACTTGATCTTGAACTTCCCAGCCTCCAGAACTGTAAGAAATAAATTTCTGTTATTGATATGCTACCCACTCTATGGTAATTTGTTACAGCAACCTGAACTGACTAAAACAGGGATCAAGTTATCCTTTCATACTGGTAAAGATTTATTAGAGAATGGAGCTTGGATCAGATATGAAAATGTGCTTCTTAACTACCAATCTACTAAATGAATTGATTTATCCAAACACATCACAGTCTAAGAACTGATGTAGAAAGAGGATAAGAACTGCTTCTTTCTATGTAAGGCAGGAAAGACCTATTCCTGTGGGTATATTCCACCAGAGTAGAGTTATATGCAAGAAGGGTGCTCTGAAATACAGTTAGCATGAAGGCTACAGCTCTTTATTTAACTCATTAATCATATAAGGTATAGTGTCACCCTTGAAGAGAAGCAAATGAGAGATGAAGGAAGACTAGATGCTCTATATTGTAGACAACTGGAGAAGGGCATTAAACAAGGCATAAAGGTATAAAAGAGCATAATAGCATAATGTATTTGTGGAAGAGGAAGGGATTCCACATGGCTTTAGCCTCAGTTGGTGGCATTCCAGTGTTGTATTAAATCACAGAGTGGTGCAGATCATTGGCATTAGAGATTTATGATCTCTACTCTTACTACGCTCTCAAAGCTGAAAATATTATTCCCTGAATCCTTAGATTTCTCCCTCCATCCTCCACATTTGTCTTTTCAACATGGCTTCATATTTTTCAAGAACATATTCTACCATTTCCAACATTTTTCTACATTCCCTTCACAGAAAAAAAAATCATAAAACAAGATCTTCCTTAACTGCCTTTCCCCTCAATCCTAGACTTCCTGGTATTCTGCCATTCCTATTCCCATTCTGTATTTCCATTGTATTAGAAGAGTTGACTTTTTTCCTCATCAAGAATTATGCTATCACCTTTGTTATGGATCTCAACTCTTACCACCTTTGGAGTGTTTGGAAATATTACATTTTGTTCTTGATCTTCAAATACTACATTTTGTTCTTGATCTTCTACCAAATTCTTGCCATCATTTTAAAAAGTGTTTTTACACATTTGTTCAATATTGTGTATAGAATTCATGTGTAAAAGTACCCTTCTCATATGAAACACATGGATTTTTAGGTTAAAGAGAAATTTTAAAAAATTCTCTTCCTTGAAACCGAAAAAATAAAATCCCAGAGTGAATAATAAGAATAAGATTAGCAAGTGGTACCTAAAGGGAAAAAGCTTGTGCAGAATCTAGATTAATCATAACCCTGACTAGGGGGCTTTAAATCTCATCAAGGATAGAAGCACTCTGGAATGGCAGATTAAGGACCTCAGAAAATCTGCTTCTCCATAAAAGCAATGAGAACATTGGCAAAATCTGTCAAAACTACTTTTCAGAATTCTGGAAATTAAAATGCTTGAGACATTCCAAAGTGTTATTCAAGAAAAACAGCTGTATCTCAATAGTAACACTGAGCTTTGTGGTGTTTTTAACTTGCCCTAGTTCTGTCCCCTTTCCCCAAATTTACGGCAGCTTTGAAGATCAACAGTCTTACCAGCAGCCACAGGAGGAGATAGAACAGGTTTAAAAATCCTCCAAAGTCCCATCCCCAGAGAAACATCACTATTTGACCTGTGTAGAAAGGTTTTTTCCTAGGGCTTTTCCTTATTTGACATCAGTCAGAACTCACACTGTGTAAACAGCTCTGTTGTCAGGGGATTTTCTGGAAACATTAAGGGGCAGTTTTTTAACATTGCAGCTGCCAGAGGTGGCACTACCAGTTAGGGCTAAAAAAGGTTGTCTAAAAAGAGAAAAAAATGAGGAATGAGATGCCCATAATGGGCTTTGAAGATTTTGCCATAATCTTGGGAATTTGAAGGCCACTTACATGAACAGGGATGCTCATCTGCTCAGGAAAGGCCTGAGTAAGTATTAGCCTCTTACCTCATATGGAAATGCAAGGGACCCAGAACAGTAAATAAATAAATAAATATATATATATATATATATATATATATATATATATATATATATATATATATATATATATATATATATATATTGGAAAAGAAGAAGAATTTTAGAGACTTACACTTCCTGATTCAAAACTTACTACAAAGCTACAGTAATCAGGACTATGTGGAACTGACAGAAGGACAGACATATAGATCAGTGAAATAAAACTGAAAGTCCAGAAATAAAGTCATACATTTATGATAAATTGCTTCTTTTTATTTTTAATGACATTTATTGTTTTCTTTCTAATTTTACAAGTAATACAAGTTCATTGCAGACAACTAGAAATGAATTAACAGCTGATTAGAGATTAGAAAATAAAGTCTTACTGAACATAATACATAGCAATACCAATAGAAGTTATCAAAATGAAACACACGTATTTGGAGAGAATAATAATAAAGATCAGAGCAACAGTGAGCTGTTGGATGACTTCAATCAACCTAGCAAACATTAAATTTGGATACTTAAATGAGAGGAGTGAGAGGTGGGGACAAAAATACTTGAAGAAATAATGGCAAAACATTTTCAAAATAGAAGTCTGCAGATACAAGAGGCTAAATAAACTCTCTGGGGGAAAAATGGCACATCATAATCTCGCTGTTCAAAATCACCGATGAAGAGAAAAATCTTAAAAGCAGCCAGAGAAAAAAACATATGTTACTTTACTCACAAAGGATCAATGATAAGAATGATAGCAAATTTTACATGGAAAATGAAACAAATGAGAAGACTGTGGACCACTGTCTTTTTGACTACTGAGAAAAAGAAACCATCAGCCTAAAATTCCATAAATAGAAAAATATGTTGAAAAGAAGGCAAAATTAAGGCATTTTCAGACATATAAAGTTGAAAGGGGGGAGACCTTCAAGATGGTGGAGGAGTAAGACATGGAGATCAACTTTCTCCCCACAAATACATGAGAAGTATATCTACATGTGGAACAACTCCTACAGAACACAGACTGAACACTGGCAGAAGACCTCAGACTTCCCAAAAGGCAAGAAACTGCCCATGTACCTGGGTAGGGCAAAAGAAAAAAGAAAAAACAGAGACAAAAGAATAGGGATGGGACCTGCACCTCTGGGAGGGAGCTGTGAAGGAGGAAATGTTTCCACACACTAGGAAGCCCCTTCACTGGTGGAGAAAGGGGATGGGGGGGGAGCTTCAGAGCCATGGAGGAGAGCACAGCAACAGGGGTGTGGAGGGCAAAGCGGAGAGATTCCTGCACAGAGGATCAGTACCGACCAGCACTCACCCACCCAAGAGGCTTGTCTGCTCACCCGCAGGGGCAGGTGGGGATTGGGAGCTCAGGCTCCAGTTTCGTAGGTCAGATCCCAGGGAAAGGACTGGGGTTGGCTCTGTGAACACAGCTTGAAGGGAGCTAGTGCACCACAGCTAGCCAGGAGGGAGTCCAGGGAAAAGTCTGGACCTGCCTAAGAGGCAAGAAACCATTGTTTCAAGATGCACGAGGAGAGGGGATTCAGAGCCCCGCCTAAATGAGCTCCAGAGATGAGCGCAAGCTTCAGTGCAGTGCAGACACCAGAGACAGGCATGAAACACTAAGGCTGCTACTGCAGCCACCAAGAATCCTGTGTGCAAGCACAGGTCACTATCCACACCTCCCCCCCTGGAGCCTGTGCAGCCCACCACTGTCAGAGTCCTGTGATCCAGGGACAACTTCCACATGAGAACACACAGCAGGCCTTAGGCTGTTGCAACATCACGCTGGCCTCTGCTGCCACAGACTCGCCCCGCATTCTGTACCCATCGCTCACCCCAGCCTGAGTGAGCCAGAGCCACTGAATCAGCTGCTGCTTTAACCCCATCCTGTCTGAGGTAAGAACAGATGGCCTCAGGTGACCTACATGAAGAGGCGGGGCCAAATCCAAAGCTGAACCCCAGGAGCTGTGCGAACAAAGAAGAGAAAGGGAAATCTCTCTCAGCAGCTTCAGGAGCAGCAGATTAAATCTCAACAATCAACTTGATGTATCCTGCATCTCTGGAATACCTGAATAGACAACAAGTCATTCCAAAATTGAGGCAGTGGACTTTGGGAGCAACTGTAGACTTGGGGTTTTCTTTCTGTATCTAACTTGTTTCTGATTTTATGTTTATTTTAGTTTAGTATTTAGTGCTTATTATCATTGGTAGATTTGTTTATTGATTTGGTAGCTCTCTTCCTTTTTTATATATAGATATATATTTATATTCTTTTTCTCATTTTGGGAGTGTGTAGGTGTATGCTTCTTTGTGTAATATTTTCTGTATAGCTTTGCTTTTACCATTTGTCCTAGGGTTCTGTTTGTCTTGTTTTATTTTTTTTTTGTTTTTTTAGTATAGTTTTAACATTTGCTATCATTGGTGGATTTGTTTCTTGGTTTTGTTGCTCCTTTCTTTCTTTTCCTTATTTTTTAATTACTTTCTAATTTTTAATAATTAAAAATTTAATAACTTTATTTTCTTTTATTTTTCTTCCTTTCTTTCTTTCTTTTTTTCTCCCTTTTCTTCTGAGCCATGTGGCTGACAGTGTCTTGGTGCTCCATCTATGTGTCAGCCCTGAACCACTGAGGTGGGAGAGTCAAGCTCAGGACATTGGTCCATCAGAGACCTCCTGGCTCCGTGTAATATCGAATGGCAAAAGCTCTCCCAGAGATCTCCATCTCAATGCTAAGACCAAGCTCCACTCAACGACCAGTAAGCTACCGTGCTGGGCAACCTCTGCCAAACAACTAGCAAGACAGGAACACAACCCCACCCATTAGTAGAGAAGTTGCCTAAAATCATAAGTTAACAGACACCCCAAAACACACAACCGGACATGGAGATTCCCATCATAAAGAGAAGATCCAGCCTCATCCAAAAGAACATAGGCACCAGTCCACTTCACCAGGAAGCCTGCATAACCCACTGAACCAACCTTAGACACGGGGGGCAGACACCAAAAACAACAGCAACTACAAACCTGCAGCCTAAGAAAAGGAGACCCCAAACACAGTAAGTTAAACAAAATGAGAAAAGAGAGAAACACACAGCACATGAAGGAGCAAGGCAAAAACTAGGCAGACCAAACAAATGAATAGGAAATAGGCAGTCACCTGAAAAAGAATTCAGATTAACAGAGTAAAAATGATTCAAAATCTTGGAAATAGAATGGAGAAAATACAAGAAACATTTAACAAGGACCTAGAAGAACTAAAGAACAAACAAACAATGATGAACAACAAAATAAATGAAATTAAAAAATTCTCTAAAAGGGATCAATAACAAAATAACAGAGGCAGAAGAATGGATAAGTGACCTGGAAGATAAAATAGTATAAATAACTACAGCAGAGCAGAATAAAGAAAAAAGAATGAAAAGAATTGAGGACAGTCTAAAAGACCTTTGCGACATTAAACACAACAACATTTTAATTATAGGGGCCCCAGAAGAAGAAGAGAAAATAAAAGGGACTGAGAAAATATTTGAAGCGATTAGAGTTGAAAACTTCCCTAATATGGGAAAGGAAATACTCAGTAGAGCCCAGGAAGTGCAGAGAGTCCCATACAAGATAACTCCAAGGAGAAACATGCCAAGACACATATAAATCAAACTATCAAAAATTAACTACAAAGAACAATATTAAAAGCAACAAGGGAAAAACACAAATAATATACAAGGGAATCCCCATAAGGTTTACAGCTGATCTTTCAGCAGAAACTCTGCAGGCCAGCAGGGAGTTGCAGGACACATTTAAAGTGATGAAAGGGAAAAACCTAGGACCAAGATTACTCTACTGGAAACGATCTCATTCAGATTTGACAGAGAAATTAAAAACTTTACAGACATGCAAAAGCTAAGAGAATTCAGCATCACCAAAGCAGATTTACAACAAATGCTAAAGGAACTTCTCTAGGCAGGAAAAACAAAAGAAGGAAAAGACCTACAATAACAAACCCAAAACAATTAAGAAAATGGTAATAGGAACATATATATCAATGACTACCTGAAATGTAAATGGATTAAATGCTCCAACCAAAAGATATAGACTGCCTGAAAGGATACAAACACAAGATCTGTATATATGCTGTCTAGAAGAGACCCACTTCAGACCGAGGGTCACATACAGACTGAAAGTGAAGGGATGGAAAAAGATATTCTATGCAAATGGAAATCAAACGAAAGCTGGAGTAGCAATACTCATATCAGACAAAATAGACTTTAAAATAAAGACAATTACAAGAGACAAAGAAGGACACTACATAATGATCAAGGGATCAATACAAGAAGAAGATATAACAATTGTAAATATTTATGCACCCAACATAGGAGCACCTCAATACATAAGACAAATGCTAACAGACATAAAAGGGGAAGTTGACAGTAGCACAATAATATTAGGGGACTTTAACACCCCACTTTCACCAATGGACAGATCATCCAAAATGAAAATAAATAAGGAAACACAGCTTTAAATGATACATTAATCAAGATGGACTTAATTGATATTTATAGGACATTCCACCCAAAAACAACAGAATACACTTTCTTCTCAAGTGCTCATGGAACATTCTCCAGGATAGATCATATCTTGGGACAAAAATCAAGCCTTGGTAAGTTTAAGAATATTACATCATATCACACATCTTTTCTGACCACAATGCTATGAAACTAAATATCAATTACAGGAAAAAAAAACTTTAAAAAACACAAACACATGGAGGCTAAACAATATGCTACTAAATAACCAAGAGATCACTGAAGAAATCAAAAAGGAAATCACACAATACCTAGAAAAAAATGACAATGAAAACATGACGACCCAAAACTTATGGGATGCGGCAAAAGCAGTTCTAAGAGGGAAGTTTTTAACAATACAAGCCTACCTCAAGAAAGAAGAAAAATCTCAATCAACCTAATATTACACCTAAAGCACTTAGAGAAAGAAGAACAAAAAAACCCCAAAGTTAGCAGAAGAAAATAAATCATGAAGATCAGATCAGAAATAAATGAAAAAGAAATGAAGAAAACAATAGCAATGCTCAATAAAACTAAAAGCTGGTTCTTTGAGAAGTAAACAAAATTGATAAAACATTAGCCAGACTTATCAAGAAAAAAAAGGGAGAAGACTCAAATCAAAAGAATTAGAAATGAAAAAGGAGAAGTAACAACTGACACTGCAAAAAAACAAAGGATCATGAGAGATTACTACAAGCAATTATATGCCAATAAAATGGACAACCTGGAAGAAATGGACAAATTCTTAGAAAAGCACAACCTTCTGAGACTGAACCAGGAAGAAATAGAAAATATAAACAGACCAATCATAAGTACTGAAATTGAGAATGTGATTAAAATCTTCCAACCACCAAAAGCTCAGGACCAGATGGCTTCACAGGCGAATTCTTTCAAACATTTAGAGAAGAGCTAACGTCTATTCTTCTCAAACTCTTCCAAAATATAGCAGAGGGAGGAACACTCCCAAACTCATTCTATGAGGCCACAATCACCCTGATACCAAAAGCAGACAAGGATGTCACAAAGAAAGAAAACTACAGGCCAATATCACTTATGAACATAGATGCAAAAATCCTCAATGAAATACTAGCAAACAGAATCCAACAACACATTAAAAGGATTATACTCCATGATCAAATGAGGTTTATCCCACGGATGCAAGGACTCTTCAATGTATGCAAGTCAATCAATGTGATACACCATATTAACAAATTGAAGGATAAAAACCATATGATCATCTAAATAGTTGCAGAAAAAGCTTTTGACAAAATTCAACACCCATTTATGATAAAAACCATCCTGAAAATAGGCAGAGTGGGAACTTTACCTGAATATAATAAAGGCCATATATTACAAACCCACAGCCAACATTGTTCTCAATGGTGAAAAACTGAAACCATTTCCTTTAAGATCAGGAACAGGCCATGGTTGTCCACTCTCACCACAATTATTTAACATAGTTTTGGAAGTTTTAGCCACAGCAATGAGAAGAAAAAGAAATAAAAGGAATCCAAATTGAAAAAGAAGAAGAAAATCTCTCACTGTTTGCATATGACATTATATTATATACAGAGAATGCTAAAGATACTACCAGGAAACTCCTAGAGCAAATCAAAGAATTTGGTAAAGTAGCAGGGTACAAAATCAATGCACAGAAATCTCTTACATTCCTATACACTAATGATGAAATAATCTGAAAGAGAAATTAAGGAAAGACTCCCATTTACCATTGCAACAAAAATAATGGAATACCTAGGAATAAACCTACCTAAGGAGGCAAAAGACCTGTATGCAGAAAACTATAAGACACTGATGAAAGAAAGTAAAGATTATACAAACAGAAGTTGAGATATACCATGTTCTTGGATTGGAAGAATTAACATTGTGAAAATAACTATATTCCCCAAGCTATCTACAGATTCAGTACAATCTCTATCAAACTGCCAATGGCATTTTTCACAGAACTACAACAAAAAATTTCACAATTTGTATGGAGACACAAAACATCTGAATAGCCAAAGCAATCTTGAGAAAGAAGAATAGAGCTGGAGGAATCAGGCTCCTGGTCTTCAGACTATATTACAAAGCTACAGTAATAAAGGCAGTGTGGTACTGGCACAAAAACAGAAATATAGATCAATGGAACAGGATAGAAAGCCCGGAGATAAATTCAGGCACATTTGGTCACCTTAATTTTGATAAAGGAGGCAAGAATATACAATGTAGAAAAGACAGTCTCTTCAACAAATGGTGCTGGTAAAACTGGACAGCTACATGTAAAAGAATGAAATTTGAACACTCCCTAACACCAAACACAAAAATAAACTCAAAATGGAGTATAGACCTAAATGTTAGGCCAGACACTAGAAAACTCTTAGAGAGAAGTATAGGCAGAACCCTCTATGACGTAAATCACAGCAAGATCCCTTTTTACCCACCTCCTAGAAAAATGGAAATAAAAATAGACAAATGGGACCTAATGAAACTTATAAGGTTTTGCACAGCAAAGGAAACCATAAACAAGATGAAAAAACAACCCTCAGAATGGGAGAAAATATTTTCCAATGAAGCAACTGACAAAGGATTAATCTCCAAAATTTACAAGAAGCTCATGTAACTCAATATCAAAAAAACAAACAACCCAATCTAAAAATGGGCAGAAGACCTAAATAGACATTTGTCCAAAGAAGATATACAGATTACCAACAAACACATGAAAGGATGCTCAACATTACTAATCATTAGAGACGTGCAAATCACAACTACAATGAGGTGTCACCTCACACCTGTCAGAATGGTAATCATCAAAAAATCTACAGACAGTAAATGCTGGAGAGGGTGTGGAGAAAAGGGAACACTCTTTCACTGTTGGTGAGAATGTAAATTGATACAGCCACTATGGAGAACACTATGGAGGTTCCTTAAGAAACTCAAAATAGAACTACCATACGACCCAGCCATCCTACTACTGGGCATATACCCTGAGAAAACCATAATTCAAAAATTGTCATGTACCACAATGTTCATTGCAGCTCTCTTTACAATAGCCAGGACATGGAAACAACCTAAGTGTCCATCGACAGATGAATAGATAAAGAAGATGTGGCACATATATACAATGGAATATCACTCAGCCATATAAATAAATGAAACTGAGTTATTTGTAGTGAGGTGGATGGACCTAGAGATTGTCATACATAGTTTAGTAAGTCAGAAAGAGAAAAACAAATACTGTATACTAACACATATATATGGAATCTAAAAAAAAAAAAAGAAGGTTCTGAAGAACCTAGGGTCAGGACAGGATTAAAGACGCAGATGGAGAGAATGGACTTGAGGACACAGAGAAGGGGAATCATAAGCTGGGACAAAGTGAGAGAGTGGCATGGACATATATACACTACCAAATGTAAAAAAGATAGCTAGTGGGAAGCAGCCACACAGCACATTGAGATCAGCTTAGTGCTTTGTGACAACCTAGAGGAGTGGGATAGGGAGGATGGGAGGGATACACAAGAGGAAGGAGTTATGGGAATATATGTATATGTATAGCTGATTCACTTTGTTATAAAGCAGAAACTAACACACCATTGTTAATCAATTATACTCCAATAAAGATGTTGAAATAAATAAATGGGAAAAAATAAATTTGAAAAGACTCATCACCAGCAGATCTACACTATACAAAATATTAAGGTCTTCTGGTGGAAGGAAAATGATTCATAATTTTATTTATTTGTTTATTTTTAAAAATATTTATTTACTTATTTATTATTTATTTTATTTATTCAGTTTGGCTGTGCCAGGTCTTATTTGCAGCATGCGGGATCTTTGCTGCGACATGCAAGTTTCTTGGTTGCAGCATGTGCACTTAGTTGTGGCATGCATATGCGTTCTAGTTCCTTCACCAGGGATGGAACCAGGGCCCCCTGCATTGGGAGCATGTATTCTTACCCACTGGACCACCAGGGAAGTCCCTACTTATTTATTTTTAAGTTCAATGACTTTCTTTCTCTCTCATCTATATTCTGCTAGTGAGATAATCCTTGTTTTATTTCTGATATTGTATTTTCCATTTGATTCTTTTATTTATTTTCTATTTCTCTGCTAATACTTTCTCTCTTGTCATTTATTTCAAGTATATTTTCCTTTACCTCTTGGAACACAGTTATAAAAGTTGTTTTAAAGCCTTTGATAATTCCAACCTTTAGGTCATTTCTCAGTTGGCATTTGTTGATTGTCTTTTGTCTTGAGAATGGATCACATTTTCCTGGTTCTTTGTTGAATACTTTTGAGTTAATCTTGGACATTGTGAATATGTAGTAGATATAATCCTCTGGAGAATGTTTCTCTTTTTATTTTAGCCAGTTATTTAAAGGTCATAATTTCTCCCTGGCCTTCTGTTGCACAAATCTCAGTTCAGTTTTTAAGCTTTTGCTTCACTGGATTGTGAATGCCCCATGCACATGTGGTCCAGCAGTTAAGCTGAGAACTTGGTTTCTGCCCAGGATTAATTAAGGTCTCCCCTTTTTTAGATCTGTTCCTCTGGGGCTCTCCCCTCACTCTCTGGCCCACAAGCACTCCTTTTCCTGGCTCCCCTGGCCAGTAAATTGTCAAGTTTCTATCTGAATTTTGCTTCAGAGCCACTAAAGAGCTCTATGACTAGGACTTAAATCTGGGGCGAAGCCATGAGAGGAAAAACAAAATTAAACTACACAAGAAACTCCTTCTGATGAGGGTCGCACTTTCAAATTTTGTCCTTACTCTATAGTCAGCCTGTTTTTGTTTATTCTTCCACATTCTAAATTATTAATTTTATATTTTTTTCCAGAATTTTTAGCTGTATTTGGCAAGAGGGACGGGCTCTAAGGTTCTCACTCTGCCACAGTGGAACTAGAACTCCTAAGAGTTTAAATCCTTGATTGAGACTGCTTTGTGAATAAAAGTGACTAGAAGACTTTTAAAATGTTTTCTCAGTCTAACCAGTTATCACAGAATAGTGAATGTACAGTCACAGAATGATCACAGGATAACAAAGGATGAGAAAGTAATAGCCCCATAAATATCTTATGAAACTTAAATTATAGAAATTAATAAACTAATGTTATAAATTGTTTATGTGAAATATATATGCAGCCATAGTATAAAAAAAACATAAGACAGAATACACACCCACCTCAATGTTGATTATTCAGATGAACCTGAGATATACTGAGAGTCCTTAGTGGATACTAATCAGAAGATAGACTTGATGATTAACATCATATTAAATACAAAGAGGAGAGTGAGATTAAAACACCTAGTCAGTTCAAACATAACCCCAGAATTGAAAGTCAACGTTGCTGGCACTTTGAATTGCAGGTGATAATTTGCAATTAAGCAGCTGCTCTCAAAAACACTTCTATGTAATCTGTTGAAGGTGAGTAGCTGCAGCTTTTTATTTAATGCTGTTGAATCACTCTCCTGAGTAATGCTGACTAGTCCAAATAATGCTAACAGAAAAAGTGTTATTGAATATGAGGGTGAGAAGAAAATTTTATAACACACATATACATATATGCAGTAAAACAATGTAAAAATAATACAGGAAAGTGATAAACTAAAAACAACCTAATAAATGCACGATTTAGTTTTGCCATTACATTCATGGATGAGAAAGGGTAATGGGATCAATAAGGATACACAGGAAATTCAAAGGCAATTTACTTTTCTTTAAATTGGAAGACTGTTCATTGTATTGTCATTCTTTATATCTCAGGTATATTGTTTAATATTGTTTTGTACCTATCAATTTTAATAAGAAATGATTAAAAATATAACGGGCTTAAGGCATGAAGAGGCTCTTCACAGAAGAGAAAATAAATGAACAATAAATATCAATAAAAAGGAAATACACTTAGTCTTACTGGTAACCAGGGAAATGCAACGTAAAACCTCAGGAAACCATTTTAAATCAATCACAGTAATAAAAATTTAGAAGTTGGGTTGTATCTTGAATTTTGAGAATGTAATACAACAGGAAGCCTCAAACACTGCAGATGGGAATGTAGACACACACTCCTTAGTTGGGAATTTCTTAGTATATCTAAAATGTACCAACTTTTAACACAATTATTTCACTCCTAGGAGTAAAAACTAGGTAAAGTTTTTCCCATGTACATTTAGAGATGTGGACAGTAATGCTCATAGTAACATTGTGTGAAGCAGTTAAGTAAAATACTTGATACAACCCAAATGTTCATTATCATTAAAATAGATAGCACTACAGTATATTTATACAATATAGTCATAAACTAGAAAATATCAATGATTTGCAGCTATATATTTACATCTATGAAAAATATTTGTGTGCATAATAAAATAATTCATCTTATTATTACAATGTTTTCAGTTTACAAACCACATTTACAATCATTGATCTTATTTCCATTTGATCCCCTTTATCATTTGAGATAGAGATATAATAGAGCTAATTCACCATTTTATAGGTGACAAGACAGATGATTCAAGAATTTAAGTAATTTCTGCCAGGAGAAATATGAGTTAATTAATAGGAGTATATAATGGTTACATTAACCCAGTAGAATGAGATAATACATGAAACCAATTTTGCATTATTGTGTTAAATCCATTTTAGTCTTAATGTATTAATGTTTTGTACATTGTTGGATTCAGCTTGCTTGTTTTTTGTGGGTTTTTTTAGGCTTTTGCTTCCCTGTTCATGAATAGGAGTGGCCAAATATATGGGGTTTCTCCTAGTTGTGTTTGTGCTATTGATTTCTGTCTTAATTGCATTGTGGTCAGAAAATATTATCTAAAATCTACCAAGTTTTTGAAATTTCTTACCTAACACATGACCAATCTTTAATATGTTCAGTATAAGCTTGAAAAGAGTTCATAATTTCCAGTTTGTTTGGTGCAATATTCTCTATATGTAAATTATATAAAGTTTAATTTTTTATTGTACTTTTGAATCTTCTGTTGCTTTACTGAAATTTTTTCTGCTTGATGTATGCACTATTGAAATAGCTATGTTAAAAATCTCACTCTATGATGCTGGGTTTTTTAATTTATCAGTATCAGGTATAAATTATTTGAGGCTGTGTTATTAGGTGGTTATGAATTTAAAATTATCACACTTTCTTGATTTATTGAAACTTTTGTCATTCCATAATGTTTTCCTTGGCCTCTGGCAATGCTTTTTTCTTTACAGCCTATGTTGTTATCCAGGCTACTCTAGCTTGCTTTTGATTAGCATTGATGTAGTGTATATTTCTCTGTTTAAAAATGTTATCTCATTTTCTTCCAGAGAAAGTAGTAAGGTGTTCTCATTAAGAGTGTAAAGACCTTAGAACAGAGCCTGGCATATATTAAGTGCTCACTAACTGACGAGACGCAGCATGCACAGTGGTTAAGAGCTTGGGATCTACAATCACATGTTCTGGGTTTGAAATCTTGCTCTGCCACATTTTATCATCTTCTATCATTCTGTGTGTTTACTGGGCTCACCTAGGCAGCTCTTCTGCTCTACATGACATTGATTGTACAAAATCACCTGGGGGGCTCCCCCGGGCTAGAACATCCAAGAAGGCTCATTAATGTGATTGTAAGGTAGGTAAGATTTATCTCAGACCACAGTCTGCACTGGACCTCTTCCTGCTGCTTGGGCTGTTCACACCAGCAACTGGGCTTTGCACAGATGCATTCCAATTATGAGTATTTCAGGGAGGAGGAAATGAGAGCTGATAGTTCTCTGAAAGGCTAAGCTTGGAATTTGCAAAATGTATCTTCTGCTGCCTCTATTGTTTAAGCAGCCTTAGAGCCAGCCCAGATTCAATGGGAGGGGAAATAAAGCCACCTTTCAAAGAGAGAGTAATAAAGAATTTGTAACAATATTTAATCCATCAAAAGCCTGTTCACATTTGATTCTCATATATCTGGATTCATTTATACCAAATTTCCATGTCATAATATCATATATCTTGCTTTTAATTGCCTTTTTCTACCTTCTTTCATGTCTTCCTTGAAACGTTTGAATTCTTGCTTATTTTTAGAAGTTATGTACTCACTACCTATTATTTTAGAGATTACCTCATTACCTTTGCATGTGTCTACAAAACCTAACAAAAATCTAACACTAATGTCCCTAAACACATTAATTGTCCAAGGACACTTTAAGTCTAATCACCCTCTTCCAACTCCCATTTTACTGTTATTCAGAATTTTTGTTCTAGCCTGCTCTTCCTCAAAATTAAATAGTATAACTATTGTTTGTTATAGTCATTAATTTTAGATATAACCACTTTTTTAATTACTCCATTTGTCTTCTCTTTTTTTTTAGATTTTACTTTGCTGTGTCTAAGGATAGATTTTATTTTATATATATATATATATATATATATATATATATATATATATATATATATATATATATATATATATATATATATATTTCTTGGGGCTCTTGAATCTGTGGACTCAATATTTGAAGAATTGATGACAGGATTTTTTTTACATCAGCAGGAAATTATCAGCCATTAATTCTTCAAACATTTCCTCTTCTCCATTCCTTTATTCATCTTCTGAAATGAAACTCTGATTATATGTATTAGATCTCTATACTTTAACATCCATGTCTCTTAATCTCTCATATTTTCCATCTTAATTTTTACTCTCTGGTTGTATTCTGGATCCTTTCTTTGGATCTGTCTTTTAGTTCACTAATTCTGTCTTCAGCTGTGTCTAATATTCTAGTTAATTTACCCAGTAAATTTTGAAATTATATTTATTATATATTTAACTTCTAGAAATTTGGAATGAGTATTTTCAAATGTTCTTTTACTTGCTCATGTCTTTAAACTTTCTTTCATATCTTTAATCATATGTTTTATATTTATACTGTAGTCTATGTCTGAAAAAAAAAGCCCATATCTGAAGTTCTTTTTTTTTTTTTGCTTTTTTGGGTTTTTTTTGCTTTTTTATAAATGTCTATTGCCACTTGTTTCTAGCACTTGGCTTTATTCCCTGATGCCTATACTCTGAAAAGTTGTATGAATAAAACCTCAATCTTCTAGGCTATACTGATGTACTCTGGGTAGAAGCAAACTTTGATACTTGCTTCTTTTCCATGAATATGTATCCTATACAGAAATGTATACACATCTTTAACATGTATTTAGCTTTTTAGTTATTTCACTTGAATTCTTTAAAACTCTTTGAAATTGCAGATTGAGACTGAGTGGTGGACCATGCAATCAATTTAAGGGATTATGACCAATACTTTGAAAAAGTAGAATTAAAGAGAATAAAATGGAATAAAACAGGATAGAAACTATTGAGTGCATTATGCATAATAATGATAGTATTGTTTTGTGAAAAAAAAAAAAAAAAACGTTTCTTTCTCCTCTCTAACTTTTCTTCTTCTTGCCAAAGGGAGACCTAAACCCACTCTTCTCTTTGTTGTTCAGATTTAAATGTAGTTTTTACTACTGTGTGTTGCAATCAATAAATTTGAAAACATACTTAAGATATCTGATCTGTCTTTGGGAAGTTAGTATATTATAGGAACCTTTTCTGATCTTCCTTATTTGCATGGTCTTAGAATATAAGTGTTTCTTTAAGAATAATCCACCTTGCTTGAGCAAACTGGAATTCTCTGAGTTCTTATAAAATACTCATAGGATTTTTTTTTCTTGGAGTTTTTGTTGTTTGGACCCAAAAGCATTCTTTTAGAAATGCAATTTCCTTTAGGAAAGATAACAAAATAATCATAATAATCACAAAAAGTAATATCTGGAGCAATGTTTGAGAAACTGTCATGAACATTGGCCTTACTACTGAAGCTGTTCTGAAACAGCTGCATTAGACTTACAGGCAAAGCAGATGTGGATCATAGGCAAAAAGCCCCATGTAAAACATTAATTCCATCATCTCCCCAGCTCCATGAAAAAGAAATTCCTTTGCAGATTCCATCAGACTATCTATCCCAGGCTTTGCTGCTATTTCTGAGCAGAAACTACCAAAGACTGTGTTAAGGAGGCCAGGGTTTCCCCCTTTGGAGAGTGTTGTAGTCTCTGACTCTGTGCAGTTATAGTGTACCTTGTGACAAGAAAGTGTGGGATGCCTTTCCCTGGAGTACAACCTATTCTGGACAGCCACCCACAACCTCATGAATATTTAAAATCTGGCTGTGGCACTGCTGGCTGATCTGTGTCCTACTCTGGAAAACAATGCATAATGGATCACTGCTTTTCCTCCCTCCCTTATACAAATAAACATTGGACAGGATACCTCTCTGATTTTTTTTCTTTATAAATTTATTTAGTTATTTACTTTATTTATTTGGCTGCATTAGGTCTTTTTTCCTGCATGTGGGCTTTCTCTAGTTGTGGCTAGTGAGAGCAACTCTTCGTTGCAGTGTGTGGGATTCTCATTGCAGTGGCTTCTCTTGTTGTGGAGCACGGGCTCTAGGTGCGCAGGCTCAGTAGTTGCGGCACACGGGCTTAGTTGCTCCATGGCTTGTGGGGTCTTCCCAGACCAGGACTCAAACCCATGTCCCCTGCAATGGCAGGTGGATTCCTAACCACTGTGCCATCAGGAAAGCCCCTGCCTCACTGATTTATTTATTTCTGGAATACATACCAACAAGGGAAAGCACTGCAGACTGCATTGTTCAGCAACTTAGGATTTTACAATCACATTTTATTAGTTTTTCCTCACTAAATCCCATGACATTGACCTAGCTGACTTTCTTAATAGGAAAAACAGCTTTCGAGATATTATAGCTTAATGTTGTGGAAAAAGGAAGTTTTAAACTATTTAGTTAGGACTCTTGATTTCTGACTCTGTCAGTAACTACCTTGGGGGGGGCAGTACTATTCTCCAAAATACATACTTGTTTTCCTAGCTGTAAAATAATGGGGGTAAACCTGCTTTGATTCCCTCATAGGGTTATTGCAAGGATTATGGGAAAATATTATCATATATTTGTATATATAAAAGTGGAAAATCTGGCACAGTAGCTAAGAGTTAAGTGGCAGGAATTGGAGAGCAGTGTAGATAATTCTTGGGTAGATAATTCACCTTTTTTGAGCTTAAGTGTCCTCATCCATAATGTGGAGAAAATAACATTCTTACATATAAGGGATGTTTTTAGAATTAAAAGTGTTAGTATGTATATGAAATTTAAAAGAATTCCCATGTATATTAGGTTCCCAGTAACTGTTAGTTCTTATTAAAGAAACATACAAACATTCAATTTTATAATTGTTTTGAGACCTCCAATGAGTAAGCTTTTGGATGACAGAGATGTTTCTATACAAAGCACAGAACATTTTGACAGTGGGAACATGAAAGCTCCCAAGCTTAAAATAGAATATTAAGTCTAAAGGATAAAATATGACCCATATTTCTTTTCACTCCTCAGCAAACTGTGATTTTTTTCCCCTTTCTCAGGAAAGTCCTTCATGATTAGTGTTTGGTGATCTGTCTGTGGATCTGGCTGTAGACTTGTGACTTGCATTCTCTGTAAGATTTCTTTAACAAGGTAGCATACTAACTCCTTTCTTACTTGAAACGAGTGACACAGAAAGGCTTCCATGCCCAGGAGCCCAACAGGGTCCTGCTTGGTTTCAAAGGGGAGGAAAGCAATTGGCATGGAGATGGAAAAGCAAATGTTTGTAAACAAACGTTTTTGGCCCATACAGAGACAATGAGACAAAAAGAGGAATATTAAAAAACAGACTTTGCTAGGTTCCTCTCTGTGCACACACCCAGTTCATACTTTGTTATCTATGATGATGATTCCCTTCCTGGAACAAGTCCTCTATCTACATTCATTCAACAGTTGGTGGAAAGGTCAAAGTTTCTTCCTGAATCTTTTGAACCTGTATTGTTTTCAGCTCAAAATAATGTACATGTCAAGTAGACATTTTGGAGTGACAAATTTTGTCTCCCCACAATACAAACACCAACTTTAATTCTGCAGTTTGTTTATGGATAGTGATGATTCAGGGTAAACATGGGCTCATACTGAACCATAGTACTAGCATTTTATTTATTTGTCTCGTACAGCAGATAAAATTTTGGATGCATTAGCTCCAGAGTTTAGGCTTTCTGTGTTCTCCAGGACTCTACACTTTGTGATGTGACTAGGAAAGAGGTAGAATGTTGCTCTCAGCTCTTTTTCAGTCAAGTAATCAATTCTACCCCTGTCTTTTTGTTTTCCTATACAGTTTCCACCTTGTGAAAGCCACCAGTCATCAGTAAATACCTGGTTACCTCTGTTCCTCCATAGCATATAAATGATAGGCTCAAGAGAATAGTATCACCTCTCTTGAAACATAACATGAAAGAAAACTTAAGTTCTTTCACCAGTGGCTGCCATCTTGATGTAGCCTTTAATTCTGTTTTCTTTCCTCAACTCCTGACCTTGATCAGAAACACTTCTCATCCCTAGTTTATCTCCTTGTGATCTTGCTCCCTTTTCGTTTCCCTACACTTTATACTCAACATTGATTGGATTTACTATGAAAACAATGATAAAATGGAATAAGCATGATGACAATAAAAAGAAAACAGAAAAACAATAGCAAGTATTTTCACAATTATAGAATTTCAGAGCTGAATGCCACCTTAAGTGTAGAAAGGCATTGTCATTATATGATTTGTCCTTCTTATATAGATATCAAATACTTATAAAGTATCGGAGCCAAAGAAAATCTTAGAAGTTACTCAGATTCTTTAGTGAATCAAAAATATATATTGATTTCCTACTGTATGTTGGGCAGTGTTCTTTGGCATTAGGATATAATAATAAACAAGACAGGGTTAGTTCTAGCCCTCAGGGAGCTTACATTTAAAATTTTAAAGAAATGTATGGAGGTATAATTGACATATAACATTATATTAGTTTCAGGAGTACAATGTAATGCTTTAATATTTGTATATATCATGAAAGTGAAACTTTGCACCTCAGATTAGGACTTGAACCCATGTGTTGGGACTCGAACCCAGCCAAAACCCAGATTGGGACTTGAACCCACATGACCGGGATCCGAACCAGGCCAAAAACCTGATTGGGACTTGAACACACACCTCTGGGACTTGAACCTGGCCAAAACCCCCAGTCTTCCAACTGAGATCACATACCTGGTTTCAGGACTTAATGAAGCTCAGGTTCTTGCTGTCTCATTGCAGAAAGAATTCAGTGAGAGACAAAGTGATATGTAAGAAGTGGATTTATTTAGAGAGAAACACACTCCACAAACAGAGTGTGGGTCATCTCAGAAGGTGAGAAAGGCACCAGGGTATGGGGTTGTCAGTTTTTATAAGAGTGGGTAATTTCATAGGCTAATGAGTGGGAAGAATATTCCATCTATTTTAAGAAAGGATGGGGATTTCCAGGAATTAAGCCACCACCCACCTTTTGATCATTATGGTCGGTCTTGGAACTGTCATGGCGCCTGTGGGTGTGTCATTTAGCTTGCTGATGTGAGCTTGCTGATACTGAGGCTCAAGGTCTAGTGGGAAAAGTTGACTTGTCTGCCATCTTGGATCCATTTAGTTCTAATCAGTTTATGTCATGTCCACAGACTATGTCATTCTTTCAAAGGTTGTGCCCTACCTCCTTACCTCCTGTTTCAAAAGATCATCACAATAAGTCTATTTATCATCCATCAACATACATAGTTACAATTTTTTTTTCTTGTGATGAGAACTCTTAAGATATACTCTCTTAGCAACTTTCAAATATGCAGTATAGTATTACTAATGATAGGCACCAGGCTGTACATTACACCACCATGGTTTATTTATTCTTAACTGGAAATTTGTACCTTTAGACCCGCTTCACCCACTTATGGATGAAGCTTATACTTTTTGAGTGGAAAGAGACACTAGATTTTAAAAATAAATAATTACACAACTTTAGAACATGAAGAAGTGGTTGAAATGGGGTTTAAAAAAAAAAGCCTCTCTAACAGTAGACATTTAAATTAAAACAAAAATAAGAAGATGACGACAGCCATGTTTCCAACTAGGGAAGAATGTTCCAAACAAAAGGAACAATAAATGCAAAATCTCTGAGATGAGAGTATGCTTGGGATATTTAAGAAACAGAAATGAGGGCACTGCGGCTGGAGTGAAGTGAATAGTGCAGAGTGCAAGTAGGGTAGATGACAAAGAGATGAGAAGGGGCCAGATGACATAGGATCTTGTAGTGTCTGGTAATTGGACATGGTTGTGTTATTTACTGAGATGGAAAATGCTTGCTGGACAGTAGATTCTGGTGGTGTCTCTGGGGTGAGTTATGAGGAATCAATATTTCTCTCATGGATGAGGTGAGAGGGCTCTAAGAATGAAGGGGATTTTCCATAATGTTTTTTGTGTAAATGAAACAGCCCTAGAATAGAGGCCACTTGATTTTTAGTCCTGTTCTTCTCCCAACTTGATTGTTGCCTTGCAGGCCTGCAGCCCTGTACTTACCCAGCCTTGAGAAAAAAGAAAGAGCTCAGAGTCAGCAACAGAGACATCAATGGTTTAATGGATAAGGAGAACTTGCACGTCAGAACTAAGATCCCGGAGTGACATCCCACCATGTGGCAGATGGTGGACAGGACATGGCAGCAGTTTTCACTACTGGGGAAGAGGGAGATTACCAGTTAGAGGAAGAATTGATGTCAGGTTGGCTCATCAGTTGTCAGAGAAACCAGCAGAAGGGCACTCCCTTCACCACCCCTTTGACAAATTATCATAGTGGAGACAGTTCTGATCTAACAATTAGAACAATCACTAGACAGGCCGGGGGCAAGTACATAAGCATTTACTGATTAGGATTTATGATTAAGAGGGAAGGTCAGTCAGGTGAGTAGGGTGTGGGTGAGGCAGGGACAGGTCGAGCAGGGGATGTACAGAGAGCAAGAAAACCGCCATCTTGGGTGGCCTGATCATACAGTGATTCTAGTTATGAGTTACTTAGATAAGACCATACTGTTCTCAGATCTATCCATTGTGCTTCCTGGCCCTTATTTGCCACGGTGACTCATTGACAGGAAGCACACTTATGTTTAGAATTGCAGAAAATAAATGATCTGATTATCAATGTGCTCTGCCCATCTTAGATTTTCAGTAGGTTTCACTATAGTATCATCTCCTTTCTTTCCACATTACAAAATATTCATTAAAAATAAGGCAGCGGACTCCCCTGATGGTGCAGTGGTTGAGAGTCTGCCTGCTGATGCAGGGGACACGGGTTCGTGCCCCGGTCCAGGAAGATCCCACAAGCCACGGAGAGGCTGGGCCCGTGAGCCATGGCCGCTGAGCCTGCGTGTCCGGAGCCTGTGCTCCACAATGGGAGAGGCCACAATGATGAGAGGTCCGCATACCACAAAAATAAATAAATAAATTTAAAAATAAGGCAACAATATTTTGGCCTACATTCACATGAAAAATGTATCCCAGTTCTGGGATGAAACTGTCCCCTAGGAAAGGGCACAAGTCTTCCAACTGCAATTTGAATGTTTTCCACAGTTGAGCCAAAATTATATGGTGAAAATAATTACACAGTTGCCTGACTAATACCATTCAGTATTTTTAAAATAATCTCTTTTACCAGATGATGCTGAGTTCTGTGTTAAATCAGAGGCCCTATACTAAAAAATGTACTGTAGTGTGGGAAATATAGGGCTCCTCCTAAACGTCCCATTAAAAACAACTAAGAGGCTATTAGCCTCTGCAGAAAAAAATAATGCAACTATTAATCTTCATGCTTAACTACTGACAGCTGAGAAAAATAAATGACTAAACCACAAGGATAGCTGTATAAAAAAAAGGAAGAAAACCCTTTCTTCTGCACTTTCGTACACAGATTGTACAGAATAATTTTAAGCATTTTGCTTACTTTTCTCCAAGTATTTTAGGATCATTGAAGGTGAGAAGTAAAACTTAGAACTTTAACTCACTTTAGAACCCACTTACCTTAGAATCATTCATTTCAAGCTGCCTATTTTACAAATGAGGTAACTGACATTCAGAAATGAGAGGTACTTCTTAAGGTCACGTAGCAAGCTGGTTGGTGTGTCAGGATAAGAATCAGAATCAGCTCTGGTGTTATTCATAGGCTTATTTTCTCTAATTTCTCCTTGTTTCCTTAGAAAGTCTGTATTTTCTTCAGAAAGCTGATACCAGAATGTCATAGTTATATTTCAGTAAAGAAAGAGATGCTTATAAATCTTCCAAGGAAACAAATACTATCAAAAATACAGCTATTAGTTATTCCCTAGATGATAAATTTTATCTCATGAGATATCAAGAACATCAAGATCTTTCTTGAAAAACAATGAGGAGACACATGACACCTGACTCCCTTTGTGAACTACATCCTGATTAGGGAGGTAATTGGAAGCCCCTCTGGCCCACCATTGTGCTACTACTTCTAATGGTCTAGGCCTGCATACGGCTATTGCTTTATAATGGTTGTATAGAATTATGAGATGTCTCCTTGTGCCTGAGCTTGAAAAGAAAACTTCCTTTTTAAAAATATTTTCAAAGAAATAAGCTTTGGGTCAAAAATTAACTGACATGTTAACCATACTAACAGTCACTGAAGAGAAACAGGATGAAAAGAGCATAAATGCCAATAAACAGTATTATTATTTTACAGTTGTCTTTGGGCATCATGAATTAGAAAGAAAGATGATGAGTCAAATTTTATTTACAATAGGTGCTTTTCTCTTTCTCCTAGTTTTTTTTTTTTAATAGAAAAGACTTATAGCCAGACAGAAAAAAAATTTGCTAATCTACAGCCACTAGTAGTTTATAGTATCTCCTGTAAGACAGCAGTTCATCAAATTTAGATAGTGTTTCCTAAGTGTACAATATTCCTTTAGGTAATCATTTTATTTGATCCTTTCAACAAACCTATGAGGCAGATAAAGCAGACGTTTACTATTCCCATTTTACAAGTGAGGTGTCTAGTACAGAGAACAATAAATTGATTTGCCATAAATAAATGGAGAAGCTGTGACTTTTGGCTGGATCTTCTTACCCTGCTCATTTTACCATATTATATTGTCCCCTTCTCTTGGAGTTCCCTAGGATTTAAGATTTTAAACCTAAGGCTGTCAGAATCCCAGTGTGTTAGATCTCTGTTCCCAGTGCAGAGGACTTTCCTGGACAAAAGCACCAAGGTACAGATGAAATAGTGTTAGATGAGGAAATCCTGGTTTCAGTTGAAGTTTAACTGGGGAAAATCACCAAACCCTAGTGGTCACTGATCCTCTAAATGAATAACATCCACCAGGAGATTTCTGGCAAGTGTCACTAAGAGAGCTGGGTCACTTCTCACGAATTTTAATTATTGAAAGAAGACTAACAGACTCTTAACAAGGTAGAGCACAATAAGAGAGCTTAGCAAAATCCCCAATGAGGCTGGTGGATGCTACTCAGTTTTCTGAAGGGAATATTCTAGGCCTTATGAGAGAGAGTGAAGACGATTTTTACCATGGGGACTGGAACCAGCAGAGCTGAGTGGACCTTTGTAATGTCGACAAAAAAACAATGCAGGAGGCTGGAAATAAAATAGTTCATTTGGGGTCTTAGGAATTTCAATTTGAGAGACACAGCTTCAGGTAAAAATGAAAGAGTGTTCTGGTGAAGAGAAAGTCAGGAGCTTATAAAGACAAAATTATCCACAAGGTTGTTCATTGTTGCCTGATGAGAATTGTGATTGACTCTAATGCGAGTCAGGAAATATTTGTCCTTATGGAATCACAAGTTATTGGGGTATTGGGTAGGGGGGTCTAATAAGTAGATACACTATCATAAGTTATTTTAGGGTAAAGGTCTAAGAAGTATCTTGAGTTTCTGGCAGATGTTCTGGATGACTTCATTAGGAGACTAAGTGACCAAAGCTCAGATTCTGTCTAGGCTGAGATGTGCATAAGCCACACTTTCTTTATGGCCTCCCAGCTCCATTTTAGAGAGCTCTCTGAGCAATACCAACTTCATTTTGATTTTTCTTTCATAATATCCAGGGGGATTTTCTATCTGAATTGTCTACAAGAGGAGGAATATGATATTTCCTTGTTCCATCAAAAGTTCACCCTTGACTATGTTGCCATCATTGAAAAACACTTATTTGATGATGTCTTTTGTGAAAATGTCCATATTTTCCTCTGCCTGAGAAGGTAATAAACTGGAATACTGGATCACTCAAGACTGAGCTTGAGTAGATCAAAGTTTTAAGGGGTATATAAATACCTACGTCTATACACACAGACACATTGAACATGTACTATCAACTACCAGAGATTGCACATTTGTTAGGAGAAAAGACAGTATGTATCAGTAATGTGTAATTATTAACATTCTAGTGTGCAATTCCTTGTTTTGTTTTATAACATAGACATTCTGTTCTAACTGTATGCATCTATGTGCTCTGGTAAGGCATAATATATTTATTCTACTGGTTTAAGGCTAAATGTTTGGGTTTTTGAAAGCTGTTTGTGCTAAGAAAGCCCATTTAGGAAAATAGTACCAAATAAAATGAGCAAATAATTAAATTGAGAAGAAATCAATATTAATGTTCTATAGTCTTTAATGGCAGATAAGCAGTGGTCAAAGTGTTGACCATATTGATGATTCATTAAGTTCTAGAAAACTGAGTGCTAATCCAGTAGACATTGTCTATGAAATCTAATATGAAGGCTACTTTTTACATCTTACAGTTGAGATACCAAAGAAGAAAATCTTCTATCTCACTGTATAAGTAATTAGAAATTTAGACTTTATTTTTCCCTACCCCACCCTGCCAAATTGTAAGGGCCAAACAGGATGTGATTCAGAGGGAAACAAGCATAATTCCCATTTGGTTTCCTGGACAGCCATCCAAGCAAGCCCTCCTTGCTGCAGCTTTGAAGTATGACAAAGAAATAGCTGCTCCAGGTGGTATACCAGCAAGATGCCTTCACACTGCAGGAGCATCTCATCAAGGAAAATCAGCTTGGTGAAAAATATTACTGAAGTGATTTGGAGTGATGGTATTTCAGAAGGGAATTGCTAAATAGAATTCAAAAGATTACCTAGGTTGACAGCTGTGACGAAGAGAGATTCTTTCCTATGATAAAATCCCCTCATCCTTGTCTTAGCCCTTCACTCCCATGTTTGTGAGTTAGAATACCAGTGTAGCTCATTTAATATATTATGTGGTAGTTAAACAAAATAGGATGCAACATTAATTTATGTTTTCCCTTTTACCTGCAAACTTTGTGAAATAAAGATAACTTTTTTTTTTTGGTCTTGATGATTTGGTGATCAAAAAGGAAATAATAATGTTAAATTTAGACTTCTATTAGTGAGAATATTTATGAAACTTAAGTATATTTTTGTACATTTTCAAAGGAAAGAACATACTGCATGTAAACACAAAGTATTTTATTTGCATGCAAGAAAATTCTTATAATCACCCTAATCAAACATCATACTTACATGAACAGAATTTTTGTATTCTTAAAGACCTAAAAAGGAGCAGTGTTAACGACTTTTTATTCAAAATATTTTGTTAGTAGTAAAATAAATATAATTAGTGACAATGTTTCTATAGCAGTTTTATTACATTGTAGAGTAGAAAGTCATTGATATAAGAACTATTCAGAATGGATGACAGTTAAAACAATGTAAAATGAGAATTTGCAGTAATCTGTAGAGAGTATACTTCTGACTTCATGGGAACATGGTTCAATAAGTGGAAGGTTATATAATAATGAGAAAGTCCAGCCTCATTTCAATCAGGCATGCCTAATATCATTCTTTCTGTGATTGAAAGCTGGGTTTGTTTTATCTCCTATAACATAACATTCTATATCTAAAGGTGGAAACCCCCAGACTCTAATTTACTAAAAGAAATGCTAATGACTTTTGATATGATTATTCAGAAATTTATGTAGCTTACTCAATTGAAGCTGCTTACAGATGGGAATTATCAATCCATGTCCTCTCCTTGAATTGGAGAGATGACTGGTACGTGGTCTGAGCCCAAAATATTTACTTTTCTTCCAAAATTCATTCAAGAAACTGTTTTAGACATCTATATCATGCCACCATTCTTAAAATTCTATGATGAGGGACTCTATTATTTTGAGTTAATCATCTCTTTACTTTCTGGAATTATTGACTGGATGTGGTCTAGTTATTGATTGAGATTGATTTAAAGTATACACATAGATTTCAGACCTATTCTTTTTTCAATATACACGTTCTTGGGAGTGTAATCCATTAGTTTTGCCAAGTGGCATTTTGAAATCCATGGTGATTTTAAAGGGATAGGTATTTGTGAGTTAGAGTTGTTACTGCATTGGGAGCTGCATTGTCTATGCCCTGATGTCTATGTTAGTTGTGGTTAAAGGTGGTGTAACTAAAGTGATGATATGCAGAGAAAGTCTGCCTTGCCCTCTCGGACTTGATTCTTCGGTGAGGTCATCATGGCCCAGAGTTTTATCTTTAATTTTGCAAATGCAGATGGTTGGTTTATAGGCTCCCTCAAAGGTTATCAACTTTTGGAGATTTATTCACACTAATCAAAATTATTTGAAACTAAGAAATCAAATATATGTGTGAGATTAACTTTTTAGTGAGTGGAAGATTCTTTTTCAGTTTTCAATGTACATGGGAAATAAAAAGACTCATTATAATATTAGTTTTCTGAGTGTTTGTTGGAGTGTTTGATTATGGATGACTTGAAGGTAGTCCTAGTTTCAATAGATTGAATAGAATCAAACCTGTCCCAATATGGATACTTTTCTTATGTGTACACATTTTATTACTTGCACTTCTACATATTATTTCTTGTTTTGTTTTTGTTAAAGATGATTTGACATGACTTCTTACATGCAATGTCAAATGAGGTGAAATTTTAAGTATCTCGTTCTAGTGCCTAAAGTTATTATAACTGCTTGAGAAGTATAAATAAATAAAACCTTTTTCCAACATGCATATGTGTATATGCAAATTTATGTGGAGATACACACACATACACACACAGAGGTATGTGTCAAAACCTGTGAAATACTCCAGTCCAATTAATCAGGGGAGACATGCTATTCACCTTGCTTGCTTGTTTGACTCTAGCTCATGGTATGTGCTCAGGGGCTAGACTGAAATTCAGCTTCCAAGAGAATCTGATTCCCTTTCCCTGAATAATTCAGTGCCAGTTTGAATTATTTGTATTTCTAAATGGTTAGGGATTGAGCTGTTACACCTGATATGGGATATATGGAAAAAAACTCTACAACCTAAAAGAATGAGATGCATATAATACTAAAGAGAGATAGAACAAGAACATTTATTTGTTGATTTATATTACAAAACAAATAAATTTAACAAAGCTTCTGGTTTTTGCTCTCAATATAATTCAATAAAACATAGAATCTATGAAACAAGTTCAAAGATGAGATAAAACAACAATATGAGACAACAGACTGAGTTGAAAAGGCAGCTGGCTGAGAGGCAGAAATAAAGAGAAAACTGCATGAGATAAGAAACAGTGTGAAGAAACTGAAATTGCTGTTACAAAGGGGCTTAGTATCCCTGGTTTAAAATGTCATCTAGCTAGAAGAAACTAATAGAGTTTGCTCAACATTTTTTTCTGAAAATATTCATAAAGAAAAGCCTTTCACAGTATTGAAAACAATGATTGATAGAAAACTAATCAAGGGAAAATTAACTAAGGGATTCTTCTACTGGAATTTAAGAAAAAAAAATTGCCACATAGGTTTTGCTCCAACCTGCTTTAGGACTTTTGCATTTGCTTTTTCTTCTTTTTGGAATAGTCTTCCTCTCACCCCATTTACTTTTAACAACAAAGTGGGTTGACTCCTACTGATACTTCATATCTCTGTACAAATGTCACATGCTCAGAGAAGCCTTTGCTGAAGACTAGAGCAGATCTCATTTTATATTTCCTCTTGACAGTGGGCTAGCCCACTAAAATAAAATATACTAAATGGGAACAGGACATTCTTCTTTCTTCACTGATCTGTCCACAGAATCTTGAATAGGGGTTGGCACTAAGAAGGCACTCAATGAATATTTGTTGACTGAATGAATTAATGATTAAATGGCAATAATCAGGGTCTATTATTGTTTTTGCATGTGCGGTTATTTGATAGTCTGTTTCCTTACTTGATCAATAAGCTCCACAGGACTAGGGATTTGTGCCTTGTATCTATCTTGATCACTGTTATATGTTGGCACTAAACAAGAACACTTGGCACATGACAGACAATTAAATATTTGTGGGATATTTATTGAGTATTGGACAAGCTTGTAGGCAGAGGCAGAAACGTGAAAAGCACAGGTAATACTGACCGTTAGGAAGTATAGCTGCTCAAGAGTATAAGATAATCATGCTGTGTAGAAAAAGGAAGATAATACTACCAAAGAGCAGAACTATCCTGGCTGAAAGACCAGTGGGAATTTGGAGGCATACATTTTAATCTGTTCTCCACTTGGGGGCTGTAAATGGCATTTAACAGCCACATCAACAGACAGAGAGTGAGATCAAAGCAGTCTACCATCCTCTTTTAAAAAATACCAGGTTTTTTTTTTTTTTAATGCAGATTCCATGTTGCCTGAGGATATGTAAAGATTGTTTTGGAGGAGCCTATTGAAAATTGTTACAGAACAAGTGAAAGGAATATTCAGAATATTCCTCTGAAAATAGTTTAACAGTATGGAGGTTTCTTAAAAAACTAAAAATAGAATTATCATATGATCCAGCAATCCCACTACTGGGCATATACCCAGAGAAAACCATAATTCAAAAAGACACATGCACCCCAATATTCATTGCAGCACTATTTACAATAGCCAGGTCATGGAAGCAACCTAAATGCCCATCGACTGATGAATGGATAAAGAAGATGTGGTACATATATACAATGGAATATTACTCAGCCATAAAAAGGAACAAAATTGGGTCATTTTTTGAGATGTGGATGGATCGGGAGACTGTCATACAGAGTGAAGTAAGTCAGAAAGAGAAAAACAAATATATATTAATGCATATATGTAGAGCCTAGAAAAATGGTACAGATGAACTGGTTTGCAGGGAAGAAATTGAGACACAGATGTAGAGAACAAAAGTATGGACACCAAGGGGGGAAAGTGGTGGGTGGGTGGGGGTGGTGGTGTTTTGAATTGAGAGATTGCAATTGACATGCATACACTGATGTGTATAAAATGGATGACTAGTAAGAACCTGCTGTATAAAAAAATAAATAAAATAAAATTCAAAAATTAAAAAATAAATTTAAAAAGTAATTAAAAAAAAAGATCAACCAAACCAATAAACAAATCCACCAATGTTATCAAGTGCTAAAAAGTATACTAAGATAAACATAAAAATCACAAACAAGTTAGTCGCATACAGGAAACCCCAAGTCTACAGTTGCTCTCAAAGTCCATGGCCTCAATTTTGGGATGATTTGTTCTCTTTTCAGGTATTCCACAGATGCAGGGTACATCAAGTTGACTATGGAGATTTAATCCATTGCTCCTGAGGCTGCTGGGAGAGATTTCCCTTTCTCTTCTTTGTTCGCACAGCTCCCGGGGTTCAGCTTTGGATTTGGCCCCACCTCTGCATGTAGGTCGCCTGAGGGCATCTGTTCCCTGCCCAGAGAGGAGGGGGTTGGAGTGGTGGCTGATTAGGGGACTCTGGCTCACTCAGGCCAGGGGGAGAGAGGCGTACAGAATGCAGGGTAAGCCTGTAGCAGTAGAGGCTGGAGTGACATTGCAACATCCTGGGGCATGAAGTGTGTTCTCCTGGGGAAGTTCTCCCTAGATTACAGGACCCTGGCAATGGCAGGCTGCACAGGATCCTGCAGTGGGGGAGGTGTGGATAGTGACCTGTGCTTGAACACAGGATTCTTGGTGGCTGCAGCAGCAGCCTTAGCATTTCATGCCTGTCTCTGGTGTCCGTGTTTATAACCACCATTCTCGCCTGTCTCTGAAGGTTGTTTAGGTGGTTCTCTGAATCCCCTCTCCTTGTGCACCCCAAAATAATGGTCTCTTGCCTCTTAGGCAGTTCCAAACTTTTCTCCGGACTCCCTTCCAGCTAGCTGTGGTGCACTAGGCCCCTTCAGGCCATGTTCACGCAGCCAACCCCAGTCCTCTCCTTGGGACCTGACCTCCAAAGCCTGAGCCTCAGTGCCCACCCACCCTGGCGGGTGAGCAGACAAGCCTATCAGGCTGGTGAGTGCTGTTGGCACCAATTCTCTGTGCGAGAATCTCTCTTCTTTGCCCTCTGCACCCCTGTTGCTGTGTTCTCGTCTGTGGCTACGAAGATTCCCCCCCACCCAAACCCCATCTCCGCCAGTGAAGGGTCTTCCTAGTGTGTGGAAACTTTTCCTCCTTCACAGCTCCCTCCTATAGGTGAAGATCCCATCCCTATTATTTTGTCTCTGTTTTTTTTTTTTTTTTTCTTTTGTCCTACCCCTGTACATAGGGATTTTCTTGCCTTTTGGGAAGTCTGAGTTCTTCTACCAGCATTCAGTAGGTGTTCTGTAGGAGTTGTTTTATATGTAGATATATTTTTGATGTATTTGTGGGAGAGGGGTGATCTCCACCTTACTCCTCTTCCATATTGAAGCACCTCTCAGGAACATTCTTAATGCGAAGATTACTATTCTAGACCAGTACTGTCCAAAATGGTAGACACTAGAGACATGTGACTACTGAGCACTTGGAAACTGGCTATTCTAATTTGAGATGTACTGTAAGTAGAAAGTACACATTGAATTTCAAAGATTTAGTACAAAAAATAATGAAAAAATCTTATTAAAGTATATTCATTAAATATTAAGATTCAACTGAGGTTAAATTCAATATATTTTTAAAATTAATTTCAACTGGTTTCTTTTTTTTTTTTGCTTTTGCTTTTTATAATGTAGCTAATAAAGAATTTACTTATGGGGCTTGAATTATATTTCTACTGGACAACATTTATTTAAAATGTAGAGTTACAGAAAATAACCAGACTGATGTATGTAGAGAGAAAAGAATAGAGAACATAAAAGAGTGTAAGATACATATAGGACATGAAATAATTGTCCAAATGAATGCAATTGGAAATCCCAGAAGGGTAAGTAAGAGAGAGAAAATAATGGCACAGAAACAATACTTGAATAGATAATGACCGAGTATTTTCTAAAATTATTGAATGAAATTTATAGAATCAAGAGTTATGGTAAATCACTAGAGAGAAATAAATTACTTAGGCACATCATAGTAAGAATATTGATGACTAAAAATAAAGAGAAAAATCTTAAAAGCAGGTAGAAATAAAATACTTTAAATTAGCCACAATAGACTGATGGTTCACTTCTCAACAGAAATAATGGAAACTAGAAAACAATAGAATCACATCTTCAAAAATTGCTGTAACTGCCAATCAGAATTTTACACCAAGCAAAAATATTCTTTAAAAAGGAGGGCAAAATAAAGACATTTCTAGTAAATGATTGCAAGCAAAGTTGCATTAAAATGAATACTATAAGGAACAATTCAAGCAACAAAAGATCACAGAAATGTAGAAAGCAATAAAGAACAACATAAATGCAAAAAATATGGACAAAACTAAATATTGACAGTTGAAAAAGATCACAGTAATATCTTATGTGATTTAAAGTATATGCAAAATTAAAATGCATGACTATAGTAATATGAAAAAATGAAAGATGGTAAATAGAATTGAAAAGTGTGAAAAGTGCTAGCATTGTTTGCAAAGTGTATTGTAAACTATTACTAAGTTTTATCAGACCCTGACAAGTCAAGGATGAGATTGTTATCTCTTGGATAATTGTTAAAAGTACAGCAAACTAATGTATAACTAACAATCTAATCAAGCTAAAATGGGATAATAAAACATACATGATTAGTCCAACAGATGGCAAAAAGGAAAACACACGGAGGAACATGTAGGGTAAAAGAAAAAATAGTAAGATGTTAGATATAAACGAACATAGATAAGTAAATGCATTAAATATAAATGGAATACATACCTTAATTAAAATACAAAGATTGTCAGATTAATTTTAAAAATTAGCCTCTATATTTTTTCTTATAAGAAGAAAAAAAGGGTTGAAATTGGAAAGACAGAAAAGATATACTTTAGGAACACCAAGCTCAAGGAATCTGGTGTAGCTATACTAACATAGTACAATGCAGCCTTTAACAAAAAAGCAACACCAGGAATAAATAGAATGTTTCATAATGATAGAAAATTAAATGTGCAAGGAAGATGTATTTTTTTTTAATTTTATGTACTTAAAGAGATAGCTTCTTAAAATGGACAAAAATAAAAGTTGAAATAGACATATCAACCATCACTGGAAGATTTTAAGACACTAATTTCAGACAAAATATAAATCCTAAAGAAGGTACTGTATCATCATGCTATTTTCAGGTTTCAATCTGAAGAAACTGTTGAGTTTGACCACTTATTAAAGCTCTGGTAGGAATTTTACATGCAAAATCAAACCAATTATCTCCAGTTCAAAAAAAAAATTTCTGCTTACTAAACTCCACTTCAGCTTTTCCAAAGTTTCCTTGAAATTTTACATATAGGTACAAGAAATGAAGAAACTAACATAATTTCCACAAATCAGATGCATGATGACAGCTTCTTGGCAAAATTAACACAAAATATTTATGTAGTCAGAGCCTGAAAATTCTTACCAGTGCTTTAATAATATTTGGGTAGTGACTATCTTTAGATATATTTTTACTTTTTAGAAATAAATTGTGGTTTAGATTTTCTTCCTATTATTATATGGTTGCTTCTATTATTTCATTTGCTGTGAATGCTTACACTGTATTGGCTGAGTTGAAATTAATGTTCTTCTCTTCCAAAATTCTTCCTCCTGCCTATTGTTCTATGAAGACTCTGAGTTTCCTTAGACAGGTTTTGCATCTGAATCATCTCTGCTTCTTTTTTTTTTATATATCTTTATTGGAGTATAATTGCTTTACAATGGTGTGTTAGTTTCTGCTTTATAACAAAGTGAATCAATTATACATATACATATGTTCCCATATCTCTTCCCTCTTGCGTCTCCCTCCCTCCCACCCTCCCTATCCCACCCCTCTAGGTGTCACAAAGCACCGAGCTGATCTCCCTGTATTATGCGGCTGCTTCCCACTAGCTATCTATTTTACATTTGGTAGTGTATATGTATCCATGCCACTCTCTATTGCTTAGCACAGTGCCTGAAAATGGAAGATATTCAGGAGCTGTTTGAAGAATAAATAAATTATATGTTGTGATGATTAACTGTGACATGATTCATTGCTTTGATATTATAGATGGTATCTTAGTAAATTACTTTGAAATAAATAGAAATTAAGAATATAGACAAGGATATATTGATAGCAACATTAATGCCACATAACTTTTTCAAAGGCTTTGATCCACTGGCATCTGTGCTACAAAAGAATTTTGGTCAGTCTGTGGATTGCTGATGGTAAGATTAGATCTCAAATAATTATTTCTTATTGATAGTCTTTATTTTTCCTTTATAGGCCTTTTAAGAAAGCACATTGATATCAAGAGGGAGAAAAATCCACAAATTCTAAAACTTTGGACCATACCAGAGAAATTGGCTGCTTTGACATTAATATTTTTAAGGCAATTATCTTAGTAGTAGCCTATTGTCATATACTAGACTCTTTTCAAGGAAAACATCATTTAATTTATTGTGGAATCCAAGAGAATCTTTGCAGATACCAACAGATGTTTAAGTGCTAACAGAAGAAATGTTTGGAATATTTTTAGATGTAATTAACACAGGACATGTATAAATAATTTGTACCTTTAAAAATTGCTTGCAGCAGTTTTCTTTTTTATAAACAATTTGACCTTGAATAGCACAATCTTTCCTATATGTACTCTGTTGACATTTAGCAAAATATAAAGCAAAAGAAGACAGTATGTCATCTACAGCATTTTCCTTTATACTATAAAAATAAAGCAAACAAATAAATGAAACAAAGCAAATAAAATAAATACTGTACTACTTGGTCAAATTAAATTCAACACCAAAGTTCATTGAATATGCAGGTTTATGATTATTCCATTACATTATATTTTAGGCTTTTAAAATTATATTGTAAATCTATAAGATATGATACCATGTTTATCATAATTTTTCTTATATTCATTCAAGGTTCATTTAAGGATATTCTTGTTTCATGTTTCCTGAACTCCTTAATTTTTAATTGTGTGTATGTGGGGTGGGAGGGAATGATGTGACTGTGTATAAAACATGATGGGGAAAATACACTGCAATGAAAAGAAATTTGGATTAATTAGTAGGAGACCAGGAATTTGACCCTATTTCCTAGATTGTTGCTTTGTGAGCTTTGGCACATTGTAGATTTTAATAATTCTATGTGTAAAAGGGAATGTTGGATAAAATTACAAAAACTTCTGTTTCAATTCTAATGGTCTCGGATTTATAATCCAAGAAAAATTTACCTCAGAGCCTTGACTTCTGTCCTGAGACATGGAAATAGCTTACTTTGCCCATTAAATAAATTTGTCCAATAGTTTATTTAAATTCTAAGGTGGAGAATATTAATCTGAGGCTCCCTAGGATCTGCTTTTATGTTTTGTTTCTTGTAAGATTTAAATCCTAGTGCCCCTTTTCTAGTTCACACCCCACCCACTCACCAAAATACAGGTGAATTTAAGTGCTTTTAAAACAATCTAGATACATAATCTTCATAAGGGAAGCTAGAGAACCTATTTGTAGTAATTTCTCCACTCACTAATTATGTACAGTTAATTCAGAGAGAGTTGAAATAGAAAAGGTTCACAAAATATTCTTAATTAGGTTCTGTGTCAATATTAGAAAACTGCATACTTTTAAATAAATAAACACTTGTTAAATGCTTAGAAGTAGCTCAGAGAATATGAGAAAGTTGGCCCTTTTCATTTTAGTATAAGTAGAAAGGACATTGCATATTTGTGGCCAGCAGAAATGGGCTCATGGCAGAGCTTCCTTCCTTCACTAGCTGTGTGATGTGACCTTGGATGAGTTTGTTTTCCTCTTTCCTCAATTCAAATTCTCTCAGCTATGTAAACTGAGAATAATAATGTCTTTCATCCAAAGATTGTTGAAGGTATTAATTAAATAGCAAATGGGAAATCCTTAGTAGTGCCTAGGACATAACAGGGGATGGGGAATCCAAATCCCTCTCTCCTTATATAAGATGGGGACAAAACCTTTTTCCAATATAGTACTGTTCCAATTTTGGCTTTACAATAATAAATCTGTGCATTCTCAGTCCTCAGTTGGACTAAGTATCCCTAATGCAAACTGGAGGGCTATCTCTGTATCCACAGTAGCTTTAACAAACTCCCAAAACTTAAAAAAAAAAATTCTGTAACATAATTTGAATCACTGTTCTGACTGCCTTGCAAGAGTGGCAGATTAGACTGTGAGTGTAGAAACATTGTATAAATTCTACAATACAAGAGAGAGAAGGTCTAGTAATCATGATAAGGACCCAGTCCCTGCTCTCAAGATTACACTCTTAATGGGTGGGTGGAAGGAGGTGTAAGATAAATTAATCAGATAAAACATATAGTAGTTAAGTTCTAAATTTATTCATATTCTTTATGGGAGAGCAGAAGAAATGTTTTCTTAAGATTAGGGAATAACTCCTAAAAGTGGACTTTGTAGGAACATTAGGAGAGGAATCTGCGATGAAGCTTTATCAAGCCACAAGGGAAATATATTCTTTTCTGGTCATTCATCTTGTTTCCTTTAACCATTTTCCTCTGCCCTTCCCTTAAACATTTGTCTCCTATAATCCTGAGACTCCTTTTCTCTTATCACTTTATGCTTTGGAGTGGCTCATACTCAGCTATTGCTATGGTTTCAGTCATTTAAATTCCAAATTAGTACCTTCAAGATGAATTTCTCGTTTGAATACCTGTCCTCTATATCCAAATACCTATAAGAGAGTTTCACAACAAAGTCTCATAAACACTTTAAACAACTCAAATTCAGTAAGTCACAAACTGACCTAATTACCTCTCCCCCCACCCAAATCCATATCTCTCTAATAGTCTATATTTCAGTGAATGGCATCACCATCCACCCAGTTTTGCAATCTGGGAATATGGGCATCATTTTAATATACTCTATCAATTATTTCTCACCACCCAAATCCAGGTAGTCACAAAATCTGAATCCCTGCTCTCTCTCAATCTCTATCCTCACATTCCATTGACATTTACTGCAGTTCTTCTTTTCATCATCTCTCACAAAGATTATGCAACAGCCTCCCAACTAGTTTCTCTAGTTATATTTCTGCTGTTTCCAATGCATTCTTCACTTTCTAGGTGACTTTTTACAAACTGCAAAACCAATTGTGATGAGATAAATATTAACAATTCATTTATGGTCCTAGTCTTTTAACAACCCAATAAAGAGGATTCAAGCTTAAACACCCAGATAGTTTTCTTCTTCCATCCTCTATATTTAGAAATAACTGTTATTGATTTTTAAATTATCAATTATATTTTTAAATTATGAAGACATCCCAACAATAAAAGCCAACAATGCAAAGTGCCCCAAATTTTAGTATCATATCAAACACCTAGGGAAAATAAAAGACTAAAGATTAAAAGTCTCTGGAAATTAAAGACATCAAAGTTTAAAATAATTAAAGTCCTGAAATACAATTATTTTGCCCTACTGAATTAAATGTCCAAAGAGATTTCAGTGCTCTTGAATACTTTATTCGACTCAGTCTCATCTAGAAGTGTTCTTGATGTCTTTTCAAAAAACAAAGATGAAATTTTTCCATTGGCGGCTACATTCAGGATGTCTCCCACTAGCTTCAGGGTCTCAAGGTTTGTGCTGGTTCAGTGCTTAGTCTCTGATGTGCCTAATTTTTCAGAAGTCCTGAGAATTAATGGGACAGCCAATACTATCAGGGCATTAATTCAATAACTATTCCATTCAGGCAGTAAGGCCATTGACAGGGCCATGGCTGGTTTATCAGGGAAAATGTTGTTCCTAGTGTTACCGACCAGGGTTCTTGGCCTCCTTAATCAATAGAAATTGATCAGAGGCCAGACAAGAAATTCAGGCAAGGCTTTACTGGGGCCCCTGCTGCAGCAGGGGGGAGTGAGAACAAGTAGCTGGTCTCCTGGCTTACTTGCTTGCTGAGGGGAGGGGCGAGCTGGTTCCTTATGTGGGGTGAGGGTAGGGGTGTGTCCAGGGGTTGGGCTGGAGGGGTGGCTTAGAGGGTTTTCCCACCCCTTTGGTGGTGTTCTGTTCAGGGAGCATACTCAGTACCCTGCTTTTACTCCTGACCCCCCTGCTTTTACTCCCGGCTCTTCAGAAGTGACAGTTGGGGTTTTTTGGTCTTTTTATATCTTGTCCATAATTTATCCCAACTGTACATGCAGGCAGTTATTTTTAGTGTCTTGTAATTTCTTTGTATTTTGTTGCTTGAAGAGATGTTTGTCCAGGTTCAAGCACTGCAGCAAAGGATCCCAGGTCCCAGGTCCCAGCCTATCTCACTAGAACCCCCTACCTGAGGAAGGAGAGTAGATGAAGAAATTTTGTTTTTAGCTCTATGGATGATAGCTGACTTCAGTGGTCCAGCAAATAAAACCTGAGAACATAAATTCATGCAGGAGAAATTTACCTAGAGTGTTGATTTGGGAAGGCCATCCTGTAATACCACTACTTGACCTCACTCCTGGAAAAGATTCCTCCAGGTAATTATATTTAAAAGTATACCAAACAAAAACAAAAACAAAAACAAAAAAATCATGATTCTCAACAAAATAAAACAAAATTTTATTTTTGTCCTGTCTCTGGATAAGAATTCCAGCAAAGTCATGAATTTTTTGCCAAGTGCTTGATAATAGACAACCCTGCTGTCACCTTGAGCCACAGACATCCTCACCTGTGTTAAGTCTTCTCCCTTGTTCAGTTTAAGGTACTGCAGACTGCAGTGGGAAATCAGAGCACAGTAGGCTTCTCCCTTTTTTCTCTGTGCTTACCTCCTTCCCTACTCACTCCCTGCTCTTTAGCTTTCCCATCAAGATTAAAGTGGGGCAATGTTCATTGCAGCTCTATTTACAATAGCCAAGACATGGAAGCAACCTAAGTGTCCATCAACAAATGAATGGATAAAGAAGATGTGGCACATATATACAATGGAATATTAATCAGCCACAAAAAGAAATGAAATTGAGTTATTTGTAATGAGGTGGATGGACCTAGAGTCTGTCATACAAAGTGAAGTAAGTCAGAAAGAGAAAAAAAATACCGCATGCTAACACATATATATGGAATCTAAAAAAAAAAAAAAAAAAGGCTCTGAAGAACCTAGGGGCAGGACGGGAATAAAGACACAGAAATAGAGAATGGACTTGAGGACACAGGGAGTGGGAAGGGTAAGCTGGGATGAAGTGAGAGAGTGGCATGGACATATATACACTACCAAATCTAAAATAGCTAGTTGGAAGCAGCCACATAGCACAGGGAGATCAGCTCAGTGCTTTGTGACCACCTAGAGGGGTGGGATAGGAAGGGTGGTAGGGAGACGCAAGAGGGAGGAGATATGGAGTTATATGTATATGTATAGGTGATCCACTTTGTTATAAAGCAGAAACTAACACACCATTGTAAAGCAATTATACTCCAGTAAAGATGTTAAAAAAAAAAGATTAAAGTGGGGAAAAGGTGGAGGAGAGAGTTCTTACTTGAACTTGTGCTTTTAAATGCCAGCTTTGAGTTCTCTGGGTGTGCCAGATGTTTCAAGATGATTCTTCCTCTCCTAGAGCCTTTTAATAGCTTCCCACAGGTTTCCTGCTGGACTCTTGTGCCTTCAATTTCCTGATGCTTCTTTCTTCACAGTGGTAGTTGCAGTAGTTCCTTCTGAAACTGAGTACATCTGGGGGAATAATTTCAGTCACTTTCTTTTTAGATTTCCTAGACTCCCCAGCCAACTCATTGGACAGGACTCTAGGTAGCCTCCAAATGTCCAAATCTGCATTCCTCACCCAACAACCTCAGGGTGTGAAGATCAATCCCTACACAGTCACACTCTCCTGTTCTGCCACCAAAGCATGCAGTTAGCCTTTCTCTTGCCCTCAAGATTTCCCAAAAGTATGTTACAGCCCACTCCATGCTCTGTTTTAGCTTTCTCTGACTTAACTTAGGCACAAATCACCTGTCTCTATTAAGAGTTTAGGGAGTCAAACTCCCTTCCTTCTGACAAGTTTCCATGCAGATTGTCAAATGGAAGATTATCCTTAGGTACCAGGTTTCTGTGGAGAAAACCCACATCCAAAAACCGTTCTGAGTTCCTTCTACCCTTGGTCCTCTTGTTACCAAGTCCAGTCTCATACTGCTTGCCAAACGATAGGCCAATAAATTGAGAGACAAGTTGTTGAGGCAAGGAATAACGACTTTATTTGGAAAGCCAGCAGACCAAGAAGATGGTGGATTACTGTCCTCAAAAAATCTTACCCAAGTTAGAATTCAGGCTTCCTTTATACTAAAAGAGGAAGGGGTGTGGTTGGTAGTTGCAAACTTCTTGATGTCGGAATCCTTTGTTCTTGCAGCTGTTCATGTAGGTCAGGTCATGATATTCCTGTAAACCTCCAACAAGACAAATGTTACTCTCTGTTCTGCAAATTTTTATCTCTGTATGAATAGCAGAGTGTTATACCTTTAAAGGTCAGAGCCTTGAGAATGGGCTATCCTGTATATTTCAGGCTATTGGCAACATTCTTCACTTGTAGCAAAAGCAATAGAATACAAAGGTTAAAGTAAAAGAAACAGATCTAATATGGACTCAGATTTATTCTTTCCTGTTACACACTTCACCTAGGCCATCTTCTAATTTACACTTGTCAATAAGAGGCACACTTCACTTCTCTCTTCTTTCCTCTAGTTCCAGGCTTATCTGGAACATTCCTTTTAGGAGAAAAAACTATATATATCCTATGATCAAGATTCTTCATTGTTACTTAGATGTTGATAGCTGAGGTGAGGGGTTGGTTCTTTGAAGTTTTATTTTTACTTTCCAGTGACTTAAAGAATAGAGAAAGCTCTTCAGGGAATAAGAGAGAAAGAAAAGAAGGGAATGTGCAGAGAAAAACTAGATTTATATTTTGAGTTATAACATTGTTACATATTCTTCCCTTCTAAATTTTGCATCTTTCCAAAGAAAGTTACTTTCTATCTAAGGGGCTTTTCCTCCCCAAGAATGTAGGAGTCACGGTTCGCTGAATTATGTTTTAACAGGACAGTAATTTCTAAGTGACTCTTTGTAAGCCAGTGTGCCATGTGGTTGACATACTTTCTCCTGGTTTCCCAGACAAATACACAAACAATAATGCTTTTTTTAATTAAAATTTTTTTGAAATATAGTTGTTTTACAATGTTGTGTTAGTTTCAGGTGTACAGCAAAGTGACACATATATTATTTTTTATATTCTTTTCCATTATAGGTTATTACAAGGTATTAAGTATAGTTCCCTGTGCTATACAGTAGAGCCTTGTTGATTATCTATTTTATGTATAATAGTGTGTATATTTTAATCCCAAACTCCTAATTAACCCTCCTCTCCTTTCCCCTTTGATGTTCATAAGTTTGTTTTCTATGTCTGTGAGTCTATTTCTATTTTGTAAATAAGCTCATTTGTATCAATTTTTTTAAGATTCCACATATAACCGAGATCATATGTTTGTCTTTGTCTTACCTCACTTAGTATGTTAATTTCTAGGTCCACCCATGTTGCTGCAAATAGCATTATTTCATTCTTTTTTTATGGCTGCTTATGTTTAAACCTGGCTTCTCATGAAGGGACACAGTTACCTCTTTTACCAGATGGAGTCCCATCCAAAAGAATTGGGATCATTCACCTCTCAGACTTCCCACTTCACCTCTACTTCCAAAACTTCATTTAATCTTCTTTTTCTTTTAATGGAGAATTTCAAACATACAAAATTTCATTGATTCTAAGGTACACATAATTTTTCAGCTCTTAGTATCTCTAAAGTTGGAATATATCTCAGTTGATGATGAGCTATAGTTTAATTCTTTTCTCTTCTTAAGTGGCTAGCATCTAAGGTTTGATAACACACATTGCATAAAAGTGGAGAGAATAAACTAACATTCAATACTGATCCTCCAGGATCAAGAGGATCATTATTGTATATCTTCATCTTTTAATGGTGTAGATTTTCTTTTATTTAGTCATTATTTTATACCTATGAAGTTTCTTTTACATTTATTTTATTTATTTATTTATTTATTTATGGTTGCATTGGGTCTTCGTTGCTGTGTGCAGGCTTTCTCTAGTTGCGGTGAGTGGGGGTTACTCTTTGTTACAGTGTGTGGGCTTCTCATTGTGGTGGCTTCTCTTGTTGCAGAGCACGGGCTCTAGAGCATGTGGGCTTCAGTAGTTGTGTCTCGCAACTTCTACATCACAGGCTCAGTAGTTGCGGTTCATGGGTTTAGTTTCTCCACGGCAGGTGGGATCTTCCCTGACCAGGGATCGAAACTGTGTCCCCTGTATTGGCAGGCAGATTCTTAACCATGAGACACCAGGGAAGTCCCTATCTTTATCTTTTAAACTCTTTTTTTTTATTATTGTGAAATCTCTCTTTTTAATAATTATCTCAGTAATTTCACTGCATGTTAACCTTAAATACTATAGTTTCATCTTTAAAAATCTGAGTACATTTTCTTATGAACAACAATATTATCACACCATCAAAACTTAAAAATATACATTAACATATTCTAATACCAAATCCATTTTCAATTTTTCCCAGTTGCCTTTCTTTTTTTCTGTCATTGACATTCGGGGAAACCACATCATTTGTCAAAAGGCCCAAATTCACGATTTGTCTGATTGCCTCCTTATGTTAGAATTTAAATTATTTTCCTGTCCACTCTGTTTCCTATGAATTAGAAATTAGAGATAAAAACTTGATGATATTCAGGTCCAATCTTTTTGGCAAGTATACTTCAGAACTGGTACTGTATACTTTGTATTGTATCACATCAGTGGAACACCATGCCTGGTAGTACCACATTTAGAGACAATCAATTTTAGAATTGATGTCTTTCCTTAGCAGTCCATTTTCTTTTTCAGTGAATGAAATTGACTCTCATATATTTCCAAATATGAGAGGCATGTTAATGTTCATCTCTTTCTTTGTTTGAGTTCTTCTCTTTCAAACTATTTGTTTTTCACAAGTCATGGACATCTATCCACATAATTTATGAGTGACTCTGTCTACAGAATGATAGCTCAGTATCAATGGACTTCCTTCTTAAACAGAAAGACTGACTAGGATTCCTATGTAAGTGTGTGGATTATGGTGTTACATAAGATTCCATTTTAGGTCCACATAGGTAAGCTAGAATATGCTAATATCAAAATGATGCTGGGAGTGGAACACTTAAAAATATTTCCTCTAAGCTAGAGATGTTCTTTATTTTTCCCCTATATGAGGAAGAAGGAAGAAATGACTCTGATCTGAAAAATCTAGATAAATTAACTCAATGCATATAACCAGAAATTACATGGAAAGAAATTTATTTAATCTCTTCTGAAATTAAATAGGAAGTTGTTTGATTTCTGGAATTTATTGGGATCATAAGAACATTTTTAGCTCCACATTTCTTAATTGATAATTAGAGAAAATATATTTCCAATATTTAAAAACTAAGCGCCAATTTTTTTTTCTTTCATAGAAATATCTAATTCTGATTGCTTACTTGTTCTTTTATATATTTTAGTTGTTTGAGTTAGGCAGGCACTGGGAAGAATTAAGCATCAAAATTACATATACATGGTCCCCAAAGCTTTATAAACAACAGCAAAAAAAATAAAGTTTCTGAAGAACATAATGTTCTCCAAGGTAGAGGGAAGTAATAATGAAATTAGGCATGAAGATGCAAAATAGAGAAGTAAGGAGTTCTCTGAGGAACCCTTGTTTAAAATTTATTATCATTTCATTGTTAATTTTAAAAAAAAATTTTTAACATCTTTATTGGAGTATAATTGCTTTACAATGTTGTGTTAGTTGTCGCTGTATAACAAAGTGAATCAGCTATATGTATATGTATATCACCATATCCCCTCCCTCTTGAGTCTCCCTCCCACCCTCCCTATCCCACCCTGCTAGGTGGTCACAAAACACTGAGCTGATCTCCCTGTGGGATGCAGCTGCTTCCCACTAGCTATCTATTTTACATTTGGTAGTGTATATATGTCAATGCTACTGTCTCACTTTGTCCCAGCTTACCCTTCCTCTTCCCTGTGTCCTCATGTCCATTCTCTATGTCTGAGTCTTTATTCCTGTCTTGCCCCTAGGTTAATCAGAACCACCTTTTTTTCTAGATTCCATATATATATATATATATATATATATATATATATATATATATATATATATATGTTAACATATGGTGTTTGTTTTCCTCTTTCTGACTTACTTCAGTCTGTATGACAGAATTTAGGTCCATCCAACTCACTACAAATAACTCAATTTCATTTCTTTTTATGACTGAGTAATATTCCATTGTATATATGTGCCACATCTTCTTTATCCATTCATCTGTCGATTGCTGGGTCATATGGTAGCTCTATTTTTAGTTTTTTAAGACCTCCATACTGTTCTCCATAGTGGCTGTATCAATTTACATTCCCACCAACAAAGCAAGAGAGTTCCCTTTTCTCCACACCCTCTCCAACATTTATTTGTAGACATTTTGATGATGGCCATTCTGACTGGTGTGAGGTGATACCTCATTGTAGTTTTGATTTGCATTTCTCTAATGATTAGTGATGTTGAGCATCCTTTCATGTGTTTGTTGGCAGTCTGTATATCTTATTTGGGGAAATGTCTGTTTAGGTCTTCTGCTCATTCTTGGTTTGGGTTGTTTGTTTTTTTGACATTGAGCTGCATGAGCTGCTTATATATTTTGGAGATTAATCCTTTGTCAGTTGCTTTCGTTGCAAATATTTTCTCAGATTCTGAGGGTTGTCTTTTCGTCTTGTTTATGGTTTCCTTTGCTATGCAAAAACTTAAATTTCATTAATCCCCATTTCTTTCTTTTTGTTTTTAATTGCCATTTCTCTAGGAGGTGGGTCAAAAAGTATCTTGCTGTGATTTATGTCATACAAGTTTCTGCCTATGTTTTCCTCTAAGAGTTTTATAGTGTCTGGCATTACATTTAGGTCTTTAATCCATTTTGAATTTATTTTTGTGTATGGTGTTAGGGAGCATTCTAATTTCATTATTTTACATGTAGCTGTCCAGTTTTCCCAGCACCACTTATTGAAGAGGCTGTCTTTCCTCCATTGTATATTCTTGCCTCCTTTATCAAAGATAAGGTGATCATCTGTGCATGGGTTTATCGCTGGACTTTCTATCCTGTTCTATTGATCTATATTTCTGTTCTTGTGCTATCCATACCATACTGTCTTGATTACTGTAGCTTTTTAGTATAGTATGAAGTCAGGGAGCCTGATTCCTCCAGCTCCGTTTTTCTTTCTCAAGATTGCTTTGGCTATTCGGTGTCTTTTGTGTTTCCATACAAATTGTTAAATTTTTTGTTCTAGTTCTGTGAAAAATGCCACTGGTAGTTTGATAAGGATTGCATTGAATCTATAGATTGCTTTGGGTAGTATAGTCATTTTCATGATATTGATTCTTCCAATCCAAGAACATGGTATATCTCTCCATCTGTTTCTATCATGTTTAATGTCTTTCTTCAGTGTCTTATAGTTTTCTGTATACAGGTCTTTTGTCTCCTTAGGTAGGTTTATTCCTAGGTATTTTATTGGTTTTTTTTGAAATGGTAAATGGCAGTGTTTCCTTAATTTCTCTTTCAGATTTTTCATTATTAGTGTATAGGAATGCAAGAGATTTGTGTGCATTAATTTTGTATCCTGCTACTTTACCAAATACATTGGTGAGCTCTAGTAGATTTCTTGTAGCACCTTTAGGATTCTAATGCTTACCAGGGGGGAAGGATGGGGGGTAGGATAGAATGGGAGTTTGGGGTTGACATGTACACACTGCTATATTTAAAACAGGTAGCCAACAAGGAACTACTGTACAGCACAGGGAACTCTGCTCAGTAATCTCTAATGGGAAAATAATTTGAAAAAGAATAGATATATGTATATGTATAACTGAATCACTTTTATGTACACCTAGAACTAACACAACACTGTTAATCAACTATACTCCAATATAAAATAAAAGGTTTAAAAAATAAATATAAATTCTTAGGAATACATTTAGCAAAGTATGTGCAAGACCTTTACATTGAATGTCCATACTATGATTCTATTTGTGTAAAATGCAAATATAGTGACAAAGAGCAGATCTGTGGTTGCTTGCTGATGATGCAAAGACATAGGAAACTGCTATGGGCAATGATAGATATGTTCATTATCTTAGTTGTGGTAATGGTTTCATAGGTGTATACATATGTCAAACCGGTCAAATTGTATACTTTAAATATACACATTTTCTATCAGTTAGACCACAATAAGCTTTTTAAAAATTAAAAATAAAAAAAGAATTCTGCTCCCTTGTTGCCTGCTTTATATGTTGATTTTGAAAATTCTGATGCCAACCTTGTTTTGCTTTTTTAATTTATTTTCATGAAACCTTGAACATTTTATCTTTGCCTTTTTATTATAATATGTTTCAGAGATAATTATTGTGGGCTAATTTTACCAGGTACTTTGAGAGTATTTTCAACATGCAGATTCAGGTCTTTTTCTCTTTCTAATTGGGATCAGAGTTTTAAAGATTAGCTCTGGTCCATCGCTTTACTTTTCTTCATCAAATATTTCAATAATATGAAAATTATTCCTTTTTTCTGTCTTCCATTTCCACTATTTTTTCCAATCATTTAATATTTTTCTTTATGTTATTTTCATTTTCTTTTTTTTTAATTGCATCTTCATCTGAGCCTACTTTCATTTTTCCTGATCTTTAATCTCTTTCCTTGTCTCAAACCCATGTGCTAGCATTGAATTCCTCTTTGCTGCACTGGGTTCTGGTAAATGCTTTCAGGCAGAAATCCAGAGCATCTTGAGGCTAAATTGTTCATTTTTCTTCTCTCATGGTTGCCACAGTTCTGTACTTCCTTTTGTATAATGTCTGAAAGAATTTTTTTGTCTAGTTTTTCAATTCTTTTTTGTGGGAGTGCAGTGACAGTGTTTTTACAATATAATAAAAGTAGAATTTTGTTGATAATTTCCCAGTGTGTCTTACTAAATCCTCCCTAAAATACTTTCCAGTGATTCTAGTATTTGATTTTGCTTCCTTATTGGTAACTGAGGCCGTATCTTCAGTGTAAGTACATTTATTATTTATAAATGCTGTATGTTCTAACATTCTAATGTACTGCCTCCATTGTAGAGCATACATTCAATTGAAAACAACAAAGTATGTAATAAAAGTATGAAGTACTCTGGTTTCTGCTTAAGGTGTAGCAAGCTGGGATAAGTATTGCTTTCACCATTAAAGCAATAAAAAATTCAGGGAAATCAAGTAAATAACAACTTTACTTGTACTTATCAGAAAATTGAGGTTGCAGTGTAATCAACTAGTCTAAAATCTAAGGAAAGAAAGGATTCTCAAGGAAGAGATGTGTCAAGGAAAACATTGCACTGGTCAAAGTTAAACAGGCAAGAAAGACTTTAATCAAGGCTATTGTAATAGGAGAGAGAGACCAGAGCTCAACTCCATAGAAGCAAAGGGCAAGAGTGTTTTTAAGTGCTGGGGTGAGCTAGTGGAAAAGTACAGAGTGTGGTGGGGGAAGTCATGGGCTATCTGTGTTTGTTAATTGACTTTATCTAAAGGAAAAATAAACCTCACATAGCTTTATGACAGGAAGTAGTTTTGCAACTTGGAGCAAAACATCCACTGAAGGTAGGCTTGCTCCTACTCTCCCACAGAGACTGTGGGACAGGGGCACCATCTTTCTTGATGAATACATTTCAAAAGGAGCACTCCAGTTTCCTTGAGAAAGACAATCCTGTATTGTAAAACTGGCAAGAGGTTTTTAAAAAGATTTATATCCCCAAGGGGCAGAAGCAGTTTATAGTTATAAGTTTTCTAAAGTAAATGGTATAAGAAATGGGAGGTCAGGGACCTAGAGTAAGCAGGAAGCCTGTCTGAAATTTAGTCACACTGGTCAGATGGGATATAAGCACTGGTTTACCTGGGGCAGACACAGAGTGCTTTAAAAACTAGGAAGAATTCAGATAAAATTTTCTGTAAACTGATGAAAGCCACATAGAGTATGGTCTAGAATAAGACCATAGAGCCACGGATATAGTGGAAATTATCACCCATTAACAGGCTCTTCTCTACGGATCTCAACAGATGCTCATGAGAAAGACTGATGGCAGGGCAGGAGACCACAGAGAGCCTCCCTGTGGTCCAGGCCTGAAGCAGAGCAGCCACAGTGCTGTGGACAAGGCAGGAAACTGCCAGGATCCTCTGCCCTTTCTTCCCAATGGAACAAAAGCTTTAAGCCATTGGGGAAGGCAGAAAAACCTGTTTCTCTCAGGCTCAGAAGAAGACCCAGTGTAGCTGTAGGAAAAAATCAGGAAAATAACTGTCTACTTCTGGGGGGAGAGGCAAGCTACCGTCCTGGGTCTGTATCATTGGAGATCCCCTCCTTCCAGGAAAGGGTCAGGGTCATTGAGACGGCCCCACCTCTGAGAGCTATTAATTCAAACTTTATATTGTCTCTTCTGACTGTCTGTCAGAATATGTTTGTCATATTTTAAGGATTTATTTATGTATGATTTTCATTTTCTTCCAAAAAACGGCCTAATATATGTGAAGAATCTGTACACAAGGGATACAATGCATCTTACTGAGAAGTATATTTGGGGGAAAAAATAACAAATGTTGTAGATATGAGAGTTTGCAAGTTCTCTTTATTTTTTCTGACTCTACTTCTGAGTAAGGGATGTGAAGAACAATGGCATAGAATCCTGTTATACCATTTTTGTTGAAATTTCTTAGTCCATGAAGCCACCCCCACAGCATGGCCCCAGTACCATCATTGTGCTCTTGGCAATGATTGATATTGTTCAGCAGATGTTATTGCCCCATCACATAGCTTTGGTTTAATTTATTCTTACACAATTGCATTGCTCTTTATGTTTCTATGCTGTATATTATTACAACATAAAAAGGGGCTTTGTTAGTATGACTGTACCACAGAGATCCAGCAAGAGTCTTCTAATCATTTTGGTTTAGAGATGTTCAAAAAGAATAAGTTGTGCCTTTGGGGCCTAGTAATTTAAAGACACCATTGTAAGCACTTTAGGGAGAATAATAATAATAATAATAATAATAACAACAGCAATAATAACTAGAATAGATAAAATGTTAATCCCCACCATATTTGCATTAGTTACAATGATATTCATTTTACAGATGAGACTTCTGAGACAATACGTTTTAATAACTTATTCAAGATCACACAATAACGTGTTGGAATTGTTAAAATTCACATCCAGACTGATGTAAAAAGACCATGACCTTAAGTTTTTTTTTTTTTTCCAAAGCGTTGTTGGTCATATGACTAAAGAAGAATAATATAAATTTTTTGATTTGCTATTATGTTTCAGAATTCTGTGGAGTAATTTATTAAAAGATGCATATATCTAGGTCTCATGCTTCCTCTCCCCTAGACCTCGAAACCAGACTTTCTCAGGGTATATCTCTGGAGTGTGTATTTTTTTAATTTAATTTTTTAAAAAAAATTTTGGCCATGCTGTGTGGCATGTGGGATCTTAGTTCCCGGACCAGGGAGGGTACCCGCACCCCATGCGGTGGCAGCTTGGAGTCTTAACCACTGGACTGCCAGAGAAGTCCTCTGGAGTATTCATTTTTAACAAGTAATCCTAGATAATTCTGATGCACAGTAAATTTGAGAGCCCTACCCCCTCCAGCTAACCCTCCAGCACTTCATTAATAAGCTTGTTGGACAGTAGATTTGGGGTAGCTTCTTAGGTGTTATGCTGGTCCTTTGAGTATGGCAGGCAATTTTTGGTGCAGCATTTTAAGTTTTCCCCATCTCCATGCTAAAATCAATTAAGTAGCTACTACAGGGAACTTCTCCAGCTGATTTGTTGCAAGCTTAGCCACAACTCATCAGTGTTGTGGCATCTGCCATCCTTGTCTGACCTTGATTCATCTCACCTATTAGGAAGGTTTCCCACAGCAGGAAATCTTTAAGCAAATGTAAAACTAAAGCCCTGTACAGCCTAAGGGCAAACAATGATGAAGATGGATGAAGGAAGAAGTGAAAAATAGAGAATTACTTTGATTTCCTAGAGAAAAATTTGATAGTTAAAAAAAAAACAGAAATAAAATGTAATGCATATATTTACTTATTGATGACTGTGGTGGTCAGTGTTTTAAGTATAGATTATAGAGTTTGCTCTTTGCTGGATGATGTAGTTATAGAAGCTGCTAAATAAGAACTTGTACTAATAATTTTAATAATTCATGTTTGAATAAAATTTCATACTTTTATAAATATTTTGGCTTAGGTCATTTCATTTGACTCTCAAAAAGTTCTTGGTAGGTAGGCTAATAGTATTTTTCTCCATTTTATCACACAGTTGGTGTTTATTGAATAAACTTTGAAGACATTCAGAAATAACTAAACATAATTAGGGATTAAATATTCTTACCCCATAGTCACACAACCTTTAAATCATACAAGTACTATATCCATATCATTAGGTTTTTTATACTCTTCAAACTTGTCCAAACTTCTTCCAATTCTTCCAAATATTACTCCATTAGACTCTTTCCTGACAATCCTATTTATCTCTGTATCCTTAGCTCTAAAATAGTGCCAATTAATGAAAGAATACAACATATTATTCTTGTGCTTAGGATTTACCTATGTTTTATTGGAATCATGTCTCCATAAAAAAATACATCAGAATACAGGGCAATGTATAAGTAAGGCACATAAGTAAATTCATCAATCATTTAAATATATTAAAAATCAAAGAGACAATTGAATAGTTGTAGTAGGCAGGATTTCTAAAATGAGACCCCAAATATGTCCCACTATAATCTCCAAAACCTATGAATATGGTGAGATATCACTCCCATGATTATGTTATGTTATGTGACCATAAGACAGGGAGATTATCTAGGAAGGTCTGATTTAATCACATGAGGCATTAAAAGTAGACCACCTTCTCCAGTTGATGACAGAAGGGGAAGTGAGAGAGAGTTGAAGCATGAGAAGGAGTTGATGTACCATTGATGGCTTGAAGTGGGACACATGAAAAGTACAGGGAGTCTTAGCTGCTGAGAGAGGCCCCAAGTTAGCCAGCAAAGAAATGCACACTCAGCCTGCTATTGCAAGGAAGTGTATCTGCTGAGAGGCTGAAATGAGCCTGGAAGCAGATTGTTTCTCAGAATTTCCAGATAAGAACCCAGGCTGGCCAACCCTGATTTTGGCCATGTGAGATCCTGACCATAGAGCTCAGTGGAGCCTGCCCATACATCTGACCTATAAAACTGTGCCTTAATAAACGAGTGCTGTTTTAAACCATCATATTTGTAGTAAATTACAGGAATAGAAAACTATTTGATTTAATAGGAGTGTCTGAGGTTTTCAATAAAGGCTTATGGAACTTGTTTTTCTGAGAATGAAATAAGTGTTAATTTTAATAGTTTCCTATTCCTTTTGTAACAAACGACCACAAACTTTAAAGCAAAAAACAGCACAAATTTATTACCTTAACAGTTCTGAAGTCAAAAGTCAAAAATCAGTCTCACCGAGCTAAAATCAGGCAGAGCTATTTCCTTTCCAAAAAGCTCTAGAGGAGAATTCACTTCTTTGCCTTTTCTACTACAGAAAGAGGCTGCTGCATTCTTTGCCCTGTGGAACCTTCCTCCATCTTCAAAGCCAGCAATGGCCTTTTAAGTTTTTTTCACATTGTATCATTCTGACTGACATTTCCGTCTCCCACTCCCACATTTAAGATCCCATGTGATTCTACTGGGCCCACCTAGATAACAGAATAACCTCTCCATCTCGTCAGTGGATTAACAAAATTAATTCCATCTGCTTATTTAATTATTCTTTTCTATGTAACCTAACATATTCATAGATTACAGGGATTAAAATTTGGACATATTTAGGAGGCCATTATTTTACCTACCAATAATATTTAGAAGAAAAAATGATATGTTGGTCTGGCAATGAATTGTGCAAAAACTACCCTTGGTAAATTATTAACTGTGCTTATTTTCACTTATGGGTGAGATGTAGTAGATTTTTTTGGGGGGGAAAAATGTTTGAAAAGATAATGAGCCTTAGCAGTCCATGAAATATTTGAATGCTTACATGTACAAAGTTCAATCATGCTGTGAAATGTCCTCTTTATTGAGAATGGAGATGGGGGAGCTTATAATAATTTCTTGAACAGTATAAATCTTTAATGTTTGGAAAATACTTTTCCAGACATTATTCCGTTTATTTATAAGGACATCTGTGAAACTTTTGCTGACTTTTCTGGTCTGCATTTCTCTCCTTTCTCAGAAGCAATTTAAAAATAGTCCTGATATGTTATTGATACGTTTAGTTTGTAAGGGCCGCATATAAGTCCATTTTATGGATATACCACCAGAACTTCCAAGGTATGGACTTAAGAAATTCATTTTTTGCAGCAGCACAAAGGGAATGTTTTTAACATGAATTTTTCTGTTACATATTCATTAAAAGTCTCTCCACATAATGACATGGAAGTCTCCTTTGTTTAAGTGTGTCTTTTCTCCTTTTAATCAAACATCTTTATTATTACCTATGTGTCCCATATTCCTTCTTTCTGCTCCCACATGCTCCTGGCAGTTCAGATTTCCATAGGTTTAGCTGTTTCATTCTTTCCACAATATCCAAGCACCAGAGTATTCTTATGAATGCTCTTTTATCTCTTTTACATATATTTTTTGTTTAGTAGGCACTTTAATGCCTTATGGTGACAAAAAATTAACACCTTTCTATGATCTCATATACAAGTAATTTCTTAGCTTCTCTATCTTTTTAAAATTAACATGGAAGCAGTGGTGTAAATGAACCAGAAGAAGGACCAGAAGAAAGAAGGTTTAGATCCTAGATGAATTTTTCTATTCACTAGTTATGTGACCTTGGGAAAACTCCATAGCCTCTCTGATTCTAAATTTTCATCTTTAAATTACATAGACTAGCTCTTACCTATGTTAGAGATATGTCAAAAATAAACGAGTATAGAGGATAATATAATAGGTACCAATTTACTTACTTAAAAAATAAGAACTTAACAAATATTGGAGATTCTATACAATCTTCCCCAATCACATTCTCTCCCATTTATCCTCAGGGATAATCTTTAAAACTTATTTTGTGCAGATCATTCCGATATGTGCACTTTTAATTTTTACTACTTGTGTTTGAATATATTGTTTGTTCTGAATGTTTTATTTATCTTAAATTTGTTATTACAATATGGAAGTAAGCTTTCTTTTTTTTTTTTTAAAGAAGATGTTGGGGGTAGGAGTTTATTATTTTATTTTATTTATTTTTGCTGTGTTGGGTCTTCGTTTCCGCACGAGGGCTTTCTCTAGTTGAGGCAAGCGGGGGCCACTCTTCATCACGGTGCATGGTCCTCTCACTATCGCTGCCTCTCTTGTTGCGGAGCACAGGCTCCAGACGTGCAGGCTCAGTAGTTGTGGCTCATGGCCCTAGTTGCTCCACAGCATGTGGGATCCTCCCAAACCAGGGCTCGAACCTGTGTCCCCTGCACTGGCAGTCAGGTTCTCAACCACTGCACCACCAGGGAAGCCCTGGAAGTAAGCATTTTTGTACATCTTATCTCCCTGTGAATATGTGCAAAAATTTTGACAGGGAATATAATTAGAAGTGAAATTCATGGGTTGTAGGGTATGCATGACTAGCTTTAGTCACATTTGCCAGATTACTCTCCACATTGTGACAATTATATTCCCACTATAATTTATGAGAACTCCCATTGCTCCACATACTCACCAATACTTGGTTTGGAGTGAAAAATGATATCTCAATATGGTGTTTCACATTTTTAACATATTTACTGATGTATGATGGACTTATAATAAACTGCATATATTTAAAGGGTACAATCTGATAAGTTTTGACATATATATATATATATATATATATTCCTTGATCTAGGATTTCCTTATGCTTCTTTGTAAGCCCTTCGTCCTGATTTCCCTGCCCCCCACCACTGTCCCCAGGCACCCACTGATCTGTTTTATGCCACTTAAATTAATTAGAATTTTCTATAATTTTAAATAAATGGAATAACAGTGCATGCATTTGGAGGGGGTGGGTCTAGCTTCTTTCACTCAGTTCGATTATTTGGAGATTCACCCATGTTGTAATCTGAATAGTTCACTTATTTTAATTGTTGAAAGATAGCCCATTGCCTGGGTGGACCACTGTTTATGCATTCAACTATTGATGGACATTTGAATTGTTTCGAGTTTTTGGTCATTCTAAATAAATTTGTGGTAAACATTCATGTACACATCTTTGTTTGGAGGCATTACTTTCAGTTCACTTTATTTCTCTAGTTCATTTCTTAGGAGTTAAATGGCTGAATAATATGGTAGGTCTGTGTTTACTTTTGTTTTCTGAAGGGGTTTTACAATTTTACAACCTGAATGAGAGTTTTGAAATTTCTCTATATATTCTGAACACAAGTTCTTTATCAATAATATGATTTGAAGATTATTTTTTCCAAGTCTTTCACTTGCTTTTTCTTTCACTTAATAGTGACTTTCAGAGAGCAGCAGTTTTTAATTTTGATGAAATCAAATTCTTTAGTTTTCACTTTTATGGATCTTGCTTTTCATTTCACAGGTTATTTTTTTTTTTCCTAACAGAAAGTCACCAAGTTTTCCCAGCTAATTTCTTGTAGTTATCTTACAATTTTAGAGTTTACATTTAGGTCTATGAATCATTTTAGATTCATTTTGTGTATGATTTGGGAAATGGATCAAGTTTTTTTTTTTTTTTGAATATAGACATTTAGTAGTTATAGCAGTATTGTTGAACAGATTCTTTCTTCTCCATTGAATTACCTTTGCACCTTTATGAAACTTAAGGTTCTATATATGTGAGTCTATCTATGGGCTTTCTTTTTGGTTTAGTAGTCCTGTTTGTCTATTTTTATACCAATAGCCAACTGTCTTTATTACTGTAACTTAATAAAAAGCATTAAAATAAGGAAGTCACAGTGAAACTTCATTCTTTTTCAAGGTTTTTTTTTGGGGGGGGCTATACTTAGGTCCATTGCATTTCTTCATCAGTTTTAAAAAGAGCTTGTCAATTTATATATATAGTTTTAGGAAAGACTGCTGGTATTTTAATAGGGAATACACTGAATCTATAAATAAATTTTGAAAGAACTGATATTTAACAGTAGTAAATCTTTCAAATTATGACTGTGATTTATTTCTTCATTTATTTAGGTCTTTAATTTCTCTCAGCACTATTTGGTAGTTTTCCATGTACAGGTCTTTTGCATATTTTACCAGATTCAGTTTTTTAGTGTTTCATAATTTTTTGTTATTGTAAAATGAATTTTTAAAATTTTGATTTTCAATTGTTGTAGTATTTAGAAAACAATTGATTCATATATACAGAATCTTACAGAACTCACTTATTAGTTTTAATAGCTTTTTTATAAATTATATTGAATTCTACACAACCATGCCTGTGAATAAAGGTTTTATTTCTTTTACAACCTAATTGCTTTTAATTACTTTTCTCTGCCTTGTTATACTAGCCAGAATTTCCTTTGCTCTGTTGACTTGAAGAGTCTTGTATCTGATCTTAGTGACAAAGTGTTCAGTGTTTCACTGTTTGGTCTGGTGTTAGCTGTAAGGTTTTTATAGATTCTTTTTTAGCAGGTTGTGTTACTTACCTTCTGTGTCAGGGGTCCTAAAGACTACCCCCAGGACTGGTGATTGATTGGGTAGTCATTATACTGACTATTACATATTATCACAGTATAAGGGTACACAGAAAAATCAGCAAAGAGAAAAGGCACATATGGAAAAGTCTGAAGGAAACCAGACATAAGCTTCCGAGAGTCCTCTACCAGGAGACTTGTGAAGGACACATTCAGTACATTCAGCAACCAGTTGTGACAACACATACAAAGTGCTGCATAATAGGGAAGTTTGCCTAGGTGTCCAGAGATTTTATTGGGGATCTGCCATATAGGCACATAATGTCCACATGACTGACTGTAGTTATTGAAACTCCAGACCCTTAGAAGGAAAGCAAGTGTTCACATAAATCACACTGTTTGCACAAACTATCTAGACTAGCTAGTATTGTACATTTCAAAGCTTTAAGCATTCAAAACACTCTTATCAGTTAGAACATTCCAAGAGCTCGATTCCCATGAATTGGTCAAGGGCCATTCATGAAAATTGGGAAATGCAAAGCTTGAGCAACTCAGGCATGTTGAGTTAACTCTTTCCTACATACTTCTATTCCAAGTTTCCATAATGTTTTCCTCAGGAATGATATTGGATTTTGTTAAACACTTTTTGTGCATCTTTTGAGAGTACCATAAGTTTTTTTATTATTTAAGCTATGAATATGGTTAAAAACATAGATTGATTTTCAAATATTAAACAAACTTTGACTTCTTGGCATAAAATCACTTGGTAGTTAGGTATTTTAGCTTATATGTGTTCTTGGATTTGATTTGCTAAAATTTTGTTTCAAATTTTTAGTCAAGTTGTTTGAAGAATTTTTTCCAATCTTCTGTATGGTTATTTATTTTCTGTCTATGTTTTCTATGAGTTACTGAGAGGGGTATTGAAATCTTCAACTATAATTGTGGATTCTCCTTCTTCTGTCAGTTGCTTCACTCATTTGGAAGCTCTGTTATAGATGTTCAGACTTATTCTCTTATCTTGATGAATTTGCTTATTTATTATTATTGAATAATCTTCTGTATTCCTGGTAATATAATTTTATATATAATCTAATTTTATATTAATATAGCCATCCCAGCTTTCTCTTGATTAGTGCTGGCATATCTTTTTCTAAATTTTTACTTCTTTATGTCTTTACACATGAAGTGTATTTCTTATAGGCAGCTTATAGTTGGGTTCTGCTTTTTATTCCAATCTGACAATGTTTACATTTCAGTTGGGATATTTAGTCTATTTGCATATAATGTGTTCATTCATATAGTTACATTTAAATTGATAAACTGATACTTGTTTTCTCTTTCTGCCATATTTTATTTTTTCCCATTTTTCTCATTTTCTGCCTTCTTTTCAATTATTTCTTTATAATTCTATTTTCCTTCCACTTTCTTATATATTCTGTGTCTTTTATATTAATGATTGTTTTGGGATTTATAGTTTACATCTTTAACTTATCACCCTCTAACTTCAAGTGATATTATACCACTTCTGAACAGCACTCATTTTAGTGCTGTTAATTCCCCATTATTGAAGTAAGACCCACCTGTATACTTTACCTAATATCTCATGTTTCATGTATTTTCCATTCTAGATGGCGAGAGACAGCACTATTCACAGCTGTGTTGAGTATTGGGTATTATTACCTCTAACCCTGTGGCTGTTTCTTTCCTCAGCCTCAGATATTTCCCTTATATGCATGCACAGATCAGTTCTCAACTGAATGTATAAGGGGACTCTCTGTAGATATCTGGAAATCTCTGTGCGTGCAGCTTTCCCCAATTTAGGAAGTTTAGCCACACTGGTCTTCCTAGACTCTCAGGAAGTCTTCCAGACTCCTGGTATATTAGTTTCCTATTGCTATTGTAGCAAATCACCACAAAATGATGGCTTAAACCAACAGAAATTTATGATCTTATAGTTCTTTAGATTAGAAGTCCAACATGAGTGTTACTGTGCTAAAACCAAGGATTCAGCAAGGCTGAGGTCCTTTCAGGATGCCCCAGGGGAGGATCCATCTCCTTGACTTGCAGATTCCTTGGATTACATCCCATTCTTCCATCTTTAAAGCCAACAATATTGCATCTCTATCTCTCTAACCATTTTTCTATAGTTATGTCTCCCTCTAACTCAGAACTGAACTGGGAAAGTTTCTTTGATTTTAAAGACTCATGTGATTAGATTTGGCTCATCCAGATAATCCAGGATTATCTCCCCATATTAAAGTTCTTAATGTCTACAAAGACCCTTTGAATCTAAGGTAACATATTCACAGATTCAGTGGATTAGGAAATGGACATCTTTGTAGGACCACTATTCTACTACTACACCTAGGTTTCTCCTCATTACAACAGGCCTAGAAACTTTCTCAAGTAAGTAAACTGGACAGTTTGAGGAAGTAGCTCCTTTGGCTCCCATCTCTAAATATTCAATGTCCTTCATTGGCTTATGTTCACAGTCTTTTACACTGTGAGCTCATATATTTTGTCTGTTTTTTCACTTGTTGAGTGAGAAGGTAAACCCAACTTTTGTTACTCCTTCTGGGCTAGAAGCAGAAGTCCTTCATACCTCACTGTTTTAAATTGAATTTTCTTGTTTTCTCATAAACCTGGGCACCTTTTAGTTCTCTTTTTATTTTGTTTATTTGCTTGGCTAACTCAGATTTCCTTGTTTTTGAATTGCTTTTTTATTTCTCTTTTGATTTTTCTATTGAGAAGTTTTTCTTTCTTATTGTTTTATAGAAATTATTGATATGTTTTGAAGAATCCTTTTATTCAGTGTGTGCAATATACATATTTTCTTCCAGTATGTGGTTTATTGTAGTCTTACTTGTTTATGGAGAATTTTTATTCAGAGAACAGTCTAATGTTATAAACATATTTATCATGTTTTGAAGATTTGTGCTTGAGACATCTTTCCCTGTCATGCAGTTGCAGAGAAATTCTACACCATATATTTCCTAAAAAATTAAAGTTTTTTTTTCTTTTTCATTAGGTCTTTAATCATCTGAAATTTATTTCTGTGTATGGTATGAAGTAGAGATTCCCATTATTTTTATATGAATAGCAAACTATACCATTTACTGACTAATACATTCTTTTCATAATGATTTATGAATCTTGTTGCCATTCCCTTTAGTGTAGTCTTTTGGTGATGAATTCTTGTTTGTCTGAAAAATATCTTTGATATCACCTTCCCTTTTTGAAGGATTTTCCATCAGGTAAATAATTATAGTTTGGCAGGTATTTTCTTTAAGCCATTAAATTTATCATTCCACTGTCTTATGATTTTCATTGTTATTGCTTAAAAACATTTGTAAAGTTCTGCAGTTCTTTTGATATCAATTCTCTTGTCTCTGGCTGCTTTAAGATTTTATTTTTCTATTTAGTTTTCAGAAGTTTTACTATGATATACCTAAGTGTGATTTTCTTTGTATTTATCCTGCTAAGGTTCTACTAGTTGCATCTTAAGCTTGATATATTTTTTTAATCAATTTTGAAAAATTCATGCCTTCTGGCCTAGTCTCTCTTTTTTTCTCTCTTAATCTTTAATTATATGAACCTCTTCCCCATATCTCATTTATCTTTGGATTTGTTTTGTATTTTGTATCATTTCTTTGTCTCTCCATGCTTCAGTTCAGATATTTCTACTGTATTATCTTCCACTTCCCAAATTCTTTTATCAACTGGACCTAATACATTAGTATGCCCATGCTTGGAGCATTAAATCATTCTTTAAGTCATGCATTCATCAGAATTTTTGAATAATTCATTTTTTATACGTTTCAAACAACTCTCATGATTCACCCTCTTATTTATTAAACATTAATTGCATATGAGTAATTTTTAAATATAATTCTGATTTTTTTAATTCTAAATTTCTTGTGCATTTCTTCTCATTGTTATTTTCCTCTTGATTTTCAGTCAGTTCTTGTCTATGTGCCTGATTAGTTTTGATAGAGTGCCAGAAAATGTGGGTAAAAATTTAAAAATTAATGAGGCTCTGAATGATGTTATCTTCCTCCATGTATAATTTACTTTTCTTTCTGGAAGACAATTTAAGCCATTCAGGAGTTGAACTGAATAATAGCTGGGCTTCAATTCCAGTTATCCATTTTACTAGAAGATAGTAAAATGTGCTCCACAAAAGTCAGAGTTGAAAGGCAATAAGTATTTGTAGGAAAGATATGTCTATTTTGGGCCAAAGAATCAAGAGGTGGGCTCTGAAGAGGATCTGTATGAGTGGTTGGGAGTTTGACATATATAGCTTAGAGCCATAGATTGAATAAGGGGAGAAGAGATAAGTGGTCAGAAAAGTGACTTTAAAAAAGCACTTTTGAGGTTAATCTAATGCATTCAAATTCACACAGAAGCATAAGCTTTTTATTGTCATCCTCCTTTTTTCTGTAGATAAGCTGAAATCATCCTTGGAAACAGACACAGCTTGTCTTAATTAAGTGAGAAATAAGATGCAATGGTTTTCTGATTGTTGTCTTTCTATACCGGATACTTTATATGTATATAATACTGCCATTCTTAACGTGAAGACCATTGCTACTATTCTGTGAGGCATTATCTCACAGAGTGAAAAGTTTCTTTCCTTTCAACAGTGTACATGTGAATTTAAATGTTAATTATTTTAATCATACCAAAGCTTCATCTCAAAAGGTGATATAATTTGGGTTTTTTTGTTGTTGTTTAAAAGCAACCTAAATCCTCAAAACACATTAAAAGAAAACAACATGAGGTAACTTTTCCCTCACAGCTTAGAATCTCATCTGTAAAATGGGAATTTAGTGATTCATATATTCATTAATTCAACAAATATTAACAGAGTACTTTTATGCATCAGATATTTTTCTTGTAACATAATAATACTTTAATCGTAGGGATGTTCAGAGAAAAAAAAATTATATATAGGACTTACCTCAAATGACTGGCATTAAAGGCTTAATAAATGTCCACAGATATTTTATTGATACCCATTTTTGTATGTAGGGATTTGATGATTTATTTCTTAAAGTACAATACATGGAAGATCAGTAAAGAGAAGTAACAATGTTTTCTGTGTTGATCTTGAAGAATTTTGGAATATTAATGTACCAAATCACAATACTTCTGTACCAAATGTTTACCACACATATGTGCACACACATACATATTTTTTCTCACTCTGCTTCTCCCTCTCTTTTTTTTTTTCTGAATGCTTAAGATGACAAATATATCATGCACTTTGCCATAATAAATGATGCTTTTCAGGGAATATCTCTCATGCTCTGCTTAAATATGGAGAAGTATCTTATCAAAAGATATAATTATGGAGGTTTTATTTACTTAGATCTCTTGTTCTTTAGATGATACTCCCCATCTCAATTCCATGTAATCTACACTGTCTTATTATCCCAGATTAACTCCTGAGATATAAGGTTAATTAATCTCATGTCTAGAAATTTATACTTAAGATATTTTGTCTACTTCATCCCCCCTTCTAAATTTCTCATTCTTACTTGCCCAAAATTATTGCTTTTATTTCATTTCAGAGACATCTATTTTATTTTTCCATACCAAGAACAGCTGGAATTGTTTCATACTGGCAAAAAATTTCAGATACTGCTGAGAAAAAGGCCTGGTGACACACTGGGAAGCCCTTCTAATTTTTTCCCCTGGAAAACCAGGGTATCCTTAGCACTAGGAAAGGCCTATTGTACTTTTTCTGCAATGGTCTCCTGACTATAATATAACAGAAAATAAAAGTGTAAAATTTCATTAAAAATTCTCAATCCTTGACATAATTTATCTTATATTACTCCACTTTTTACTTCTAGAAGGTGCTGCATTTTTTCAGTTTTACATTTGGATATCTGTGGCTCTGAGGTAATCAAGAACTTATGTAGATTTCAAATAAAAATATTTATTGATTTTCTACTACATGGGAAGTACTATGATATGCTCTGCAGGAGACATAGGGATATCCAGAGATGTTCTAGTCCTGTGGGAACTCAGAATCTCGTGAAAATGTGTTGGCTTATGATACTTTGTCTCTCATTATCAACACTACCCTTCTGTTTTCTTTGTGATGCTTGTACTAGGTTATGCAAGCCACATTTATGTTTTGCCTGATGCCTCCCTGATAGTTCTGCTAGCAAGAAATGCTAGAGAAAAATGAGCAGTTGTGTTCTATAGCGTGCTATTTTCTGTTCTTGTCCCCATATGCCAGTATCATCTCTTTATTCTGGCAGTGGAGTTGATACCACTTTCCAGTTTTCCCTCTTCACTCCAGAACCGGTCTCATTGTGCTCCCTGAGAAATAGCAGCAGTAGTCAGACTGTGCCCCTCTTCATGGGTCTGAGTGCCAGCTTCACGTTTTCTCCTCTGAGATGTTTAGATTCCAGCACAACTGGGCAGCAACTTCTCAAAAGAGGGCTAGGTCCCACCTCTAAAAGAGCCTCCTCCAAGTTATAGAGTTTCAAAAACACTTAACCTCTTCCCTTTCTTTAACCTCATTTCCCAGAATGGTAGTTTCTTCCAGAAAGAAATAGCTCTTTGTTATCTCAATGTTTCTGGTTTTGCCTTTATAATCTTCTAATATTTGTGTAACCAACTATTTATATAATCTTTTCTGTTAAAACAGTTGGCATATTTTACATTTTCTTGACTGGACCCTGACTGATATAGAGCCATAGATACTCATATAAATGATTCTAATATAAGTAATCAATAGTAGGTGTTATATGATATGGATTATAACATATAATGGAAATAAAAGAAAGAAAGATTATTACATGGCTACTTAATGATCCATGGGAAGGCTTACAAGAAGATAGATTTGAATTGAGCTTGATGCATAGACAAGAAATTAATTAAGCAGGTATGAAGCTTGTAACATGCATATAGAGGGGCTTTCAGAACAAAATATATGATTCTTTAAAATTAGTATTTATTTACAATAACTATTTAAAACTGGTATTAAGTGCCCTAGTATGACTGGACTATGAAGATATAAGAGAATGTGAGAACTTACTAGATGAAAATATTTTTAAAAGGTATTTTGGGGGGGACCTTCAAGATGGCAGAGGAGTAAGAAGTGGAGATCACCTTCCTCCTCACACATATATAAAAATGTATCTACATGTGGAACAACTCCTACAGAACACCTACAGAATGCTGGCAGAAGACCTCAGACTTCCCAAAAGGTAAGAAAATCCCCACATACCTGGGTAGGGCAAAATTAAAAACAAAAAACAAAGACAAAAATTAAGGACAGGAACTGTACCTCGGGGAGGGAGCTGTGAAGAAGGAAAGTTTCCACACACTAGGAAGCCCCTTCACTGGTAGAGATGGGAGGTGGGCGGGGTGGAAGCTTTGGAGCCATGGAGGAGAGCAGAGCAACAGGGGTGCAGAGGGCAAAGTGGAGAGATTCCTGCATAGAGGATCGGTGCTGACCAGCACTCACAAGCCTGAGAGGCTTGTCTGCTCACCCACTGGATGGGTAGGGGCTGGGAGCTAAGGCTCGGGCTTCCACGGTCAGATCCCAGGGAGAGGACTGGGATTGGCTGCATGAACACAGACTGAAAGGGGTTAGTGCATCATAGCTATCTGGGAGGGAGTCTGGGAAAAAGTCTGGACCTGCCTAATAAGCAACAGACCATTGTTTCAGGATACGTGAATAGAGAGAGGATTCCTCCCCTGTCTGCCGACAGAAGGCAGAGCACTGCCTAAATGAGCTCCAGAGACGGGCGTGAGCCACGGCTATCAGCTTAGAGCACAGAGATGAGCATGAAACACTTAATGCTGCTGCTGCAGCCAACAAGAATCCTGTGTGCAAGGACAGGTCACTATATACACCCCACATCCCCAGACAGCCTGTGTAGCCCACCACTACCAGGGTCCCGTGATCCAGGGACAACTTCCCCAAGAGAATATATGGCATGCCTCAGGCTGTTGCAACGTCACACTGGCCTCTGCCGTTGCAGGCTTGCCCCACATTCCAATTATGACTACCATACCCCCACCCTGCCTTCGGCCTGAAGGAGAAAGAGCCCCTTAAACAACCACTACCATAACCCTCTCCTATCTGGGCAGGGAACAGATGCCTGAGGATGACCTATGCATAGAGGTGGGACCAAAAGCAAAGCTGAACCCCATGAGCTGTGGGAACAAAGAAGAGAGAGGGAAATTTCTCTGTGCAGCCTCAGGAGCAGCAGATTAAATCTCCACAGTCAACTTGATATACCCTGCATCTGTGGAATACATGAATAGACAATGAATCATCCCAAAACTGAGGCTGTGGACTTTGGGAGCAACTGGAGACTTGGGGTTTGCTGCCTGCAACAGATTTATTTCTGATTTTTATGTTTATCGTAGATTAGTTCTTAGCACTTGATATCATTGGTGGATTTATCAGTTTGGTTGCTCTCTTATTATTTTTTTCTTTTATTTTAATAATTTTTAATTATTTTTTTATTTAAAAAATTATTTTTTCCTTTTATATTTTCTCCCTTTTCTTTGGAGCCTTGTGGCTGACAGGGTTTTTGTGCTCTGGCCTGCTGTCAGCCCTGGGCCTCTGAGGTAGGAGAGTCAACTTCAGGATGTTGGACCACCAGAGACCTCCTGGTCCCATGTAATATAAATCAGCAAGAGCTGTCCCAAAGATCTCTGTCTCAACACTAAGACCCAGCTCAACCTAATGGCCAGCAAGTTCCAGTGCTGGAGGCCCCATGACAAACAACTAGCAAGACAAGAACACAACCAAACCCATTAGCAGAGAGGCTGCCTAAAATCAAAATAAGGTCACAGACACCCAAAAACACACCACCGGACATGGCCCTGCCCACCAGAGAAATAAGATCCAGCCCCACACACCAGAATGTAGGCACCAGTCTGCTCCAGCAGGCAGCCTACACAAGCCACTGAATCAAACTCACCCACTGGTGGCAGACCCCCAAAACAATGGGAAATATGAACCTGCAGCCTGCAAAAAGGAGACTCAAGCACAGTAAATTAAACAAAATGAGAAGACAGAGAAATATGCAGCAGATGAAGGAGCAAGGTAAAAACCCACCAGACCAAACAAATGAAGAGGAAATAGGCAGCCTACCTGAAAAAGAATTCAGAGTCATAATAGTACAGATAATCCAAAATTTTGGAAATAGAATGGAGAAAATACAAGAAACGTTTAACAAGCACCTAGAAGAAGTAAAGAGCAAAAAAAAAAAAAGAAAGAAAAGAAAAAGAAAAAATGATGAACAATGCAATAAATGAAATTAAAAATTCTCTACAAGGAATCAATAGCAGAATAACTGAGGCAGAAGAACAACTGAGTGACCTGAAAAATAAAATAGTGGGAATAACCACTGCAGAGCAGAATAAAGAAAAAAGAATGAAAAAATTGAGGACAGTCTCAGAGACTTCTGGGACAACATTAAATGCACCAATATTTGAATTATAAGGGTCCCAGAAGAAGAAAAAAAGAAAGGGTCTGAGAAAATATTTGAAGAGATTATAGTTGAAAACTTCCCTAACATGGGAAAGGGAATAGCCACAGAAGTCCAGAAAGCACAAATAGTCCCATACAGGATAAATCCAAGGAGAAACACACCAAGACACATATTAACAAAACTATCGAAAATTAAATATGAAGAAAAAATATTAAAAGAAGCAAGGGAAATGCAACAAACAACCTACAAGGGAATCCCCATAAGGTTAACAGCTGACCTTTCAGCAGAAACTCTGTAAGCCAAAAGGGAGGGGCAGGACATATTTAAAGTGATGAAAGGGAAAAAACTACAACCAAGATTACTCTACCCAGCAAGGATCTCATTCAGATTCAATGGTAAAATTAAAACCTTTACAGACAAGCAAAAGTTAAGAGAATTCAGCACCATTAAACTAGGTTTACAACAAATGCTAAAGGAACTTCTCAAGGCAGGTAACACAACAGAAGGAAAAGACTTACAAAAACAAACCCAAAACAAATAAGAAAATGATATAGGAACATACATATCAATAATTACCTTAAATGTAAATGGATTAAATGCAACAACCAAAAGACATAGACTGGCTGAATGGATACAAAAACAAGCCCATATATATGCTGTCTACAAAGGACCCACTTCAGACCTAGGGACACACACAGACTGAAAGTGAGGGGATGGAAAAAGATTTTCCATGCAAATGGAAATCAAAAGAAAGCTGGAGTAGCAATTTTCATATCAGACAAAATAGTCTTTAAAATAAACACTATTGCAAGAGACAAAGAAGGACACTATATAATGATCAAGGAATCAATCCAAGAAGAAGATATAAAAAGTGTAAATGTTTACCAATCCAACATAGGAGCACCTCATATATAAGGTAAATGCTAAAAGTCATAAAAGAGGAAATAGACAGTAACACAAAAATTGTCAGGGACTTTAACACTCCACTTTCACCAATGGATGGATCATCAAAAATGAAAATAAATAAGGAAACACAGGCTTTAAATCACATGTTAGAAAAGATGGATTTAATTGATATTTATAGGACATTCCATCCAAAACAACAGAATACACATTCTTCTCAAGTGCTCATGGAACATTCTCCCGGATAGATCAAATTTTGGATCACAAATAAAGCCTTGGTAAATTTAAGAAAATTGAAACTGTATCAAGTATCTTTTATGACCACAAGGCTAGGAGACTAGATATCAATTACAGGAAAAAAGACTGTAAAAAATACAATCACATGGAGGCCGAACAATACACTACTTAATAACCAAGAGATCACTGAAGAAATCAAAGAGGAAATCAAGCAATACCTAGAAGCAAATGACAATGAAAACACGATGACCCAAAACCTATGGGATGCAGCAAAAGCAGTTCTAAGAGGGAAGTTTTAGCAACACAATCCTACCTCAAGAAACAAGAAACACCTCAAATAAACAACCTAATATTACACTTAAAGCAATTAGAGAAAAAAAAAAAAAACAACGTTAGCAGAAGGAAAAAAATGATAATGATCTGATCAGAAATAAATGAAAAAGAAATAAAGGAAACAATAACAAAGATCAATAAAACTAAAAGCTGGTTCTTTGAGAAGATAAACAAAATTGATAAACCATTAGCCAGACTCATCAAGAAGAAAAGGGAGAATATTCAAATCAACAGAATTAGAAATGAATAAGGATAAGTAAAAACTGACACTGCAGAAATACAAAGGATCATGAGAGATTAGTACAAGCAACTATATGCCAATAAAATGGACAACCTGGAAGAAATGGACAAATTCTTAGAAATGCACAATCTGCTGAGACAGAACCACAAAGAAATAAAAAATATAGACAGACCAATCACAAGCACTGAAATTGAAACTGTGATGAAATATCTTCCAACAAACAAAAGTGAAGGAACAGACGGCTTCACAGGTGAATTCTGTCAAACATTTAGAGAAGAGCTAACACCTAGACTTCTCAAACTCTTCCAAAAAATTGCAGAGGAAGGAACACTGCCAAACTCATTCAATCAGGCCACCAACACCCTGATACCAAAACCAGACAAAGATATTACAAAAAAAGAAAATTACAGACCAATATCACTGATGAATATTGATGCCAAAATTCTCAACAAAATACTAAAAAACAGAATCCAATAACACATAAAAGCATCATACACCATGATCAAGTGGGATTTATCCCAGGGACACAAGGATTCTTCAATATATGCAAATCAATCAATGTGATACACCATATTAACAAATTAAAGAATAAAATCCATATGATCATTTTAATAGATGCAGGAAAAGCTTTTGAAAAAAGTCGACAGCCATTTATGATAAAAAGTCTCCAGAAAGTGGGCATACAGGGAACCTACCTCAACATGATAAAGTCCATATACGAAAAACCCACAGCAAACATCATTCTCAATGGTGAAAAACTGAAATCATTTCCTCTGAGATCAGGAACAAGACAAGGATATCCATTCTTGCCACTATTATTCAACATAGCTTCGGAAGTCCGAGCCATGACAATCAGAGAAGAAAAGGAAGCAAAAAGAATACAAATTGGAAAAGAAATAAAATTGTCACTGTTTGCAGATGACATGATACTATACATAGAGAAACCTAAAGATGCCACCAGAAAACTATCAGAGCTCATCAATGAATTTGGTAAAGTTGTAGGATACAAAATTAATGCACAGAAATCTCTTGCATTCCTATACACTAATGATGAAAAATCTGAAAGAGAAATTAAGGAAACACTCCAATTTACCATTGTAACAGAAAGAATAAAATACCTAGGAATAAGCCTACCTAGGGAGACAAAAGACCTGTATGCAGAAAACTATAAGACACTAATGAAAGTAATTAATGATGATATAAAGACCTGTATGCAGAAAACTATAAGACACTAATGAAAGTAATTAATGATGATATAAACAGATGAAGAGCTCTACCATGTTCTTGGATTTGAAGAATCAATATTGTGAAAATGACTATATTACCCAAAGCAATCTACAGATACAATGCAATCCATATCAAATTACCAATGGCATTTTTTACAGAACTAGAACAAAAAATCTTAAAATTTGTATGGAGACACAAAAGACCCTGAAGAGCCAAAGCAGTCTTGAGGGAAAAAAAAACGGAGCTGAGGGATCAGACCCCCTGACTTCAGACTATACTACAAAGCTACAGTAATCAAGACAATAGGGCACTGGCCCAAAATCAGAATAGATCAATGGAACAGGATAGAAAGCCCAGAGATAAACCCTCACACTTATGGTCAACTAACCTATGACAAAGGAAGCAAGGATATACAATGGAGAAAAGACAGCCTTTTCAATAAGTGGTGCTGGGAAAACTGGACAGTTACATATAAAAGAATGAAATTAGAACACTACCTAACACCATACACAAAAATAAACTCAAAATGGATTAGAAACATAAGTGTAAGATGGGACACTGTAAAACTCTTAGGGGAAAACATAGGAAGAACACTTTGACATAAATCACAGCAAGATCTTTTTGGACCCACCTCCTTAAGTAATGGAAATAACAAACAAACAAAAAAAACAATGAACAAATGGGACCTAATGAAAGTTAAAACTTTTGCACAGCAAAGGAAATTACAAATAAGATGAAAAGACAACCATCAGAATGGGAGAAAATATTTGCAAATGAATCAACGGACAAAGGATTAATCTCCAAAATATATAAACAGCTCATGCAGCTCCATATCAAAAAAAAACACAAACAACCCAATCCAGAAATGGCCAGAAGATCTAAATAGACATTTCTCCAAAGAAGATATACAGATTGCCAACAAACATGTGAAGGAATGCTCAACATCACTAATTATTAGAGAAATGCAAATCAAAACTACAGTGAAGTATCACCTCACACTGGTCAGAATGGCCATCAACAAAGAATCTACAAACAATAAATGCTGGAGAGCGTTTGGAGAAAAGGGAACCCTCTTGCACTGTTGGTGGAAATGTAAATTGATACAGTCACTATGGAGAACACTATGGAGGTTCCTTAAAAATAGAACTACCATACGACCCAGCAATCCCACTACTGGGCATATACCCTGAGAAAACCATAATTCAAAAAGAGTCATGTACCACAGTGTTCATTGCAGATCTATTTACAATAGCCAGGACATGTAAGCAACCTAAGTGTCCATCGATAGTTGAATGGCTAAAGAAGATGTGGCACATATATACAATGGAATATTACTCAACCGTAAAAAAGAAATGAAACTGAGTTATTTGGAGTGAGGTGGACAGACCTAGAGTCTGTCATACAGAGTGAAGTAAGTCAGAAAGAGAAAGACAAATACCGTATGCTAACACATACATATGGAGTCTAAAAAAAAATATTGGTTCTGATGAACCTAGGGGCAGGACAGGAGTAAAGATGTAGACGTAGAAAATGGACTTGAGGACACAGGGAGGGGAAGGGTAAGCTGGGACAAAGTGAGACAGTAGCATTGACATATATACACTATCAAATGCAAAATAGCTAGCTAGTGGGAAGCAGCTGCATCCCACGGGGAGATCAGCTCGGTGCTTTGTGACCACCTAGAGGGGTGGGATAGGAAGGGTGGGCGGGAGATGGAAGGGGGGGGATATGGGGATATATGTATACATGTAGCTGATTCACTTTGTTATACAGCAGAAACTAACACAACATTGTAAAGCAATTATACTCCAATTAAGATGTTAAAAATATTTTTTAATCAAAAAAAAGTTATTTTGTTACCAACTTGTTGATCTTAATGTTAGGCTAAGGAATTTGGGCTTATTTTGTATTTAGTAGAAGGGCATCTGTGATTCTTGGACAGAGTCACATACCCTAGGCTATAATTTAGAATGTTTCTCCAGGCAACATTCATGGATTGAATACTGAAGAGTTAGACTTGTTTCTTTAAGAGAGTGTGACAATAGTCCAGGGGATAGATGATGTCTTTAACTAGGTTAGTAGCAGCAGAAGTTGTAACCTCAGTGTAAGCTGATCTGGTAGCATAAAAATAACAATACTAAACAAACCCACTGAACTTTTGAAAATAAATGTGAATTAAAAACTTTTTGAAAAAGCATTTTATTACTGTAGAATAACAAAAGCAAAGATGGCATCTTTAATCAATATGCTTTATAAGACCAACTTTTTTTTGGTTGGGAAATTCCAATTTCTGTTTTCTTTAACACTTATCTTTCCCTGGACAGTGAAAGTTGTCTTTATTTTTGTTTGTTTTCTTTAGTTTGAAGATTCAGGCTAGTAATTTTGAACTCATAGTGGAATGTTTAAAGTAACACTAATAAAGATAAAAGTCACATTTTTAAGAGACAGCTGCTATGAGGACTCAGAATAGCAAAAGAGAGTCTAAGGTGAGGTATTTTCTGCTTCCTCCACTGACTTGGTGTCTTGCCTTAAGCAAACAATTTCATGCTTTATGCCCTCTTTATAAAGTTGCTACATTAATAACTATACTCTTGCCTTGATTTTTAGAACTAAGTAATGCCTGTAGTAATATCTCTACTCTCTAAAGGAAATATCTTTTTTTTCTCCTTACTAAGTAAGGATTAAGCAGTAGATTTATAGTGTCTAATGTCATTAAAGTAGGTTGATATATGTTGGATCATCTTTGCACAAACTTCTCAAAAAGTGGAAAGAAAAATAAAACAAAACAAAATGCTTGTTTCACAAAAAATAAATATGACCCAGCACATTTACATTGTTTTAAAGGCCTGCATTAATTTTATCTTTGTTATATTTCTGTCATGAAGTGACAATTTTAACCTTTGAAAGAACCTAAAAGCATCTATAACTATCGATACCCTAGCATCTATCTTCCCTTGCTGCTGCATTCCTTCCAACTGGTCAACTAGATTTTGCTTGCAATCTTTTGCTTAAGAGGAGTGCAAGTTTCCTCCCAAGGCTTCTCTCTAACTTTGAAACACAAAGAGAAGGTTGTTTGTAAAACAACTTTTTCAACTCCTCTAAGTTTCCACTTTTTCTTGGTGGCTCTATCCTTTGCAGTCAAAAGAGCAAATGTAATTCATCTCCTATATAAGGGCTTTCAAGTCTTTAAAAACACAATTTGCATGCTCCCTTCCATTTCACTCACCAGTGATTCACTATAAACCTGGTATTGTTTATTAACTCTTTGATAACTCTCTCTTTCACCAAAGGCTGTGTGATGTTCTCCATGAATCTCTTACTGTTAGTTATAAGATACAGGCATATTATAGAGAGGTCATATCATTTATTTTGGCATGGAACATATCTTGAAAGCACTCTTGGCACAGAGTCATACTCACAAGTTTATTACATAGTACAGAATACCCTAAATGGTAATTCACTTACCCAAATATGACCTTGATAAAACTCTTTGTCCTTTGCCATCAAGTTCCCAACTCTCATTGCCCTTCACTTCCTTTGTAATGGTGAAAATTTGAGATCTCCCTTTTTAGATCTCATTGCCTTTGAAGCATACGTACACTGCATAGCTCACATACCGATCGTCCCTCCAATTTTATTAAGCCTCATGTAGGTGTACTGCTTCCAGTTCTTTAGAGGTCTGTGCCCTCTTGTGGCCCTGGAGGTTATTCAGGATACTTGTGTACTCCTCTGTTGTTGTGAAATATCACAAAATCTTACCACAAGAAGAATAATTTAGGTTTCATAAAATATGGGAGAAAATCCAAGTACCTTTCTCTTACTGCAATCTTTTCTTCTCCCTGGTACCAACATTGGACTCACTCTTGTCCTTCCACCTGTACACACCCTCTACCCCAAAACAGATTTTTGCTATTGAAAAAAACTGTACTTCTTGCCTATCCTGGAGGCAATTCATTTGAACATGACCCTGAAGCAAAGACAGTCTCATTGGTCCAAATCTTCAACCCCACTCCTTCCATAGTGGTTGGCCATTTGCCCACTGGTAATACTACATGTCCCAGCTTGTCTTGTAATTAGGTTGTGCTCTTGCAACTAACTCAGTGCTCTCTAATCAAATGAAGGTAGACATTATATGTACCACTTCCTGGCCTCAAGCATAACAGCTCCCTCGAGTGTTTCTCCCTGCTCTTTTCCACTGTCTTCGGCTAGACTGACAATAATGATGACTTGAGAAGGCTTAGAAGTCACATACTGAAGACAGCAAAACTTCAGTCAATTTGGGTCCTTAATGACTATGTAGAACAGCGTTTTCTCCTCCCTGGCCCTGAACAGCCACTATGAACTATTACAAAAGAAGGGGGAGGGAGTTGTATTGTATTGAAATCATTATACTTCTACTAAAACATGTTTAGTTCTAACAGCAATGCCAAATGGCATCCTGAGTGGTAGTTGTTCTGGGTCATACTTATTTCAATGCACATCACCATAGGAAAGCTACCAGAAATGTGAAGCTATAACATTTCATGGTTATCTAATTTGATCCTCATAACATGCTCAAGAAATAATTGTAGATTGTTGATCTGGAAGGAACCATCAAGTTTACTGGGTTTTAAAAATTTTAAGCTGCAGATTCCTTTCTTCAAAAGGCAGTATGTTGAGTCCTATATGGAGAATGGATAAAGGTGAAACATTAATGGTTGAGACATTATAAGGGTGAGGAGTATAGTGGTCTCAAATGAATCAACAAGGTTATTTCTTTTAATAATCACCTCCCTCCCCCAGTTTCCTCTGAGGCCTTTCATAGACCTTCTAGGCCTACAAAGAGTACTGTTTATAACTCACTTATAGATGAGCTAACTGAAGCTGTTAGGTTCAGTTTTATGAGACAAACAATTGATTTTGTATCACACTTGAATTATTCTGCCTTTGTGCTATTACCTATCCTTTACCTTCTGCCTGGATGCCATTCTCTTAATCTCTTCTTTTTGTAATCCTAACCATATATCAAAGTCCATATCTATAAAGCCTGTATTCGTTTTCTGTGATGCCATAACAAGTTACCATAAATTCAAAGGCTTAAAGCAATGCAAAATTTTAATCTCACAGTACTATAGGTCAGAAGTCTTGGATGGCTCAACTGAGTCCTCTGTTCCAAGTTTCACAAGGCCAAAATCAAGGTTTTGGCAGGGCTGTGTTCATCACTGGAGTCTCTGGGGAAGAATTCACTTCCAAGTTCATTCAGGTTGTTGGTAGAATTTAATTTCTTGAGGTGCTGATATTTGCTCCCAGAAGACACCCAGATTCATGATTTTCATGTACCTACCCCCAGCAATGGTGGGTTGAGTCTCTCACACTTTGAATCTCTTTGCCTTCCATTCTGCTGCATCTCTCTAACTTCCTCTCCTGCCTTCATCTTGCAGAAATCTCTACTTTTAAGAGCACATGTGTTTACAATGGGCCCACCTGAATAACCCAAAATAATCTCCCCAATTTAATGTCAATTGATTTTTGCAACCTTAATTACATCTACAAATTTCCTTATGTTCATATAATGTGACATATTCACAGGGCATGACTCAAGGGTTGGGGGAAAGAAGGTCATATGACCAAAATTCTGCCTGCCACAAAACATTTCCTGAAAAACCATTCAAAGTGAGCTCATCTGCATTAGAAACTGTGTATATCTTCTTAGTACCTCTAGTAATGCACTTACCTTAATCCACCTATATTAAAGTTATTTATGTAATTGCCTTAATTTTCTTATTCAGTTTTAAGACCCTTCTAATGGTAGTTAGTCATAATTTTATCCCTTTAGTGTCTAATATAGCTGAGGCCGTATGAAAATTGGATGAACTGAATTGAATAACCCAAGTCATACAGTAAAAGCAGAAATGGGGCAGAACCAGAGCTAGAAGAGGACTCTCAGCCCAGTATTTTCTCTTTAATAATAAGCTGTCTCTCAAACTTCGGTGTGCTTTGCTCCTTTATTTCAAGCTTGTCTTCATAAACACAATGTTTTGTCTGCATACACAAATGCTAAGCCCAGCACCATGGAGTTTCCTTTGATAGATAAGGAGTGACGGAATAGGAAACATGGCTATGTTAACCCCAACTCTCATCCCCTACTCAAGAATTGGGCATCATTTATAGACATGGATCTTTTTATTGCATTTTAGGGAAACATCTTTTTTTTCAGTAAAAGAAGAAGATATAGGCTTCTGTAATGGCCTTTTAAAATCTTGATTTATCTGTAATCAAGGCTGAGCAATCTGTTACTCTTCTTCCATTAAATGCTTCAGTGAGCAGTCATGCTCAAGTCCCAGCAAACCCCAGTGTGTTTCTTAGATACCACCATAATTTACCAAATTGCCTGTAGCCTGAAGACTTTTTCTCCTTTCCTTTTCAGTTGATATCCTGCTGAGATCCTATATATACATCCTAGAGGAGAATTTCTCATTTTGGTGGAGTGATTCTGCTCATATGTGTGGCTGACACTGTAAACTTTTCAAAATGTAACGAGTTGGCCTTCTGGGACTGAACAAAAGCAGTAGAGGGGCTGACAGACGTAAAAACCATGGCTTTGCCATCTTTCTATGGTAGAAAGAGCCTATCTACTACCTTTACATAGTAGCAACAGCAGCAGTGCACTATCATAAGTCTTGAACTAGAATCAGAAGGTGGGAATTCAAGTACTGGCTCTGCAGTCCTCCTCCTTATTTACCTTTGGTAAATTACATACTTTCTCAGCCTCTGGTACTTTGTCACAGAGGGAAACATATATGCCTTACTTGTTTAGGTTTATTTTGAAAATGAAATGAATGTATTTTGTGAGTTATAAAGAATGATGCAAATTACTACCAAGAGTAATAACCCAAACTATTTTAATGTACATGAATATATAAGCAGCAGCAGCATCCCTCTTTTTCCAGAGAAAACTGAAGAACAGATAGGCTCCAAGCAGCAGGTTAACCAAAGACTGAAGGTGAGAATTCAACAGGCCAAGATTCCTGTTAGATTCATTAATACCCCGTTGTTGCTGGAGCCAGACTGTTTCCCTGCAAAATTACTGCCAATAGAACACGATGTACATCTTAACTGTAACTTATTTGCATTTTCTCAGAATTAAGTGGAGGAAATTTTTACTCACTTTTCCAAGAATATCTTAATTTTTTAAATGCCCTCATCTTGATCACATCTTAATATTTTAGCTCTCATCAGCCTTCATGTCTCCTGATTAGTCTGTTGATGAAGTTCGCCTCTGTGTTTGTTCTGATAATTTCTAGCATCTGCCACATCTTTTTTTTTTTTAATTTTATTTTATTTTATTTTTTTGCTTTATAACAAATTTAATCAGTTATACATATACATATGTTTCCATATGCCCTCCCTTTTGCGTCTCCCTCCCACCCTCCCTATCCCACCCCTCCAGGCGGTCACAAAGTACCGAGCTGATCTCCCTGTGCTATGCGGCTGCTTCCCACTAGCTATCTACCTCACGTTTGGTAGTGTATATATGTCCATGCCGCTCTTTCACTTTGTCACAGCTTACCCTTCCCCCTCCCCATATCCTCAAGTCCATTCTCTAGTAGGTCTGTGTCTTTATTCCTGTCTTACCCCTATGTTCTTCATGACATTTTTTTTTCTTAAATTCCATATATATGTGTTAGCATACAGTATTTGTCTTTCTCTTTCTGACTTACTTCACTCTGTATGACAGACTCTAGGTCTATCCACCTCATTACAAATAGCTCAATTTCATTTCTTTTTATGGCTGAGTAATATTCCATTGTATATATGTGCCACATCTTCTTTATCCATTCATCCGATGATGGACACTTAGGTTGTTTCCAGCTCCGGGCTATTGTAAATAGGGCTGCTATGAACATTTTGGTACATGTCTCTTTTTGAATTATGGTTTTCTCAGGGTATATGCCCAGTAGTGGGATTGCTGGGTCATATGGTAGTTCTATTTGTAGTTTTTTAAGGAACCTCCATACCGTTCTCCATAGCGGCTGTACCAATTCACATTCCCACCAGCAGTGCAAGAGTGTTCCCTTTTTTCCACACCCTCTCCAGCATTTATTGTTTCTAGATTTTTTGATGATGGCCATTCTGACTGGTGTGAGATGATATCTCATTGTAGTTTTGATTTGCATTTCTCTAATGAGTAAAGATGTTGAGCATCCTTTCATGTGTTTGTTGGCAGTCTGTATATCTTCTGTGGAGAAATGTCTATTTAGGTCTTCTGCCCATTTTTGGATTGGGTTGTTTGTTTTTTTGTTATTAAGCTGCATGAGCTGCTTATAAATTTTGGAGATTAATCCTTTGTCAGTTGCTTCATTTGCAAATATTTTCTCCCATTCTGAGGGTTGTCTTTTGGTCTTGTTTATGGTTTCCTTTGCTGTGCAAAAGCTTTGAAGTTTCATTAGGTCCCATTTGTTTATTTTTGTTTTTATTTCCATTTCTCTAGGAGGTGGGTCCAAAAGGATCTTGCTGTGATTTATGTCATAGAGTGTTCTGCCTATGTTTTCCTCTAAGAGTTTGATAGTGTCTGGCCTTACATTTAGGCCTTTAATCCATTTTGAGCTTATTTTTGTGTATGGTGTTAGGGAATGATCTAATCTCATACTTTTACATGTCCCTGTCCAGTTTTCCCAGCACCACTTATTGAAGAGGCTGTCCTTTCTCCACTGTACATTCCTGCCTCCTTTATCAAAGATAAGGTGACCATATGTCCGTGGGTTTAACCCTGGGCTTTCTATCCTGTTCCATTGATCTATCTTTCTGTTTTTGTGCCAGTACCATACTGTCTTGATTACTGTAGCTTTGTAGTATAGTCTGAAGTCAGGGAGCCTGATTCCTCCAGCTCCATTTTTCGTTCTCAAGATTGCTTTGGCTATTCGGGGTCTTTTGTGTTTCCATACAAATTGTGAAATTTTTTGTTCTAGTTCTGTGAAAAATGCCAGTGGTAGTTTGATAGGGATTGCATTGAATCTGTAGATTGCTTTGGGTAGTAGAGTCATTTTCACAATGTTGATTCTTCCAATCCAAGAACATGGTACATCTCTCCATCTATTTGTATCATCTTTAATTTCTTTCATCAGTGTCTTATAATTTTCTGCATACAGGTCTTTTGTCTCCTTAGGTAGGTTTATTCCTAGATATTTTATTCTTTTTGTTGCAATGGTAAATGGGAGTGTTTTCTTGATTTCATTTTCAGATTTTTCATCATTAGTGTACAGGAATGCCAGAGATTTATGGGCATTAATTTTGTATCCTGCTACTTTACCAAATTCATCGATTAGCTCTAGTAGTTTTCTGGTAGCATCTTTAGGATTCTCTATGTATAGTATCATGTCATCTGCAAACAGTGACAGCTTTACTTCTTCTTTTCCAATTAGATTCCTTTTATTTCTTTTTCTTCTCTGATTGCTGCGGCTAAAACTTCCAAAACTAGGTTGAATAAGAGTGGTGAAAGTGGGCAACCTTGTCTTGTTCCTGATCTTAGTGGAAATGGTTTCAGTTTTTCACCATTGAGGACGATGCTGGCTGTGGGTTTGTCATATATGGCCTTTATTATGTTGAGGAAAGTTCCCTCTATGCCTACTTTCTGCAGGGTTTTTATCATAAATGGGTGTTGAATTTTGTCGAAAGCTTTCTCTGCATCTATTGAGATGATCATATGGTTTTTATCCTTCAATTTGTTAATATGGTGTATCACGTTGATTGATTTGCGTATATTGAAGAATCCTTGCATTCCTGGAATAAACCCCACTTGATCATGGTGTATGATCCTTTTAATGTGCTGTTGGATTCTGTTTGCTAGTATTTTGTTGAGGATTTTTGCATCTATGTTCATCAGTGATATTGGCCTGTAGTTTTCTTTCTTTGTGACATCCTTGCCTGGTTTTGGTATCAAGGTGATGGTGGCCTCGTAGAATGAGTTTGGGAGTGTTCCTCCCTCTGCTATATTTTGGAAGAGTTTCAGAAGGATAGGTGTTAGCTCTTCTCTAAATGCTTGATAGAATTCGCCTGTGAAGCCATCTGGTCCTGGGCTTTTGTTTGTTGGAAGATTTTTTATCACAGTTTCAATTTCAGTGCTTGTGATTGGTCTGTTCATATTTTCTCTTTCTTCCTGATTCAGTCTTGGCAGGTTGTGCATTTCTAAGAATTTGTCCATTTCTTCCAGGTTGTCCATTTTATGGGCATAGAGTTGCTTATAGTAATCTCTCATGATCTTTTGTATTTCTGCAGTGTCAGTTGTTACTTCTCCTTTTTCATTTCTAATTCTATTGATCTGAGTCTTCTCCCTTTTTTTCTTGATGAGTCTGGCTAATGGTTTATCAATTTTGTTTATCTTCTCAAAGAACCAGCTTTTAGTTTTATTGATCTTTGCTATCGTTTCCTTCATTTCTTTTTCATTTATTTCTGATCTGATTTTTATGATTTCTTTCCTTCTGCTAACTTTGGGATGTTTTTGTTCTTCTTTCTCTAATTGCTTTAGGTGCAAGGTTAGGTTGTTTATTCGAGATGTTTCCTGTTTCTTAAGGTGGGATTGTATTGCTATAAACTTCCCTCTTAGCACTGCTTTTGCTGCATCCCATAGGTTTTGGGTTGTCGTGTCTCCATTGTCATTTGTTTCTAGGTATTTTTTAATTTCCTCTTTGATTTCTTCAGTGATCACTTCGTTATTAAGTAGTGTATTGTTTAGCCTCCATGTGTTTGTATTTTTTACACCTCTTTTCCTGTAATTGATATCTAGTCTCATAGCATTGTGGTCGGAAAAGATACTTGATACAATTTCAATTTTCTTAAATTTACCAAGGCTTGATTTGTGACCCAAGATATGATCTATCCTGGAGAATGTTCCATGAGCACTTGAGAAAAATGTGTATTCTGTTGTTTTTGGATGGAATGTCCTATAAATATCAATTAAGTCCATCTTGTTTAATGTATCATTTAAAGCTTGTGTTTCCTTATTTATTTTCATTTTGGATGATCTGTCCATTGGTGAAAGTGGGGTGTTAAAGTCCCCTACTATGAGTGTGTTACTGTCGATTTGTCCTTTTATGGCTGTTAGTATTTGCCTTATGTATTGAGGTGCTCCTATGTTTGGTGCATAAATATTTACAATTGTTATATCTTCTTCTTGGATCGATCCCTTGATCATTATGTAGTGTCCTTCTTTGTCTCTTCTAGTAGTCCTTATTTTAAAGTCTATTTTGTCTGATATGAGAATTGCTACTCCAGCTTTCTTTTGGTTTCCATTTGCATGGAATATCTTTTTCCATCCCCTTACTTTCAGTCTGTATATGTCTCTAGGTCTGAAGTGGGTCTCTTGTAGACAGCATATAGATGGGTCTTCTTTTTGTATCCATTCAGCCACTCTGTGTCTTTTGGTGGGAGCATTTAGTCCATTTACATTTAAGGTAATTATCGATATGTATGTTCCTATTCTCATTTTCTTAATTGTTTTGGGTTCATTATTGTAGGTCTTTTACTTCTGTTGTGTTTCTTGCCTAGAGAAGTTCCTTTAGCATTTGTTGTAAAGCTGGTTTGGTGGTGCTGAACTCTCTCAGCTTTTGCTTGTCTGTAAAGATTTTAATTTCTCCATCAAATCTGAATGAGATCCTTGCTGGGTAGAGTAATCTTGGTTGCAGGTTTTTCTCCTTCATCACTTTAATTATGTCCTGCCACTCCCTTCTGGCTTGTAGAGTTTCTGCTGAGAGATCAGCTGTTATCCTGATGGGGATTCCCTTGTGTGTTATTTGTTGTTTTTGCCTTGCTGCTTTTAATATGATTTCTTTGTGTTTAATTTTTGACAGTTTGATTAATATGTGTCTTGGCGTATTTCTCCTTGGATTTATTCTGTATGGGACTCTCTGTGCCTCCTGGACTTGATGAACTATTTCCTTTCCCATATTAGGGAAGTTTTCAACTATAATCTCTTCAAATATTTTCTCAGTCCCTTTCTTTTTCTCTTCTTCTTCTGGAACCCGTATAATTCGAATGTTGGTGCGTTTAATGTTGTCCCAGAGGTCTCTGAGACTGTCCTCTGTTCTTTTCATTCTTTTTTCTTTATTTTGCTCTGCTGCAGTTATTTCCACTATTTTATCTTCCACCTCACTTATCCGTTCTTCTGCCTCAGTTATTCTGCTATTGATCCCATCTAGAGTATTTTTAATTTCATGTATTGTGTTTTTAATCGATGCTTGATTCATCTTTAGTTCTTCTAGGTCCTTGTTAACTGTTTCTTGCATTTTGTCTATTCTATTTCCAAGATTTTGGATCTGGGAAATAGAATCTTGGATTATCTTTACCATCATTATTCTGAATTCTTTTTCAGGTAGAGTGCCTATTACCTCTTCATTTGTTAGGTCTGGTGGGTTTTTATCTTGCTCCTTCTCCTGCTGTGTGTTTTTCTGTCTTCTCATTTTGCTTATGTTACTGTGTTTGGGGTCTCCTTTTTGTAGGCTGCAGGTTCGTAGTTCCTGTTGTTTTTGCTGTCTGTCCCCAGTGGCTAAGGTTGGTTTAGTGGGTTGTGTAGGCTTCCTGGTGGAGGGGACTAGTGCCTGTGTTCTGGTGGATGAGGCTGGATCTTGTCTTTCTGGTGGGCAGGTCCACGTCTGGTGGTGTGTTTTGGGGTGTCTGTGGAGTTTTTATGATTTTAGGCCACCTCTCTGCTAATGGGTGGTGTTGTGTTCCTGTCTTGCTAGTTGTTTGGCTTAGGGTGTCCAGCACTGTAGCCTGCTGGTCGTTGAGTGAAGCTGGGTGCTGGTGTTGAGATGGAGATCTCTGGAAGATTTTCGCCGTTTGATATTATGTGGAGCTGGGAGGTCTCTTGTGGACCAGTGTCCTGAAGTTGGCTCTCCCACCTCAGAGGCACAGCACTGACTCCGGGCTCCTCAATTTGGGATGATGTGTTGTCTATTCATGTATTCCACAGATGCAGGGTACATCAAGTTGATTGTGGAGCTTTAATCCTCTGCTTCTGAGGCTGCTGGGAGAGGTTTCCCTTTCTCTTCTTTGTTCTCACAGCTCCTGGGTCTCAGCTTTGGATTTGGCCCCGCCTCTGCGTGTAGGTCGCCGGAGGGCGTCTGTTCTTCGCTCAGATAGGACAAGGTTAAAGGAGCAGCCTCTTCGGGGACTCTGGCTCACTCAGACCGGGAGGGAGGGAGGGGCACGGAGTGCGGGGCGAGCCTGCAGCGGCAGAGGTCGGTGTGACGTTGCACCAGCCCGAGGCGCGCCGTGCGTTCTCCCAGGAAAGCCGCCCCTGGATCCCGGGACCCCGGCAGTGGCGGGCTGCACAGGCTCCCGGAAGGGCGGTGTGGGCAGTGACCTGCGCTCGCACACAGGCTTCTTGGCGGCGGCAGCAGCAGCCCCAGCGTCCCACGCCTGTCACTGGGCTCTGCGCTTTCAGTCGCGACTCGCGCCCATCCGTGGAGCCCCTTTAAGCAGCGCTCTTAATCCCCTCTCCTCGCGCACCAGGAAACCAAGAGGGAAGAAAAAGTCTCTTGCCTCTTCGGCAGCTCCAGAGTTTTCCCGGACTCCCTCCCGGCTAGCTGTGGCACATTAGCCCCCTTCAGGCTGAGTTCTCGCCGCCAGCCCCAGTCCTCTCCCTGCGCTCTGACCGAAGCCCGAGCCTCAGCTTCCAGCGCTGCGCACCCCGGCGGGTGAGCAGACAAGCCTCTCGGGCTGGTGAGTGCCGCTCGGCACCGATCCTCTGTGTGCGGATCTCTCCGCTTTGCCCTACCCAGGTGTGTGGGGAGTTTCTTGCCTTTTGGGAGGTCTGGGGTCTTCTGCCAGCGTTCAGTAGGTGTTCTGTAGGAGTTGTTCCACGTGTAGCTGTATTTCTGGTGTATCCGTGGGGAGGAAGGTGATCTCCGCGTCTTACTCTTCCGCCATCTTACCCGGAAGTCCTGCCACATCTTTATTTACTTATTCACTGATGGGAAAAAGACATTTTTGACAATATTGCCTTAATCTGTGACAGGTGTTAAACTAGAGCAGGACCACTGTAAAACTATTTTAAGAAACACACATTTTTAAAAAATGTATAATGATCAGACTTATTTATATAGTAGTCTTACTTAAAAGATAAATTATACTTTACAAACAGACAAGCAAAAACTACTTGAAAGGATTTCCTTCAAAATAATTCACTTGGCCAAGTGAGAGGACTTTGAGAATATGACAAATAGAAAATGAGCTGGAGGTGAAACAAGATTGCTCAGGAATTGATCATTGATGAAGCTGGGTTTTCTGTCTACTTTTGTACATTTGAAATTTTCCATAATGGATGCTAAAGAAATCTATTTTATAATAAAAGTTAAAAGTACCCTCCCACACAAAAAAATTGATATTATTAGAAGGTATAAATACTTGATCTTAAGAATACATGTGCCTGTTTATCAACATGGAAATACAGTTTTAAATTGCATCCAGATGGAAGAACCACTTAATTTTTGTAGTGTTAATAAATGATAAAGATATTGTATACAAGTAAAAACTTAAAGATTGGCAACTAGTCCTACATTGAGATCTTTCAGCTCAGAAATCATCTTGGTCTATGACTTACCTTTTTCCTGGTATCCGGATGTGAATATAATTTTCCTCTTCTACAATCCACTTTCATGAGGTTATTAGGTACTGTTTGGAGCCTTTGATGCTCAAATGTATCATATAATTTAAGCTACTAATGGATCAAGATGCCTTGGGATTGGTTTCTGGGCTTAGAATTTAATAACTTTTTATCTTTATTTTAAGACTACATTTCTTTTTGCATGTGTGGTAAAAAGAGTTCTAATATATATATATATATATATATATATATATATATATATATATATATATATATATATATATATATTAACATCTTTATTGGAGTATAATTGCTTTACAATGGTGTGTTAGTTTCTGCTGTATAACAAAGTGAATCAGCTATACGTATACTTATACCCCCATATCTCCTCCCTCTTGTATCTCCCTCCCACCCTCCTTATCCCACCCCTCTAGGTGGTCACAAAACACTGAGCTGATCTCCCTGTGCTATGTGGCTGCTTCCCACTAGCTATCTGTTTTACCTTTGGTACTATACATAAGTCCATGCCACTCTCTCACTTCGTCCCAGCTTACTTAACCAGCTACAATTTCTTTATTAAAGAAGATACTGAGAATTTTGACAGGGGTTATTTTCATAGTCTCTCTTTCAGAGTCACATTGATCCATCTTTTTCTGTGCCCTTCCCTCTAACTTTTACATCAATTATTTTGCAAGGTGTTTGATGACAATCAACTGCTCTACATGAGCTGCAATAAATTATCAAAAGAATAAGCAGAATTGGAAACATCATTCTTCAGGGTAAATATGAAATGTCACTGCTTAACAGTCTTGACAGGGTACATAAAATGTCTTGGGAGACAGTGTCCCCAGAAGGAAATCTCAATTTGATTATCATGTAATGTACTATACAAGGTTACACCAAAATATTTTATATAACCATATCAGCAAAATACTGACCACCGCAAAGAGACACAGATTAAACTTTATCAAATTGGTATCAATATCAACTCTTTTGTCTGAAGTTTTATTCAGAAAGAAAACATGTAAAAAATGTCTAAAAGTTTATAATAAGAGATTTCATTTTATGTGAGAAATCTCACATACTCTTTCTCTTCCTTTTCACACAAAAAACATAATGACCATACTATATTATGGCAGGCAGATGATGGTCTGTTTTGTGTTAATTTTTAAAATTTAATAAGAATAAAAATTATTCAGACTACTTGAGGCTGAGTCACCACATAATTCAAATGGTTTTTATACATTATAAATTCATGATTTGCACCACAAAGATCAAACACAACATTTAACAACTCGAAGAATGTGTACCTACAGGGAGCAGATGATCACTCAGTGACTTAAACCACCTACAGAAGCTGATTCTGGGACTGAAGTCAGGGTGTGCCTGGTGTCCAAGGAGTATAAGTCTTCATCAAAATTCTGAGAACATTCAGCTCCAAAGGCTTCCCAGCAAGTGGTTTTCTATTACAGGTTCTCTGGCAACTGGGGACTCTTATTACTGGAGACTCAGAATAGGTCAGCGATCTTTAAAGGAAAGATATGTACACGAGTTGTCAAGCTACCATATTTGAGGTAAAAAGGCAAACTATCCTGAGACAAAAATGAAAAGAAGAAAAGTGAAGGAACTCTTGTTATGAAGCTAATGTTCTGGAACTTCATGGGACATTTATTTATTGATTCATTCATCCATTTATCAATTCAGAATGTAAACTAAAAGGAGAGGCAAAATTTCTTATTCTGATTGTATTTGGGTCAAACATAAAAGGAAAAGGGCAGAGCTATAACTCAGAAAAGAATGAAGAAAAAAGAGGGGGAGGCAGGGAGAGAGAGTGGGAGAGAGAAAGAAAGATTTAAAAAACAGTAAATGTTTAGTGTAGTAAAGAAAGTATACTGAAAGTTAAAGAAAAATTACCCTTGTTTAACATAGGCAGTTGTACCCAGATTTTGTTATTTATCTCCTCAATGGAAATATAGCAGTTGCATCATCCATGAATTTAGTTTATGCACTGCCTTTAGAGCTTGCAGAAGGTGCAACCACACCATGCTATAGGCTACAAAGATGTTTTCAAGCTATGTTTCTGTCCAGTTTTTTTAAACTTTTAATAGGTTATCATAATTAATTCATAATGTAGTAACTATTTTAAACAAATTGCACTAATCTACATTAATTACAGTCTTTCAGTTCCTGAAAATCTATTATTTGGATAGAAAATTATAAATTGTCTTGTGTGGCCTTAAGGGACAGAACTAACTACAGTAGAATTTGGTTTAAAATGTGAATAGCCTTCTAAGAATTCAGTTATCTGACACAGTAATGAGCTACCTTGGAAGCTGTGAAATGGCTGCTGTCTGAGTTATTTATGTTGACTTTTATCGACTATGCCATAGACTTTCTGCAATATGTACAAGAGGCACCTTTCCTCTAAGATCTTATCAATAATTTCATAGTTGTATAACATTCAGAAAAATATCACAACTCAACCACAATTACGATGTAAAATTTAACACTCCCCTCCCCCCCGTGCCCGTGTCTTACCAGTTTATTACACAGCATAATGCTGTGAATGCAAAAAGTAACATTAGTCCCTTTAATCTTAAGCTTCCACCAGTACAACCTGATTTTGTGCTGATTTTGAAGATTTAAGGTCCTCAAAGGGGACTAAAGATATTTGATATTAATTGGAAGGCTGGCCATTGTCTAAGAATTTTTAATGCCTAAATAAATGTTAAAAAATCCAACTCATTCTGATTCACCTTCTCAGAAGCTATTTGGTACATGAGAATTTATATTTAAAATGACATATGACAAACTAATCTTCAAACTAGGTGCACTGATTACAAAATCTAAATCCATTGGCGAGGGTCCAGGAAGACATGTAAAATTATATACTGTGTCTTTAAACCAGGACCCAAGGCTCAGAATTGTCCTTGACTTCAAAACTATCTGAGTGAAAGGGATCAATATTCAATTTCACAAAGATAATGCAATACCTTGGAAGAAAAAAAAAAAACAAACAGGTTTATCAGAAACTTTCCAAAGTATAAGATATTGGGATATGGAATCAAACCTTGAAAAGTTAAGCAGCTAGAAAGATTTTTTGGAGAGAGCTGCTGGATTGAAGACAACTGCACTGAGACAACTGATCACCCTGAACGCTGCCAGGTCATTTTGGGTTCCCTAGTCTCTCCCATAATACAGGAAGCACTAAATATCCAGCTGCAGAATGTTGACAGCCAGCCCACAAATGAATTGCCTCTTGAAATCACATAGGGCCATTCTTTATTATAGGAAGCCAAGTACTTCCTTCTGTTATTCCAAATATAAAATTAAAGAAAGGACAATGATTTGGCTGACATTTTAAAATAACTTTAAAACATTTCAAATAAAATGGGACATCTTTATTGTAATGTTAAATTAATGGTAGGAGGTAGGGGATAATGTGTTTAAATAATGTTCAGATTTAAAGGGAGGGGAAGATGTTTGCAGCAATCATCTTTGGTCAAGATTTACAGCAAGGAACCACAGCTTAAAAATCAGTCCCAGAATCTAGAATTTCAGGCTTAGAAAAGACTTAAGAGATTGGTTGGTCCAATGTTCCATCTAGTGCCACCTTTACCACACAAACCTGATGATAAATTCCAACTTGCAATGAGTTAGAGCTTTATAAGCTCCAAAGCAATAGTTCAACCTTTATAAATCTTTTATATTTTATGCAGCTTTCATCAAATCTATCTTTCTGGAATTTTTACCCGCTGTTTATAACTTCAGAATTAAAAGCCCCATGTATTAAATCCAATACATCTTCTACATGCTAGCCTTTCTAGTTTTTTTTTCTCCCAGTGCTAAGAATCCTCAGTCTATTCAGCTCTTCATCATGTATGTTGTACTTTTGTTTGCCTCTCATCACCCTGGTAGATTTCTTCAGGGTCCTTTCTGGGTTGTTAGTATCCATCTGAAGGCTAGCCACAACTTAACAAAACTCTGACCAGTTCAGAGTAGAGTATGTTTTAGTCCCAATATTCTAGATCTCAGAGTCCTATGGAAGTGGCCATACTCCACTTGAAGCAGAGACCATAAATTAGTGCAAGCAAATTCTTTTACCTTTTCTCCCCTTGCCACATAGCTAAGCTGCATTTCTCAAACTCCTCTGCAGTTAGGTAGACACATATGACTGAGATCTGGCCAATGGAGGGTATATAGAGGTCATATATTAACTTCTAGGTTTGGCCTAAAACTACTAAAACTATTCTCATGGGATTCTCTGTGGATTCTCTCATTCTCTTCTGTCCCTTGTTTCTTGGTTTAAGGGAAAGCATCCAGCAGAGCCCTCAGAGGCCCATTGGGATGGCAAAGATGTAAAATGGAATGATTCTAAATCCCTGAATAAAGTTATGCAGAAGATACTCCCCAGCTCACTTCCTACCCTCATTAGACTATTAAAGGAGTGAGAAATACACTTTTATTATGTTAAGCCGCTGAGAATTTGGATATGCTTGTGAAATTTGAACTCAGATGGTTCAGTACAGAACCCATATGTTAATGCATCGACCAGGGACTAATTATGACAGTGCTTCAAGTGATGCACTAATTGACAAACATTTTTTCTTCACCTCTCCTTGTTGAAGCTCTCAAGAGATGAGTAAATTATGCCTCAATACCAAATGTTAAAAGAGTGGTGTCATCAACATTTTGGGTGTCATGACACACTTTCTAATACTAGAATTTGTGGCAGCACCCACCTGAAGGTGCTAAAGACCCAAGCCAGCACCAAACAAGTCAACAGTTACTGTGATACAATCACTATAAAAAATAACAATGTCTCTCAGTGTCTACAAAAACTATTCCAGGAACCACACAATTTACTCATCTGCTCTTCCATATTGTGCCTCTGTTTGAATAAAACTCCTTATTACTCTCATGCTCCCCTTTAAAATGTTCACATCTTTCACTAAAGTGATCTTTCTTTGCTGCCAGAGTGCCAGCCTCCACTTGCATTCCTTACTCTTTGGTTGTAAGACACCTTGTGTGATAAAGCCTGCTAAGATCGATATTCTGTATGACAGATATTGTCAGTTATATGAAGTTGAAAAAATAAATTTTGCACATTGATCTAAATTTTATAGAACACTTGTGAAGGGCTTGCTGTACAATAATGTGCCACAGCATACCTCCTAAGAACTAACTGAACTGTTGGGTATCTTTTTCTGGGTAATTTTTTCTAAGAATGAAAAAAAAAATTATATTTTTGTCTCTTTGTTGAATAAATTCTTTTTGCACTATGTATGTAGTAATTTGAAGTATACCCTGTCTACATATAACCAATATGATGAATTCTTGCAATTACATATATGTATGTTTGTGTACATTTTATGTATGTATGCACATGCACATTTCTCAGAGGAGACCAGTAGAATGGCTAGAATGTTGTAATTACTTTGTAAAAAATTATTTCGACCTACTTCAGTGTTATTTGGATAAACTTATGGTCTGCCACACTCTCTTCCAGGAATGAAACAGTTAATTTCAGCTGGCAATCATCTCAGCCAGGCGCTGTGTCTCGTCCACCCCATTAGTAATGTCTCACAAGATTCCAGCAAGCTCAAGAATCCAACTGTCTCGCATCCTGGAAATGTGTTCGACCTATTCAGGCAGTTGTCTGGCTTTGATGGACTGCTACTAAAATTAAGGTACTCAAAGATCTCCAATATTATATCACTTTACACTTGACCACATCTCATCATGCATCTCTTTCCACCACTTAAATATCTATGCCCAAACCACATCAAACTACTCACTTTTCTCTTTAAGCTGTCTCTTTTCACTTCCATGCCTTGACATCTGCTGATGTCTGCTTATAATGCCTTCACCCACACTGCTTTATACAATTCTGTTGATTTCCCAGTGCCAGTAGAAATGCCTTCTCTTTTTTTAATTATTTCTTCCTCCATTAGAAATATGTATTTTTTTTGCCCTCAGATTTCTTTGTTGTATAGCTCTTTCTTTATTCCTTTTTTAAAGTTTTTATTTTATATTGGAGTACAGTTGATTAACAATGTTGTGTTAGTTTCAGATGTACAGCAAACTGATTCAGTTATACATATACATGTATCTTTTCTTTTTTAAATTCATTTCCCATTTAGGTTGTTACATAGTATTGAGCAGAGTTCCGTGTGCTATAAGTAGATCCTTTTAAATATAGCAGTGTGTACATGTCAATCCTAAACTCCCTAACTATCCGTAGCTCTTATAGCAGGACCTGCAGTAGCTTTTCAAGTGCTGGGTTATCATTCCTACTGGATGGTAATCTACACAGGAGCATGAATCACATTTCATTCTTCTTATATGGCCCAAAGGAGTTGTATATAAATGTGCTCATATATGGATAATGAAGCAAGTGAACGTCTAGACAGTTGTGAGTGGGTCCCAATGTGTGCCTGGAGGAATTTTCAAATTGCATTTTAGGATTATTTTTAAATTTCAGGAAGAAAAATAATAATAAGCCTAAATTGATTTTTAAAAATGATTTGGATGACTTAGAAGGACTGAAAAAATTTGAATTTATTTTTTGACAGCAAGCTTCTTCCTTTAAAAAAAAAAGATGCACTTGCATCTGTGTCAATAATCAATAAGATCTCAATCTTGGATTCCAAAATTATTAGAAAAATGTTTCAACTGAAATCATAGAAACTGTAAAATAATCTAACACTCTCTCTGGACGTTCATATGGATTATTTTTTTCACATCTGGTTTCTAATCAAATTTCACCTGTATAAAACTGTAACTTCTCCCCTGCACACTTCCTAAACCCCATATTCTACTTTCTTTATCTCCATTTCATTGATTGTCACCACATGACATACATATTTACTTATATATTTGATTATTATTTATTTATTAGAATGGAAATTCTCTTGAGGAAAAGGAATACTCATTTTATTCATTTCTATATCCACATTATCTTGAAAAGTGCCTGAAACATAGTAGCAGTCAGTATATTTATGTTGAATAACTTGTTGGATAAATTTAATCCCAGCTCTGGATCATTCTTTAGTTAACATTTACATTATTCTCAAAAACAGAAATCCATCTAAATAATCATTGAAAGTATACAAAAGGCCCATCAGGCAACATTAAGCAGAAATATATTGTCTAGCATAAGCGTTTATAAATGTTGTGCCTTTAGACATATTACTTAGCTTTTGAAGTTTTAAGTTCCCCATCTACAATGAACATCAAAAGCCTTACTTTTAAGTTTCAGTATTGGAATGAAATGATGTAATACATGTAAAGCGCATAGCTCAGTGCCTGCTACATTGTAGGAGGTTCATAAAATTAGTTCACACCTCTACTTTTCCAACTGGAGATTGAGTCAAGTACATTGGGGCAAATACAACCTGGAAACTCAGTACAAACACGTATCACTAAGTACCAACCATATATATGGTGGCTTTTTTTTTTTTTTTTTTTTTTTTTTTGCTGGAAAGAAATTAAGAGACAGAGAGAAAATATAAAATGAAAAAGA